>NW_028227268.1:51235000-51767500 GCF_978045245.1 Mus caroli
GACACTATGGACTCGGGCAAGGGACCAATGAATGCAAGGCATGGTGTCAGGTCTGCAGACTGGCAAAGGATGCTTTCTCTCTCCTACTGGCTCAGTCACTCAGCACCAATGACACATGCTTGAGGTAGCCAGAGTCTTACTCACACAAAGGACTGGCCCCTTTGAGGGGACTGGGACTGAGACAGGCTTCAAGGAGGAAACACCAATTATTTGAATATTCATGGAGTGAGTTTCATGGTGGGGGTTTAGCACTGAGCATAACAGCTGGACGTGCAGGTTGCAGAGAGGCCTAATTTTAGAGTTGTTTTGACATTTTTCCAAGGTTTAGTCACTGGTGCCTGGGATAAGAGGAATCCTTAAATAGAGAATACTGCTTTCTAAAATGTGTGTCTGTCTAGTTACTGCCAAGGCACATAGAAGGTTCTAGCTAGAAAGGGGCAGGAGCTGCCATGGCAAGCTGACACTTTCTTACGAGTTAAGTGTAAGGCTATCTACCTCATGGGCCTATTTCAAACACTCCTACATATTTATATGAGAGAAAAGAAAACATATGCCCACAACATCAAGACTGTGCGTAGCTTTCTTGCCATAGTCGAAATGAAGAAACTGCTTAGAAATCCACTATAAAAATGTATAACCTCTGTGAAAACCAAGCAGTGGGCCTAAAATCAGCAACAATGCAGAGGATGGAGACCTTCAGACCCATGCTACATAGACGAGTCAGCCATCCAGATTCACATGCAGAACAATTGAAGCCAAAACAGATGGAAGGGCACATGCAATGGGGTCTTGTTTAGATGATATCCCAGAATAGGCAGATTTGCCTGTGATAGAAACCAGAACAGATGTTACTGTGGGGTAAGGAAAATGGCTGGGAATGGGCATAAGGATAACTTCTAGAATGTTGACATTATCTTGTCTTGGAAACATCCTATCTCCTCTCCTTTGTGCCTTTGGGTCGTGTAAAACAGAATGTGGTTTTGTCTTCTATTTCCAGTCTTCTCTCTTGGTTCATGTCACTCATTCATCCATGAACTTCCCTTCTCTGTGGATCCAGAACCTGGAACTTTGTAGGAACTAGGCACAGGTATAGCCTTCTCCTTCTTCCCTGTCCTTTTGGCATGCTCTTTATAGCTCTCTTACCCCCTTTTGTGGATCTTGATTATTTTCTGTGTTTTGTGTTCACAGTTGGTTATATCCATGAGATAATTCCTTTGCTATATGGGTCCTAACTACCTAGTCCCTAATAGGTGCTCAATAAATATAGGGTATGATGACTAATCTTAATTATCAACTTAACTGGATATGAAATTAACCTAAGTAAAAGTTTCTGGGGATTCCCATGAGTGATATTTCTAGGTTATATTACTTGAAGTAGGAAGACACAACTTAAACATGGGCAGCACCTTCTAGTGGCAATCTAGATAAAGGAAAGAGGGAAGAAAAAAAGTGTTTAGTTTGCTTGGCTTCACTGTTGCTGGCAAGTTCATCTACACTGTTGCTGCCTCTGCTACATTACTTTGCTGATAATAGAACCAGCATCTTTGGGCTTTTAAAATAGACCAATGGCCAGCAGTTCTCCAGGAAACCTGAAGGCTTCTCAGCCCTAGACTGGGACAACAGAGACATCCAGTCTCTTGGGATGAACATCTACAGGATTCTTGCCCTGTGCATTGTGAGATACCCATTGTTGGGCCATTCAGATCCTCTTTTAATATATGCAGTAAGCATGTGTATGTGCATGTGTGTAATTGTGGTTCTGGGAATCAAACCAGTCCTTTGAACATACTAGGCAAGCACTCTACCACTGTGCTACAAGCCCCACCCCTCCCCCCTTCCAACTCTTTTCTGCTATATTTGTTAGAACTGCGTTGCATGGTGCTCTGGCTCCCTTCATTTTTCATCCATGTAGGATGCACTGATCTTTGCAGGAGCATCCTCTGGGCCTCCAGAGAAGACTAAGCTGCCAACATTTCATGGAGTAATTAAATGACAAATACCTGCAGGCTCTCAACTGGAAAGCTTGTAGCAGAACAGCCTTTCCATATTCATAGGACTTAATCAAATCTGAAAGCACAGAGGCCCTTCTCAGCCTTTGTCCTAAGGGTCTAACTAATAGGTGGAGAAACTGAGGCTCACAGTGTCAGAACTGTGACTCTCTCAAGGACACACTGGGCTCCTGCAGGGCAGGGTGTGTATCAGCGTTTCTTTTCTCCTGTTTCCATGGATAGAGGACACTCTCTGGTGGGATAGAGTCAGAGGCATTTTCCTCTTCTCTCCAACCCCTTCCTGTTCTGAGATGATCAAGCATTATCAGGCTGGGAGATTGGTGCAGGGAAGAGCTGATGGGAAGACACTGTCCAGCTTCCCAAACATCCCAGCTTCTTCATGTGCGGAAGGAAGGCTTAGGGTCAGGACTTCCTCATGCATGCCTAGGAGGTCCAGATTCCCTAAGCTCGCCAGTCCTCACTGAGAGAGGAAATGAAGGAGAGAAGAGAACTTTGATGCTATAGTCAGGTCTCAGCCCAGGGTGAGTTCATCATTGTGTCTCTATTAGTGATGATGTTGCTAGTGTGTGTTGATCTTATGGGGCTTCCTGTGTGTGTTCTCAGAGTTAGATACAAAGAGCACTTTTGTGTTGGGGAAAACATCTCTGCACAGTCTGGGGTCAGCCTGACTGTTGCTGCCTGCACAGACAGTTTCCTTAGGGCTGCTGGAAGAACTGGGGAAGAGGAGTTGTTAGGGGAGAGCTGTCTCGGTTTCTTATCTGAAGGACCAGATAATGGGGAGGGACGCTTTAAACAAAGTAAGGACCATGGAAGTCAGGGAAAGGGAGGGCTAAGGATAGTGTAGTCTGAAGGGGCTGAAGGGCATCCTGGGAGGAGTACAGGCGAAAGGTGAAGACATATCCACATGGAGGTCCTAGGAGAGGCCTGGGCTGATAGGAAGCACTCAGCATATATATATATATATATGGAGGAGACAAAGAGAGATGGGACAGAGAGACAGACACACAGACAGAGACAGAGAGACAGACAGAGACAGAGCGAATGAGACAGAGAGACAGAAGGACCTAGGGACCGAGGGATAGAAGGACAGAGGGAGAGGCTAAGAGGCAGAGAGTCTGAAGACTGGAGTGCGAATTCAGGGCAGGCTACACAGGGACTCTAAAGCTGAGTGCTGGGTGGAGGATGAAGGGCTAGGAAGGTGAAGGGTAAGGAGCAGGGGCCCAGTAGCTCTGGAGCCAGGAGTGAGCAGTGCCTGGAGCACTGAAGATAAAGCTCACAAGCCAACAATCACTGTCTCCCAGGGACCGGGGTCAGGGTTAGATATGCAAAGCCTGTCACTTCTTCAGAGGCCCGGCTATCTCTGGCTGAACCAACACTTATGTACGTCTAAGATTCCATGATGTCCGAGAGAGCTTTCGTACACATTCCTTAGATCTATTCCTAGCTACATTAGATGCGTTTTAGTGCTACAATAAACATCATTTTTAAACTGATACTTCTAGTTGCTTATTGCTAGTATGTGTAAATGTGCTGATTTAAACTGATCTTTAATGCAGCATCCTTGCCAAATTCCCTTGTGAATTCTAATAATCACATGATAGATTTGTTCCGTTGGATTTCCCGTGTGACTCCTGAAAGAAATAGGAGGATGACAGAGAAGAGGCCTTGAATTTGGGAATCAGCTCTTGGTAGACTTAGTGAAAGCTGGGTCGTTGGAAAAAGGAGGTGGGGGGGCAAGTTAGACTGCAAAGCATTTTGATAAAGGTTCTGGGTTTTCAAGAGAACTTTTTGCATATGGTCTAGATTACAGACAAGCCAGATTCTCCTTTTTGTCCCATTAGGACTGCCATACTTCCACAAGGAGCCAAAGCCAGAAGTTGGTCTTGCTGATTGACATATTTTCCAAGCAAGTAGAGGGACACAATTTCTCAGATGTGGGCAGGATATTCTTCTGGCTACTGTTGCCAGTAATCCTGAGTTCCAGAGACCTGAAACCTTCAATCTTCAGGTTCAGACAAACTAGCATGGTTGGTCCTCCTTATCTCCGAGTTGGGTGACATATGACATGTCCACAGAAATGTTCTGGGTGTTCTCTTTTGATTCACAGGACAACTTCTTAGGTGTAGCTTCCATCTCACGCCAAAACATAGTTACTTTCTGTGCAATAATCACAAGCAAGAGAAGGTATTCTAGGGATAACGTAGAAGTGTCTCTGATTTTCAGTTTAAAACATGAAATTATTTGAAAAAGGCCAAAAATTATAATGAGTAAGAGACTTTGGGCTACATGGCATGGATATTCCCTGGAAGGCTGAGTCCTCTAGGAAGCAATAGACTGTCAGAGTTCTCTCTCTGTCAGGCTGGGTGCTTGAGGATCCAGGTGTCCTGGTATCTGGTTCAGCAGGGATCCTGCCATGCCTCATCATTTTAGGTAACTGGCCTCAGGGCAGTTTTATTTGCCGTAGGGAGAAGTGGGAATGGTTAGGTGTCATGTAGGAAGCTCTAGAGTCAGACAATTTTAAGCTGGATGTGGTAACACATTCCTATTCCTGAGACAGAAATAGGTTTCTGAGAGTTCAAGACCAACCTGGTCCTCATAACAAGTTTCAGGTCAGTCAAAACTACATAGTGAGACTTGTGTTTAAAAATTCTTAAGCTTGGGCTAGAGCAATGGTTTAGCAGTTAAGAACACTGACTGCTCTTCCAGAGGTCCTGAGTTCAATTCCCAACAACCACATGGTGGCTCACAACCATCTGTAATGGGGTCCGATGCCCTCTTCTGGTGTGTCTGAAGACAGCAACAGTGTACTGGTATACATAAAATAAAAAAATCTTAAAAAAAATAACTTTCTTCAGCTTAGGTTTTAGCTTAATCTTTCTGAGTCTGAGCTTCCTTATATCAAATCTCTCAGAATAAGCCTACAAACCTCACCAGTTTGCAGCCAACAGAGTCATAATGGAGGCAAGGGTTCTGAGTGCCAGACCATGGGGTGGCAGGATGTTAGAGGACCAGCTGTTCACACCTTCTCCGCTATCATCCCATAGACACCTGTAAGTTAAAAAAGACTTGAACCCAAGACCATCTCTATTTAAAGTCTTGAAGAGGACCTGGCTCTCTAATCCTGAGAAGGTAATGGCCCACTTTTGCTAAGGTTGGTGTGTGTGTGTGTGTGTGTGTGTGTGTGTGTGTATGTGTGTGTGTGTGTGTGTGTGTGTGTGTGTGTGTGTGTGTGTGTGAAAGAATCCAGTGCTGAGCAAGGTCTGCATTATGCACAGAAATCATACACTCTGGAGACATTCTTGGAGAAGCCCTCTTAGGCTACCCAGATTTTGCAGTATGTCCAGTGGCACATTAAGGATGCTGCTGCGAAGATGGGAAGAGCCTTGATCTCCTGGGGTGGGGAGAGAGTGAAATCTGCTAGGCCTTGTGAAATAATAGCTGCTGCCAGGACCCAGTTCTTTCCTTCTATTTCTCCCACTCCCTCACCTTCTCTTTTCCCTCTTCTATCCTCTCAAACTCCCATGCCTCAGGTTAAAGGTCAAAGTCACAGGGACGCACCAAGTCAGTCATAGATGTCCTACATGCTGAGCCTGTGGCTCAGGACACTGACACATGAACAATGTTGAGGGCAGTTGGTACATGAGAGAGAGAAGACTTTTTTTTTTTTAATTTTAGGTCATAGTTTTGGGTCACAGGTCAGGCAGGCTTTACAGCTCTCAACAGAAGCCACAGTCTCTGGGTTCCAGAAACCAGAGCTAATGGGAAACAGGTTTCAGCTGCCCACAGCGAATTGATTTCTCTTTTCGAACTTTCAGTTTCTTAGACAGCTAAATGGAAACAGAGGCACCCCCATCTTAGAAAGTCTCTGTAAAGGTGGAATGAATGCTTCCTGGCTCTGGAAGATGATGGGCCAGGTTAGTTCAGGATCCTCCTCCAATACACAAATGCAAAATAATTGCTTAAAACATAGGACTCAGCCCAAAAAAGAAAATTCTCAGAAACAAAAGCATAAAGAGAGTGACTTGAGAAGGGTGGCGATCATGATTACACCACTAACCCAAGCTTTGCCATGGCAACATTGTTTCTTTTTTTGTTGCTTAAGTAAAGGTCTTGCTATTAGCCTAGAACTTGCTATGTAGACTATTGGCGTTTGACTCAGAGATCCACCTGCCTCTGCCTCCCTAGTGCTGGGATTAAGGTGTGTACAACCATATCTGGCTCCAGCAGCGTATTTCAAGAGTTCCAAATTGGATGCAGCCCAAACATCCACCTTAGACAGAACAAATAGAGATAAATTCAAATGATAGAACATTGCCGACAATGACAAGAAAGAAGCTAGCTATACCAATAACGTGAGTGAAGTTTGCAAACAAAGCCAAGTAAAGAAGACGGGGGAACATTTGCATTCTCTGAGATTGTCCATAGATCGAAATAGAGATGAAGACAGAAACCCTGAAATTGGGCAGCTGATGCGTGACTCTATGCATTTGTCACAACCCATGGAAATTTATGTCGCTAAGAGTGAACTTTAATATATACAAGTCTTTTTTTTTTCTTTCTTCCATTTAAAAAAAAACAAACTAGGATGCCAAAACACAATGTCTTCTGTAACAAATAAGTATGTTAGAAATGCATTATGTGACAAAACTGAAGTGTTGCGGGGTGGTGAGAGCTGACCTGAGAAATGCTGGAAAATGATGTAGCACTAAAGACAGAATGATCTGAACTCAAGGATCCTATAACTGAGGATTGAACTGTACCCTAGGACGGACCTGTGCCAGAGGATGAACCAGTACCTGAAGACGGACCATACCTGAGGACAGAGTTTTAGTTGATTATTTTGCTTCTCACTGGAACATAGGTTGGCTATTCTGAAGTTACACTGCAAGCAATGGATCTAGAGCTGAACAAATACATTAATAAGTGATGAGATTTCGGAAGCCAGATTTCTCCCCATCACAGAATTACAGGGCGGTGGGGTGTATGCGATGACATTGGATCCAGGCCAGATGGTATAATAGAGACACAGATGGAGGCAGAAATAATCACAAGTCTGGATGCACACAGGGGCTATGTAGTCACACATTTCTTAGCTGTATCCATTGACAGTTGGGTGATTTTGCCAAGCTGTGGGCTTATATAAGTACTCTGAGTACATTTGGGGCAGTCTGGGCATTCCAAGGGATCAAGATGAGGTATACTAAGGGCATTGCATCATTCAATGTTACCAGTGCATTCAGGGCTTATTGGAATGAGCCCTATTATAAATTGAGGAGCATCTATACATGGCATTCTGAGACAGGTACATTGTGAGATACACAGTTGCCAAGGGGTGGCAATGTAGAGGAGGGTTTAGTAGGTATGACCCAAGGGAAACGTCTAAGGCAATGAACTGTTTGTAGTGATGAATACCTGACACTTTGTATTGATTGAAACTCTAGTAACATCACAACACAAGCAGAGAATCCCAAGGTATACAGTTTTTACAAGACCATTTAGGAAGCGGAGGTGCCTTCTGACTGTATCGTAAATGTATGGAACAACTCCCTGAAAGAGATGAGGGGATGGCAAGGTGAGGAGCCTCAGAAATAAGTCTATAAGTCAGAAGGCAATGGAAACTGTGTAAGCACTTCGTATTTGGAGAAGTTACTTTCCATGGAAGCATGGAACGTTAATTCTGAAATCTCTATGAAATCAAGCCTGGTGACAGCAAGTGCAGAGGGCCTGTGGGAGGAGCCAGCTCTAAGGGAGGAGGCTACAGATAAATGAAAGAAAGAAATGGATAACCCAAATTGTAACTAGTTAGCATTATAGTCACAGTATGCATTTGTCTTTAGCTCACTATAGATACAGAAACTCAAATATTTGGAAACATTTACAGGTATGTGTGGAGCACTGGGCTGTGCACAGACAGCCTGGTTGAGCAAAGGTCTGGAATCCTGGGGACTCCTGCCCCGCAGGAGAGGTGTGTGGCTATCAGTCACATAGGAGCAGCATCAAGCCTTCCCACATGCAAATAAGGTTTCCCCCAAGCTCTCAGTTCAAGCCAATGAGAGGTACCTGCTGTCAAACCCTGAAAAACTATATACAAATCCTATCCAGGGAATTAAAGGTGTGCGAAAACTACTCTGTCGTCTGAGTCTTTTGTTCCAAGAGCTGTAACTCTTGGGAAGAGATCTGCTCTCCTGAAGGGCCACTGGAGGTTCCGCTGCACTGTGCATATACACAGGTCAGAGAATACAAAGATCTCTTATTATTCTGTAAGCTCTGATGAGAAGCAACTACATTAGGTTCCATTTACCCCAGGGAATATATTTTGAAGACCCCCACAATGTGGATTATCATCAAGCTCTGTGTATAGACTAGACTTTATGTACAAATCTACCATGATCTATACTGAATAAGTTACACACAACATACTTCCTATTGTGGATCGCAATAGCTCATAAATGTTCCTGCCCTCTCTGCCTTTGTTCCACCATCGTAAACTCTAACCCTCTGAAACCGTTTCAAAATTTACAACCTTTTCTGATATTCCAGTAGAATTTGTAAGAAAGTTAAAACTACATGAATGATTGCACCAGATGACTGAGAGTGGTCTGGTAATAGGACACATTCCTGTTACTTTCCCTACTATAGCTTCCTGGGAAAGGGAGCCATGTGTTTTGCTGAGTGAACTGGGTGGAGTAGAACTCACAGAAGCTGATAAGATCCTGTTACAGGAAGAGCTGACACCGTGGTTCCAGCTCTCAAGCAGGAGGATGCATTCTCTTGTTCTAGCAAACAAGGGTGGGGCATTTCTGAGTGAGTTTGAATGAGGCAAAACTGTTCTTGTTAAGGAAGCAAATTATGACTCTGAAACTCATTGGAGAAATTCACAGATGCTTACTTAAAGCTGAACTGACGGCCTTAATGGAAGGAGAAGGAATGTGGATGGAAGACTCTGGGGGAGAAAACGGTATTGAAAGGAAATAAAACTTGAGACCTGTGATTCATGTAATGTATGTCAAATAGCCCAAAGAGTTGTTTGTGAGCTTTAAAACCTGGGGTTGAAAACATAGCAGAACAGGCCAGGACATGCCCGTTGTTACATGTCCTGACTGGCCTAGTGCCTCCCTATCTCCCACCCTTCTGACAGTCTGTTGATGTTTAAATGGACCAATCATGTAAAACCGCACCAATTCCTCCCCCCAGCCCCACCCCTTTTCTATAAAAGTCCCTAGCTTCCAAGCCTCGGGGTCGAAACCACTGTCTCCTGTGTGAGATACCTTTCAAACCGGAGCTCCGCCATTATGGCTCCACCACGTGGTCAACACCTCTGTCTCCTACGGGAGATATGTGCCGGCCTGGAGCTCCGTCATTAAACTACCTCATGCTTTTACATCAAGATGGCCGTCTGTTTGTGATTCTTGGGTGCACGCCGAATCGAGAATTGAGTGGGGGTTTCCCCACTAGGTTCTTTCAGTATCTGGGAAAATTCAAAGATTCCTGGCAAGAGAGATGGAGAATGAGCAATTAGGTGGAGCTCGGGGAATTCTGTGGAAGAAGGGAGGAATGACTCTAGGTGCCAGGGGGGTCAAGGACACAACAACAACAGCCACAACAAAACCCCCACAGATCAATCAACCTGGGCTTGCAGGATGGGCTCACCCACAGAGACTGAACCTACAAGCAGGGACGCTGCATGGAACTGACCAAGGCCCTCTGCATATAGGTTATAGTTGTGTCTTCTCTGGGGTCTCCTAACAGTGGAAGCAGGGGTTGTCTCTGACACTTTTGCCTGCTTTTCTGGACCCTCTCCTCCTACTAGGATGCCTCATCTAGTCTCAATAGGAGAAGAGGTACCTAGTCTCACTGCAACTTGATATGTCTTGGTTGGTTGATAACCATAGGAGGTCTGCCCTTTTCTGACGAGAAGTGGAGGAAGAGTGGGGGTGGAACAGAGGAAAGGTGTGGAGAGGGACTGGGAGGACAGGAAGGAGGAGAAACTACGTCGGGCTACGTCGGGATGTAAAAGAGAAAGAAAAATTTTATATAGAAAATTGAAAACAACTGGAACAGAGCTCAGCTACAGATAGAGCACCATTGTTGCAGGGTTTGGAGGACTTCTGGGAACTTGAAGGACAACATGGGCAACTCTTCTTTAGCTCAGACGCTCCGGGAGTTTATGAGCTGCTGACAATTTTGGAGGAAAGGAGGAAGCGTCCACGAGGTCTAGAGGTGATATCTAAAGAGGAAGGGAAGCAAATTTGTGGACATTTTTCACTCAGTCAAAATGGAAATTTCTTGAGGTGATCAAAATACTGGTCTAGTGGAGCTTAGACAATAAAAATATTGTGATACTAGGCTTAATTGAAATACACTATAATTAATGTAATATGCTTTTAGGCAACATGGCACACTATAAAATATTACTGTAGGATGTATACATATAGAATTAGTATTTTGTGTCCCACCCTACCCAGTACCAGGGACTGAACTCAGGGCCTCACACACTATTGACTGGCACCGTCGCTGAGCTCATACCCAGCCCAACAGTGCTGATGTCGGAAGAGACAATTTAAGTTTTGTTGGCTTCGTTATTTAGGGCAGCCATAATGCAATGGTTTAATGATTGTTTACTTTTTCAGTTTTATCACCTTCTTTATGCCTAGAAAAAGGATAGTCAGCCGGGTGTGGTGGCGCACACCTTTAGTCCCAGCACTTGGGAGGCAGAGGCAGGCGGATTTCTGAGTTCGAGGCCAGCCTGGTCTACAAAGTGAGTTCCAGGACAGCCAGGGCTATACAGAGAAACCCTGTCTCGAAAAACCAAAAAAAAAAAAAAAAAAAAGAAAAAAAAAGAAAAAGGATAGTCAATGAAATACTATAATGAAAAATGATCTTGTTCATTTTCTTTTAGAGACACAGTACTGATACAGTAGTGGAAGAGCTGGTTCTCACCCTAGGTGGGATGGGATGGAACAAGGTCTCACCACACAGAACACAGAACACAGAACACCACAGAACAACTTAAAGCGTGTGAAGCATCTACCTCTGGATTTTCTCTTTAGTATTTTCAGACTAGGTAACCGAAATTGTGGAAGACAATATCTTGAACTGGGGAGATGATTGCACATCCCATAGTGGTACACACAGCCAACATACACCTCTTAGTTTGCACTACTCTCAAAGTAACAAGAGCAGGACATCTTGGAGAAATGATTCATGCTAAGATTAATGCAGGAACTGTGACTATAGGCCATGTAGTGCCAGAAGGTAAAGAGATATTCAAAATATACCATACAAGACTGCAGAGACATGCTGGTAGTGAAGAACACTTACTGTTCTTCCAGAGAACCTGAGTTTGGTTCCCAGCACCCGTGTCAGGCAGTTCACAACTACTGTGACTCCAACTCCAGGAATCCAACACTTTTCTGGCTTTATAGGCTCATAAAAACATTCTCTCTCTCTCTCTCTCTCTCTCTCTCTCTCTCTCTCTCTCTCTCTCTCTCTCTCTCTCTCTATCTATCTATCTTCCTCTCTTTCTCTCTCTCTCCATATATATCTTAAATAAAACAGACTGCAAACATACATGCACAGCATTGAAAAGACAGAGGAGCCACCTAAGAGACTCAAAATGGCTGTGGCTGGAAGAGTTGTAGTCACAAAATAAAGAAATAAATACCAATGGGCCCACACTGGCATAGATAAGTGATTGAATGAATAAGTGGTAGAGAAGAGGCAAATCTCTCCTGCAGAATAATTCCAAGTGGTTTAGAGAGACACTTTGCCCTCCAAGATATGAATACCACCCTTCAGCCCTAGACCGCAACCCCAAGGCTCCATGACAATCAGTATGATTTTGGGTGTGAGGGGTTAAAGTATCATTACAGCAAAGAAACCTGAAAAACATCACTCAGCTCATGGGACAGCAAAGCTGACACCAACAGCCACATGTTGTGCTGATCTCAGGGGCCCTTGCTCTGCTGATGGGAGAACAGCTCTCTTTCTGCAGCCTTCTTCCCCCAATGAGTGTCTTTAGTTAAATTATGAGACAAATATTAGTTAAATCCGAATTCAAGGTTAGCCTGCATAGTACTTGGTTAGAGCTCTTCAAGACTGTCAGGCTCCAAAATAAAGAAGGCTGAAGAGGCTGCCTTATCCCTGAGGAGCCAGAAGAGATAACAGTGACAGAAGGTAAGGTAGCATTTAGGTAGGAATCCTACAACCAAAGAATAGTTGGTACAAACTAATAAAATCTGAATGAGACGAAGCTGGGGAGATGAGTTAGCAGTCAAGAGCACTTGCTTCTCCTGAAGAAGAACCAAATTCAGCTCCTAGCAATGATATGCTGACTGAAAACCACCTATAAGTCTAATAATCTAATTCTCGGGAACCTGAGGTCCTGTTCTGACTTCCACAGGCAGCCAGGCATATGGTGTGCACCACACACACACACACACACACACACACACACACACACACACACACACACACACACCTGATGTCTTCTGATTTCCACAGGCAGCCAGGGATATGGTGTGCAACACACATACCTACACACACACACACACACACACACACACACACACATTAATAATATCATAAAAATAAAGTAAATCTACAACAATTAAAATATGAGTAAAGTGTGGGATTTAGTTAATAATAAAGTATCAGCATTGATCTGTGCATTGTAAAAAATTTATTGAAGCAATAAAAGCAAGATTGATGCCAGAAATGGGGTGGAGCGACATCCAGAGATTCAGTATCATTTCTCCCAGTATTCTATAAATACAAAACTATTCCACAACGAAGACCTTACTTTAACATATACTGAGACAGAGAAGAAGAGGATCATAATGAGAATAATAGACTGAATCCCAAAGGAGACCTAGATAGAGGAGGAACTGAGGGGCTCTGTGAAGGGATGCTGGGAATCAGCAGAAGCAAAGATGGGAGGCACCCCAGGTCAGATGAGCAGAACCTCAGCCAGTCCGTTCCCTAGTAGGACTCAGAATTCACTTCCAAAAGGAAAGTGGCATGACTGCTGGGTGGCCCTAGCTTTAGGGCAAACCCATAGCTCCTACAAATACCAAACTAGATATAGATTTTGGTGAGATGGTCACTCCACTGGCATTTGTGTGTGTGTGCTGGGGGGGGTGGGGTGGGGTGGAATGCAGGGACTCTATTTCATAATGGTATGTGACTTGGTGGCAAGTGCCAGGTCCCATCTTCACAGACTCTATTGTTAAAAACTGAGCTCTCCCTGGGACCCGAGATCAGGAACCATCTACAAGTCAAGATCTTCAGTTTGGTTTGCTAAGAGCTTTTGGGTGAAAGCAAGCTGAAGGGCAAGGGTGGGGAGCAGCTGGATGATCCTGGGCAGAAGAGTGCAGACAGCAAGAGGCTGGCTCAGGCAGGCAAGCACATAAGGAGGAAGGCTCTGCCCTTGGTTGTGGGAAACTGTCACCATCAACTGGGAATCACACTGGGGTCTGAGCACTCCAGCTTGAGGTTGCCGAAGGTAGAAAGCTGGAGGTACTTTATCTGTCAGTCACTGCTGAGATCAGGAGAACTCCAAAGTCCCAGGCATGTACATGCTATCTACAGGATCACCCCTCCAGCAGGGTGATTAAAACCCAAGAGGACTCAGAAGCACTTTTTTTGCCTTGATCTCCTTACTAACTACACATCATACAGGATTAAAATCTAAGATATACAAAGAACTGTAAAAACTAAACATTAAACCACCAAATTATTCAGTGAATGAATGGGATAACTGACTGAATAGATGGTTCTCAAAAGAGGAGACACGGATGCTCAATAAACACTTAAAATGGCATGCAGGATCCTCTGCCATCAAGGACACACAAATTAAAATTGCTTGAGATTTCACAGACAGAAAGGCGATTATCAGGAAAATATATGGCAAGAAATGTCACCAAGGACTTAGAGAAAGAAGAGCCTTTATATACTGATGGCAGGAAGGTGGAGTCTTGGAGCCACTATGGGAATTAGTAGGAGATTGTGGGTCTCCCTGATCTTGTGGATTATCAGCCAATACAGTTCAGATGGGGCTGTGGGAGCAGAGATGTTGAACAGGGCGTTCAGAAGCTCTGTGACTATGTATGGTGAATAAACCGCACTGGACCACAGTCAGTAGGTAGATGAACTTTATTTAGAGTGATGGAAGGCTTATGAAGTTATGGGGGTCTGAGGGTAAGGACGTCCAGGATGGGGTCAGGATGTCTGGAATGGCTCGTTAGCATGGGGAAGCATTTCAGGCCTCTCAGATGTTGCCTGAACAGGCTTTGTGAGGAGAAAGGAAATTGGTCCTATAAACTAATACAGGCTACATGACAGTCTTCAGGTAGAGGTGTATATGGGGGCTTAGAATTCCCCAGAGGAGATCAGAGAAGGAGAAATGTTGCTAACAAAAGGGAGTCAATCCCGCTTTCTCTGCAAGTTTCCTGTTGAATGGAGTATTTTTCATTAAGTGTTTTGTTCTGTTTTGGCTTTTGTTTGTTTTGATTTTGTTTTTGATGTAAGAGAACCAATGAGAGAAGATAGAAATGTTTCTTAGTGTAAGTCAAAAGAGCAATTAGCTGAGAAGGGCTAGGACTGACCAGACTGCTCAGTTCTGGAGGCCATTGATTTTGATGTTTCCAACTGAGCACTATTGCGTAAATGTGCACAGAAATTACACATCACAGTTAAGATAAATGGATGTTTGGTGCTTTACTCCTCTGGGCTAAACATTGATCAAGAAGTTGAAAGTATTGCTTTCGGCACATGCCTGCAACACCCTGTAGATATTGGATAGGGTTTTTCTACAGGGCAAGCAAAGATTCATGGCTACCCAAGTAAAAGGGACTCTATGGCAGACACAGTGCTAACCCCATAACCCACAGGGTACCATAAGAAGTGAAGGAGGAACTGGGTGTGGTGGTGCACGCCTTTAATCCCAGCACTCGAGAGGCAGAGGCAGGTGGATTTCTGAGTTTGAGGCCAGCCTGGTCTACAAAGTGAGTTCCAGGACAGCTATACAGAGCTATACAGAGAAACCCTGTCTCAAAAAACAAAAACAAAACAAAACAAAACAAGAAGCAAGGGAGGGGCACTACCTGAAGAATCATTCCCTAGCTCTCCTGTCAGCCCTTCCTCCCTTTTCTCTTTCCCAGATTCCCAGTTTCTCTGACACCAAATGGATCATGAGTCTCTGTAGATGCTTATGTAAGCAATATGGCACTTATATGAGTTGTCTTTCAAATTTCTAGGGAAGGGCTTTGCTTCAGTGGCTAGCCCTGAACAGGCCACAGGAGTGGGTACTCTGGTACCTATAGTTGAGAGAGGTTGTATCAAACACAAATCAGTGGTGGGCAAGGTGACAATGTGGGCTCCTGGAAAATGGCTTATGTGAGCAAAGGGAATCATGGATAGAAGTGGAACCCCAAATCTAATAGATATATTCTATTCCATGGCAGTAACCCATATATTCCATATGTGACACCATTCCCTTAGTTCTAGTGCCAAAGTTATGACTAGTGTTTTCTCTCTGATGGCACTTTCCAGTTTGTGACTACTGTTTGGCCTTTGTATATTTGGGAATTTTGATGTTAAGTCCAACCTGTAGACGAGAATAATAAGTTCCTGGAAAGTGAATGGTAGTAAGCAGGTACCTTATCTGGGACTAAGCTCTGGGTGTGCACAGTGCTGTGGTCCCTAAGCTTGAGCATCATCACTGTCTCCTTAATAAGCTACATCTGGAGCTGGCTTACTACGGAGCCAGTGCCCATGTTCCTATGACAGGGACTTTTCAAGACTGAGACCTCTTCGCAAATTTAAGTAGTGGCTCCTGCAAGAACATTCACTACCAGTTCACACATCTCTCCAGCCACATCCAACCTGCTTTTCTCTAGTGGGATATGGAGTCTGGTTGTCTTATGCCAGAGTAATGAGATATTTCAAGCACATTTGGAATTGCAGAAAGATCGAGGAGGGTACAGGCAGAAGCTATTAGCATCAGACTCTCTGTTGTTGCCATTGTGAAGAAGGCCATGCTCTGTGAGATAGTTTGGAATAGCCTTCTATACTGGTCACATTGTGCCTCATAAATACTCTGGAAGATGAGATGAGACCAGGAAACTCAGGCTCTTAAAAAGATTCCAAACCAGATTTCCTGAACCCTGCCCCACACTCTTCCCACTGCCCTGTACTGCCTCTGTGCACAGGGACCTCTAGGAAGACAGGACAAAGCTGCACACGGAGAGGGTGATCAATATCCCAAGACAATATCCTGTGAGAGAATAAAGACATATGATGTTAACAGTTAGGTGTGTCCAATCTGCCTCATGTAGCCTCACGTGGCCAAACATGAAATAAAAACACTAAGGCATGGTATGTGTATGTGCACTCAGATGTGTCTGTGTGTGTGTTTTCTTTTGTAACTCAATTGCACAGGTTTTGAGTGTGAACTTTATAGAGAACAACATTGTGTCACAATGCCAAAAATCTGGACACTTCTCTAAAACAAAACAAGACAAATAAACAAACAAAACAGCAGGTACTTTCACAAACCAGAGGACCCTCCTGCTACATTAACCACTCCCTCCCACACCCCCACTTCTCTGATGCTCCAGGGATGAGACAGTGCCAAACTGTCTGCTTTTAAAATAAGCTTGCTGCAAGAAGGGAGAGGGGCAGAGTTCAAGACTAGAAGGCTGGAGGTCATAAACTCCTTATTAGGACAGAGTCTATTGCTGTTATTAATATAAGGAATCCTTGGCTTTCAATGCCTTGGTGATTGTCTCCTGAAGAATCACATTAAATATCCTGGGTCATTTGATCATTTTCAATAAAAGTGATAACTTAGAATATTCTTGCATTTCACAGTTGCAGACAATAAGCTGGAGCTTTAAGACGGGTAATCAGCCACAGGTGAAATATGCAGGGGAAATATCTGTTGTTGGTTGTTCTCTCTCTTTTTTCCTTATCTTTGTTCTTTTCCTTTCTGGGTTAGGAAAGCAAGCAAGCAAGCAAGCAAACAAACAAACAAACAAACAAACCCATTTGCCTACAGAATTGGGGTGGATATGACTTGTGGCTTGAACTCCTGGTTGGAGGTCTAGAGGATACATTCCTTACTTCCCGAAACATTTGCTTTGTTATACTAATAAGGGATGAGGTTCCAGGCTCAGACACAGGAGATGCTCACACATTCCACATTCGACTGTTATTATCTGAGAAATACACATTCACACATTTGTATTTAAACTAAAATGTGTGTACATCTTGATTTGGAAATTTTTGTATTAGCTAGCACCAGTGTATCATGCCTTTCTGGATCAAGGTTGGCCTGTTATATAGTTATCTATGACTGACATACACTATGCTTTACCTATCTGCCAGGCATGATGCTAAGTCTCTTGACATGGATTGTCTTGTTATAGAATAAAATGAAATTACAGAGGTCATTAGACTTGTTGAAAGTCACCCAAATCAGAAGTAATGGATATGGGACTCAAACCCACTCAGTCTCTCTCTGGTCTCAATACGTCCTACCACCTTCTCATACTGGTCTTTGGGAGTTTGAATTCACTTTAATCAAAGGAAAAAGATGAACCTACTCACTCCTATTCTTAATAATCTTCCATATGACCAAACAAGATCCCAGATTCCCCAGTGTTTTATCCAAACAGTATTAATCTTCATCAGCCTGCATCTTCATCCTAATTGTGAGGCAGATCAAGTTTCCATCAATAGTCCATCAGTATTTTCAAATCCATATTCTCTTATATTTGATACTCTTCTTCCCAACTGAGAGATGGATTCCTGTTTCCTCCCATGAAACCTTGCAGGACTTGTTGCTATGGGACTTCCAAGGGATGTCCATACAAGACAGCATACAATCTCCATGAGATTCTCTTGGGAGGCTGTCCCTTGGAACTTAAGTCAGGCCAAGAAAAAGGGTACTCTTGCAGAGAGCCATTAGGCAGGGTGGTTCATAGGGACAGAAACTGAGATGGCTTTCAGTTCCAGCTGAGATCCTAACTGGCAGCTATGGCCAACTTGCCAGCACCATGAGTAAGTGGTTCACGTTAGACATGGATCTCATCCTGGCAGAACTAACCTAGCTAATGTTTCATGGAGCATGGGCATAGCTTTCTCACCCAATTCTGTCTAAATTTCAGATTCATGGAAAAACAAGCATTGCTTTGGACCACGGGACACGATTACTTGTTTGTCATGCAAAAAACCTGAAACAACTTCCAACCTCTGTTTTCTTTCCAAACTCATACATTCAACTCTCTCCTACACATGTTTCCTCCAGTGTTCTAAAAACTTAAACTTGCTGTGATGAGCAAGTCTCATGACTGCTTTAGACATAGAAATTCCATGAAGAAATGCCTTTGTCATCTTTGCCATGAGAAAAAAGCCAGATAATGTACAAAATGACAAGTTTCCCTAAGTTCATCAGAGAATCCTGAGGAACCCTGAAGAGGGGATGGAACCCTGAAGAGTAACTGTGCTAGTTGTGGGACATCAAAGTGTTGGAATAACCTGGCCTCTGCCCCATTCTCTTCAGAACACAACTTAAAGCAGGAAGAATTTGTCTGGGATCATGGCTTCAGAGGTTCAAGTCCACGTCTTGTCCCATTGCTTTCAATTCCATGATGAGGCAGAACATCACAGGGGAAGAGAGTGATGGGGAAAGAGCAACCTACCCTATGGCAGTCAAGAAGCCAAGAACTTACCCTTTGTGTGGAAGAATAGAGGAGGAGCTGGTACAGCAGAGAAGAGAATTTGTTGTGCAAGCATAAGAACTCAGCATTCCCATACAAATCCGGGTCTCATAGTTGTAACCCTAGTGCTCTGTGAGTGTAGTTGTAGAGGAGACAGGTTCAGTGAAAGTTGTCTAGGTTCAGTGAAAGATCCTGCCTCAATGAATAAGGCAGAGAATGATAGAGCAAGATACTCAATATCCTCCTATGACCTCCACATACATATGTACACCCCTACCCTCTCTTACACACACACACACACACACACACACACACACACACATGCACAGAGAGAAAGGGAAGGAGGGAGGGAGGGAGGGAGGGAGGGAGGGAGGGAGGGAGGGAGGGAGGGAGGGAGGAAGGGAGAGAGGGGGAGAGAGAGAGAGAGAGAGAGAGAGAGAGAGAGAGAGAGAGAGAGAGAGAGAGAGAGAGAGAGAGAGAGAGAGAGGATAATGGCAAGATACTCTTCAAAGGCAAGTCCCAAGCAACCCACTTATTCCAACCACACCAGAAACTCTAAATTCCCACCACCTACAAATATTACCATCAGATTTTGACTCCACGAACAGATTGAACTGTTGATTAGCTTAGAGTCCTCATGGTCCAATCATGCCTGATGATTAGATCTATTTTATTTGCTTGCAAATTACTTTTTAGGGTCCTTTCATTTGTACTCATGAGAAATACCAGAAGCAAGGAAGAAGCTTGGAAATCTTGAGTCAGAGGTTAGGCACACCATCTCAGCTGCAGTTATTCACTGTGTTAGTGAGCGTTGCATCATTAGGACAAAATGCTTGGGATTGACAGCTTGATATGATGAAATGCCTATTTTGTAGATGGCTCCAGAGGTTTGCACGCATGGTTGGTTGGCTCTGCTGCTTTGGGGTCCGGGGCAAAGCAGAGCATTGTGACAGGGAGCTGCTTATCTCCCAGGGGCTGAGTATTAACCACATTAATAAAAGGTAAAGAAGAGACTGGGGTCCTTAAGCCCCCTCAAGGGTGTGTCTTCAGTTAGTAAATTTTACTCTGCTAGACCTCCCCTACTGACATTTCTACCACCTTTCAATAGTAACAGCTTCAACACACGGACCTTTGGGAACAATCAAACTACAGCAGGTACAGACATGAAACTCCATATCTAGCTGACAAGTTCTAATCACAGTTATCTGATGGTCCCAATCTGGTATCTCTAGCATCAGTATCACTTTTAAGTCTGTTTCTGTTGGTTTTCTATCTCTTGTTAATATCTGGTTCATCTATTCTTCCCATGTGTACCTAAAAGTTTTTATTGCATGTCAGACGTGTGCAAAAAATAAAGGCTGAGGTCAATAAACTTCATTCTTGAGAGTGGACACACTTCTTTCCCCAGCAGTCTTAGTATTGGTATTGAAGTAATATAGTGAAGGAATGATGTGTGAAGGTGTTTTGTTGGTACTTGTATTAGTTAGGGTTTTACTGCTGTGAACAGACACCGTGACCAAGACAAGTCTTATGAAAAACAATATTTAATTGGGGCTGGCTTACAGGTTCAGAGGTTCAGTCCATTATATCAAGGTGGGAGCATGGCAGTATCCAGGCAGGCATGGCGCAGGAGGAGCTGAGAGTTCTATGTCTTCATCCAAAGGCTGCTAGTGGGAGACTGACTTCCAGGCAACTAGGGTGAGAATCTTATGCCCACACCCACAGTGACACACCCATTCCAACAAGGCCACACCTCCAGATGGTGCCACTCCCTGGTCCAAGGATATACAAACTATCACAGTCCTCTTCTTTCCAGATTCTCTGCTGCCTGTAAGTCCTATAGAAGTGATTGTGTCGTGTTCAGCACTGGTCTGTCTTTCCAAGGGTCTTTTGTTTGTTTGTTTGTTTTTGTTTTGTTTTTTTTTTTAATTTCATACAGTACTTTTTTTTTATTTTATTTTTAATACTTTTTATTACATATTTTCCTCAATTACATTTCCAATGCTATCCCAAAAGTCCCCCATAGCGCCCCCCACTTCCCTACCCACCCATTCCCATTCTTTTGGCCCTGGCATTCCCCTATATTGGGGCATATAAAGTTTGCAAGTCCAATGGGCCTCTCTTTCCAGTGATGGCCGACTAGGCCATCTTTCGATACATATGCAGCTAGAGACAAGAGCTCCGGGGTACTGGTTAGTTCATCATGTTGTTCCAACTATAGGGTTGCAGATCCCTTTAGCTCCTTGGGTACTTTCTCTAGCTTCTCCATTGGGAGCCCTGTGATACATCCAATAGCTGACTGTGAGCATCCACTCCTGTGTTTGCTAGGCCCCTGCATAGTCTCACAAGAGACAGCTATATTTGGGTCCTTTCAGCAAAATCTTGCTAGTGTATGCAATGGTGTCAGCGTTTAGAAGCTGATTATGGGATGGATCCCTGGATACGGCAGTCTCTAGATGGTCCATCCTTTCATCACAGCTCCAAACTTTGTCTCTGTAACTCCTTCCATGGGTGTTTTGTTCCCAATTCTAAGAAGGGGCACAGTGTCCACACTTTGGTCTTCATTCTTCTTGAGTTTCATGCGTTTAGCAAATTGTATCTTATATCTTGGGTATCCTAAGTTTTGGGCTAATATCCACTTATCAGTGAATACATATTGTGTGAGTTCCTTTGTGATTGTGTTACCTCACTCAAGATGATGCCCTCCAGGTCCATCCATTTGGCTAGGAATTTCATAAATTCATTCTTTTTAATAGCTGAGTAGTACTCCATTGTGTAAATGTACCATAATTTCTGTATCCATTCCTCTGTTGAGGGACATCTGGGTTCTTTCCAGCTTCTGGCTATTATAAATAGGGCTGCTATGAACATAGTGGAGCATGTGTCCTTCTTACCGGTTGGGACATGGCTCCTTGTTTATGTCCAGCTCCTAGCAGCTCCTGTGTACCTATGCCACAGAACTTGGTTCCATTCTTTCATGCCTCCAGCATCATTTTGCTGCAGTGCTCCCTGTTAGGTTCATGACGGTCCAGGGTTTTTTTCCCTTGACTTTAAGCAGACTATTCTCTCCCCTGTGGAAGCTGAACATTTCCTTAGAAACATAATAAGGGATGGGAGTTTGGATCTATACAATGAAATGACGTCCACTAAAAATGGAAAACTCTGTGTAACTATAAAAGACATTTTAAAATGGATTTTTAAACTGCTTTAAAATATAATAGACTGTCTGAGATGTTTTAAAGAGTAATAATGTTTGGGGGGTTTATGGCATCTATAGAAGTAAAGTATATGTCTGCTATCATACCAAAAGTCGGAAAGAAGATACAGAAATGCACTGTTCTTGGGTTCTTACACTGCATTTGAAGTGGTAGAGGATTATGTCAAGGAAGACTGCATTAAGTTAAAGAGAAGTATCATAAACTCGACAGCAGTTATTAAAAAGTGAAAAAGAGATATGACAAATAAACCAGCAGTGAAGACAAAGATATTAAAAATGTCTAGCTGATTCAAAAGAAGGCAGGAAATGAGCACAAAATAGAAACTGCTGTGGTGAAGGGGAGGGCACTGAGCAGGGGGGAACACTGACTTAGAGGGGGAACACTGACCTGGAGGGAACCAATCTGGGGGGCACATTGACCTGCGTGGGGATACTGACCTAGGGGTGACACCAACCTGGGGGAGACACCGACCACCAGCAAAAGCAATAGTGAAGGGGAGGACATTGACCTGGGGGAAGAAACTGACTGCCAGTGGCATCCATGGCTTCTGGACCTGTTGTATGCTCAAGTGAGTGTAGCCTTCTTTCAGGGCCTCTGCTGCTGTGATGTACATCCAGCTTTCTGCCAACTCCTTCTAAAGTGTCAAGGCCATTGGTGGGGAAAATAGATCTCCTGTCATTATTCCTTATCTCAAAGATCATTTTAAGCTCCAAAGAGTCTTTATAAAAGGTTAGTGATCACATCAAAAGCTATCTGGAGATAGAGCTACCTAACAAGTGGCATATCACTCAGAAGTCATGGAACCCATGGTCTCCTTCTTCAAACTCAGCATTCAGAGCCCTGTGTGCTTGCTCTCAATCTGAAAGGTAATCGTGTGTGTGTGTGTGTGTGTGTGTGTGTGTGTGTGTGTGAGAGAGAGAGAGAGAGAGAGAGAGAGAGAGAGAAAGCTCAGGGTGGTCTTGAATTCAATTAATAAAAGGAGAACATGAAGTTTCTTGGGAGATGAGATGGAGGGACTAGAAAGAATGAGGGGTGAATCTGATCATTTATATATGTCAGCTATTTATATAATGTCAGTAAGGACATATACAAGCTGAGATCTGTCGGAATGTCTTGAGTGAGAGAATAAAAGAAGGAAAAAATTTCCAGCTCATTTTATGAGGCCAATATTACTCACATATATGCGCATATATATATATATATATATATATATGAAAGATTATATATGTCTGAAATTTTCAAAAAATAAATAAAAATAAAATTTTTAAAGATAAAATTAAGTGTTTTTATAATAAAACAAAAGAAAAGTAACTGGCATAGTCATATAATTAAATAAGTATATTTAAACCAGTGATAAAATAACTGAAAACAAATGGCTTCAACTACCGTTTAAAATAGAAATGCTATATTTTATTAATAAAAGACAAGACCCATCTCTATACCATTTTCAAAATGCACTTTATATATAAAATCACCAATAAATTAAAAGGTAAAGAACAGGAGAAGATACATAACTTGAAAACCAATGTAAAGAAAGCTGGAGTGGCTGTGCCAGTGCCAAACCAAGTATGTCTTTGAACAAAGCATGGTAGTACAGACCAAGATGTACCTCATCGAACAGCATAGCAAGCCTTTGTGTGCACACATTTAACAATAGAACCCCAACATGTGTAAAGCAAGAATGGCTTAAGATGTGAGGAGGGTTGGACAAACCCACAACTGCACAAATCCCATGATTCTTTTAGTAATCAGTATGATGTGGACAGGAAATCAGTAAAGACATATATATATATATATATATATATATACAACCTGGACTGTATATGAATGTCTTGAGTGAAAGAATGAAAACAGAAGAAAATTTCCAGCTCATTTTATGAGGCCAATACTATTATGATACAGTTATAGGCACTACAAGAAAACAAAGCTATAGACAATGTACACTGTGTACCTGGAAGCAAAAATATTTACAATATTTAAAGAGTGGCATGTTATATTTTCACAACATATTTCTAAGAGAGGAATCATTCCCAGGATGGGTAAAGAATTGCTAGAACTCAATAAGAAGAAAACAGCACAACAAAAAGCCAAGATAAAGTCTATCGTTTTACTAAAGGGGGTATAAATGGAAAGCAAGCACACAAAGACATGCTAGACATATTTAATAATCAGTCATACAGAGGGCAAGTGTAAACAAAAATTAAACAGCATCCTATCTTAGTTGCTCTTCTACTGCAGTGAAGAGACACCATGACCAAGACAACTTAGAGAACAAAATGTTTAATGGGTGAGGTCCGTGAGCATCATAGTAGGGAGCATGGCAGCAGGCAGGCAGGCAGGTCACTGGAGCAGTAGCTGAGAGCTCACATCCTGATCCACGGGCATGAAGCAGAGAGAGGGAACTGAGAATAACATGGAATTTTGAAACCTCAAAGCCACCCTAGTGTTATGTCACCCAGAAAGGCCACACCCCCTAATCCTTCCCAAAACTTCCACCAACTGTGGACCATGTATTTAAACCTATGAACTTGTGGGGGCCATTCTCATTCAAGCCATGGCACATTCTATACCTACTAAAAGAGCCAAAAGTAAAGCAAGCAAACAAACAACAACAAACTGGCAATAGTTCTATGAATATGAAGAGCAAACCTGAATGCTCATAGAGTTGAGGTGACAAAATGGTGCAGACACTTGGAAAAGAGCTGGGTGACTCTTACAATGTAAAACACACAGTTGCCACACCCTAGAAACCATTTTCAGGCATTTTAGCACAAAAAGTGAGCATGCATCGCACAAAGAGGCATCCGCAAACACCTGCAGCTGCCTTGTTTGCAACAGGAGCACCCTGGAAGCAGCCAGGATGCCATTGAGCAGGTGAAGGGACAAACACACTTCATGCTATCAACTCAATGAAATCTGATCCATGAAATCAGAGGTAAAGAGTCCACCTATGTAATAACATGGATGATGTACAAAGCCTCACTCTAAGTGAAAGAGGGGACAGGCTTCATTCTGCGCTATTTGTTTGATACAGTCTGGAGAAGTCATGTGGGTGCCTCTCGTAGCTGTGGATACAACTGTGGGATTCTGAAAATAAGGGAATAGAAGAGAAACATTGGCAACTGATGCAAATGTTCTATGCCCCATTCCAGTAGTGGCTGCACAACTGTACACACTTGGCAAAGATCATGGGACAAAGATGAATTTTACGACACATCATTTCATTTTCAGTAAACAGCTTTTAGTATGCTCACCTCGGACCTACCATGTCCCTTCCCCACTGGCTCCTTTCTCAATGCACAGCACTTAGTTAATCAAGCTGGAGGAGCATCCACGAGTCCCTTTATGCCCATGTGCAGTTACTAGGCCCCATGGACTCCACCATCTGTTTTCCTTGTTCTTCTTTTGCTGCTTCTCTGTTCTCACTGCCTCATCTGACTTTATAATGTGTCTGTCTCCAGATGACTTACAGTGGTACCCAGAGTGGACTTCCCCTGAGCACATCACTGCCTTATTCAGAGCCCTTGCTTGGTATGCAAGGCATGCTTTAGAGCTTAGCAGGTAACAAACGCCTTTATAAAGTGGCACACATGGATCGGAAAATCCCTTTCTATGTCACTGTCCCTCCCTATGCTCTATCTTCTAGGCACAGTGATAGTCCTCCTCCTGGGATACTTCCCTTATTGGATGCTAGTCATTGTGCCTGACATACCCTGGCTATTCATTTCAGACTCCGGGGTAACTTATTGTTCAGAGACTATACACTGGCTCCAGTCTTCCAGCTTTGAATCAGGAGCCCAGCACTCACGTGTCACGTGTCTTGAAGAATGTTTACATGATGTGTTCCTTCAGATGCTAACTGCTCTGTTATTGTGGCAGCTGTGTGTGTTGGTCTGAGGTATTGTCCTTTCTACCTTTCGTCTGGTTTTGGATAATTGTGTGATCTCCTTCAATGTGGAGTTAGTAGGGGGCTTAAGTGATCTGACCTGTGATGAGAGAGCTTGAAGATGTCTGATTTCTGTTAAGCACTGGGGATGGTAAGAGAAGGGGGGAGGGAAGAGAGGTAAGGGGAGAGGAGAGAGAGAGGGGAGGGAGAGGAAGGAAGGGGAAGGCAGGCTGGAAGACTGTGTTAAGTGACAAATCACCTGTGTGCACACCCAAAGGATGCTGGAATCTGCCTTCCCACTGAAGGAGAGCAGAATATGACTCGGACTGTCTAATGTAGCGCCAAGCACAGGATCAGGGCTGGCTCTTACAAAGGCCTTTGACCTATTCTGGGAAGTCACACTTCTTCCATAGTTGGATCTATTAGAAAAGGTGTCATTTGCTTCCAGGCACTCAGCAACCCTCAACTGGTATCTGTGGGGGCTGTGTGAATGGTGTACCAGTCTATCTCCTCAGGATTCACTCTCACCAGCCAAAGACTCTTCACTTTTCCTCAGTGACCAGTACTTCGTGGATAAAATCCAGACCTCTTCTAGTCTAGGTCTTAAATGCCACCATGCCTTAGAAGCACCTGGTGACCTTGCCAACTGCTGAGCTCTGCTCACCTCAGAGTTCTGATTTGGCAGGTCTCTGGTAGAGCCAAATAACTTGCATTTCCAACAGGCCCCTAAGTCACGCTCGGGCTGCTGGTGCTGAAACCATAGCCTGGGGAACCTGTCTCAGACTATCCATAGATCTTCCCTGTCCACCCAAACCTTAAGGCCAGATCATACTCCCAACAGACAGCCATCTTCAACCTACACACCAGCTGCTCCAGGTTTCTTGTCCATTCAAGCTTCACTGATGGCCCGCTTCAGGGAAGCAGGGGTGTGTGAGAAGTGTCTGCGCCCTGAAAGATTTGTAATTTATACAGATGTTTTATAATTCTGAGATGTGAGCAAAGCAGCTTCCTGGAAGTTGAGTGTATACTCCAGGTGCAACCGTGGCATGGATTTAAGAAAGGGAGACAGCAGAATTTCTACCACTGTCAATTTTATGAAACTGTTGGTGAGGCAGTAGTGATTAGCCCTAACCAATAGTAATATGATGTTAACCATGCGTGTCATTTAAATATGTTCCTCTAGAATGGAGGCATAGATGAGGGGACAGTGCAGAGGTGAGGGGGAAGGACTGGGAGGACAGGAGGGAAAGGAACTGTGGTAGGGATGTAAAAAGATAATAAAATAAAATAAAATAAATATATTCTTCATCATATTTATGTGCTTGGAAAAATGACAATATTTAAATAATTTTAGGATAATCATAGATATTCTTTCTTTTAAGAATAAAAAATTAACTTTGTATGTGCCTATGTGTCTGTGTATGGATACATGCATGTGTGTGCCATTGCCTGTAGAGACCAGAAGACAGCACTTGGATGCCGTGGAACTCTAGATACAGGTGGTTGTGAGCTACCCTATATGGTACTGCAAGAGCAGTATGCTCTCTTGACTGCTGGGCCGTTGCTTCATCCCCTGGAGATGTACCTTTAAAACTATCATCCTTCTCAAAGGATGGACACAGCAGACAATCTGTAACACATCAATAATCTTTGAAAAAAATCTCAGTTACATTAACATCTTTGGCCTCTCTTGGACTTTGGATTCATCTTTTTCTGTATAATTTTGCAGCCATGTATTAGTCATTTGGAAAACATCAGTCCGCTGGGTTATGCAGATCTTTCGGGTGTTGACACATTTCATTATCCGATATTATGAATTTACATTTGTTAATATCACCACAAATCTCATCAAATAGGTCTTTAAATATTGAGAGCTCCTGGGCTCATTACAGCAGTTAACGCATCTCCTAGTCTCTCATTTTCATCTGAAAACTTGATTTTTTTTTAAAAAAAAAATCACCCACCACAAATACTGTAAGTTGTTTCTCTTGCATTTTAATAGAAATCTGAAAGATAACTAAGCTTGGGTAAGCAAATTTACAGTATAACTAAATACTGTAAGTTGTTTCTCTTGCATTTTAATAAAAATCTGAAAGATAACTAAGCTTGGGTAAGCACTGTGTGGTTATCAATCATTCCTTCACATAAAAAATAGAGTTCCATAAGAAAGTGTGATCAGAATCACAGCGTCCATGATCACGTGAAAGCCTTCCCCGAAACAGCCATTGTTGCCGAAGTACTGCCCTTCGGCTCTATTTCATCACATGAAATATTCAAATGTCCCCTCCCGCTGCCCCCCCTCCATGTGTGTGCATGCATGTTCATGTGCTCACACACATGGAGCTAATGCTCATGTGGATGCTTGGCACTGTGCTGTGGAAGCCAGCAGTCAACACTGGGTGTTGATCCTTCTCACCTACTTTGTTTCGTTTCCCTATTTATGTGTTTCTTGAGACAAGACTTCTCACTGAGACCTGGAGCTCACCAATAAAGTTAGGCTGGCTGGTCAGCAAATCCTGGGGACCTACCTGCCTCTGCCTCTGCCTCTGCCTCTGCCTCTGCCTCTGCCTCTGCCTCTGCCTCTGCCTCTGCCTCTGCCTCTGCCTCTGCCTCTGCCTCTGCCTCTGCCTCTGCCTCTGCCTCTGCCTCTGCCTCTGCCTCTGCCTCTGCCTCTGCCTCTGCCTCTGCCTCTGCCTCTGCCTCTGCACTGCTGGGAGTATGAGCATGCATTACCATGTCTGCTTTTCACATGGTTTCTGGAGAGCAAACTCAGCTCCAAAAGCTTGTATGGCTTTTACTGGCTAAACTGTCTGCCCAGCCCAGTTCGGTTTGCTGCCACCATCCTCATGTTCAACCATAGCATCAGCAGCATACGTGTAAATATCTCATAGTGGAAAAGGCAAAATAGCATATCACTATTTTTTTTAAAATTGCTTTGGCCTTAGGGGTCCTTTGAAATGTCTCTGAGACCCCCAAGAGCCCTAGATCATTTGCTCTTCTGAGTTTTGTAGGTCTGAAAATTGGCCCATTTGCAGGAGCTATCCTCTCGGCTTGCATGGCTCATCCATCTTCCTCCACTTAGAAGAACTCAGCTTTCCTTTCAGACAATGCCAAGTGATGCCCTGATGGTGTGTGCTCACTGCTTCCTTCTTGGTCTGAGGCTGGAGTTGTCCTTTTAGGAACTGTGCAGGGTTCTGGTCTTCAGTGAGAAGCCAGTGGTGACAGATCAGGCAGAGGCCTCAGGAGGGCTTAAACAGCTACACATCTGTGGCTATATGTTCCTAGATCCATATAACCTGAAAGCAGAAAGCAGATTCACAAAAGCGAAGGCATAAGGGAAAAAGGATTAAAACTGCAAACAGCAAAGAGAATCAAAGGCCAGAGGAAGCCGGGTGTGGTGGCACACTCCTTTAATCCCAGCACTTGGGAGGCAGAGGCAGGCAGATTTCTGAGTTTGAGGCCAGCCTGGTCTACAGAGTGAGTTCCAGGACAGCCAGGGCTACACAGAGAAACCTTGTCTCGAGCACCGCCCCCCCAAAAAAGTCAGAGGAAAATAGTAGGGACCTAGTGGGAAGAACTCCTTGGCCAGAAGAGAAGCTGCTGAGTGTGGTCAGTTAGGCTGCCTGGCAGCAAGCTTTGTGTCCTCTCCAGGCCCAGCCGCAGCACTGAAGCTACACACACCTGTGACCATGGCCGCATTTGAATTTGCTATTGGGTGCTGGGGATTTGAAGTTAGATGGCCATGGCTGCGCTTGCACTGCCTGTGTTCTTATTTCCAGAGCCATCCCCCCCCTCTAATCTTTGATAGAAGCACGAGGTGAGCCAGGAGTACAAGGTTTGATTGAGTACAGCTAAGAGTTGGCAATGAGTCATACCGTTTCCCCACCACCTCCAGATTGTCTTGTCAGTGGGTCCCTCTCCAGGGCAATGGCATTATAATGAGGAAGAACCATTTATAAAGCTCTCTCTGCATATCACTGGGAGATTGATGCAGTATCCCCTGCAGATATGAGAATATGCCAGTGCTCGAGTCTCTTCTCTCCACCCGTGTAGCGTTTTCATAGAACATATGCACGCACTCGAGCGCACACACACACACACACACACACACACACGCACACACACGCACACAACCCACCCTGCACTTTAAATCGGCACTTAAAATCTTCAGTGTTAACTTACATGCTATGTACGTAATTGCTACATTGTATTGTTTGGGGAATGAAGAAAAGGAAACATATATATATGTTCAGTAAGGCATTTTTCTCAAATGTGTTCAAGCCATGGATGCTGAACCCTCACACACGGGGTGACAACTGTGTATGAGACTAACAACAGATGTGACAGCTTCACTCCCTCTTTGGGAAGGATGCAGGAATAATTGTGGGGAGAACAGAGCTGCACAGTAGGTAAATGATGATGTTATGAGGGAAGGGCATGTGAGCTGCCTAGAAAGGTTCACTGAGCCTGAGGAAGTGGAGTGAGGTTTCTGAGGACACCTGTTATACCCACCCTTGATACTGGATGGAGCCAGCATGGGCTAGATAGCATATGGCCCCAGACTTAGCCAGACTACGTATCACGTGGTCCCTGGAGCCACAGTGTTTTGTCTGTTAACTCATCACTAGATCACACTTGGAAGGGAGACACCATGTTCAGCAGAAACTGGCCCCAAATCCAATCATTTCGCTGAGCAAGAAACCAGCTTGTCTCTGTTCGTGCCTCTTCTGATTTAAGTGTGTGTGTGTGTTAAAGAGGGTGTGGCTGTGAGTCTATAATTGAAAAAGGCTGTAAGCTTTCAGATACTTGTGACTTGTTGGTAGATGTCACTCTGTGCTGGGGGTGATGAGGGAGTCCTTGTTGACATGGTAGCAAGAATCTTAGGGCTACCTCCAAATATGTCAGTTTAGGATAGGGGTTTACGCTGGGGACTTAATTCAGCACCCAGATCTAGAAAGCTCCTTGAGTCTGGGCTGGTGATTAGAAAGGAAGAAAAACGCCTGTCAGAAGCAGGGAGATATCAATTTTGGCAGACCCATGAACGGAGGTGAGAGAAATCACAAGCTTCTTAGGGGGCACGGCAGCCATACTGGCTTTGTATAGATGTCTTCGGCAGATCGACTAGCAGAAATTCGATCTTTCATGCTTCTGGAGATTAGAAGTCTTAACACAGAACATCAGCAAGTTTTCTACCTCCTGGAAGACTCTGAGGGATTATCCGCGCATGCCAGGGCTTCTTTTAGTTTCTGGTGTTGCCTGCAGTATTCAGAGTGCCTCGACTTGAAGTTATCTGATTCCAACCCCTCCTTCTATCATTATCCTGCGCAGCTCTCAGGGAGGGATATTTCTGATGATGGCATCTCACTTTGAATACATCTACAAAATACCTTATATCCGAATAAGGTCACATTGACAGACAATGAGCGTTAAGACTTCAGCACATATATATATATATATATATATGGCAGGGAAGGGGAAGGGAGGGGAGAATGTGACTTACGTCAAGCCCCTGCCACAGGCATTGAAGCTTATCCATGAGGCAGCTGAACAGGGAGGATAGGCACAAATCCAAGCAGGCTTCTGTCCCATGGGTGATACTCAACTCCAGATTTGTGGATTCTGGTGGACAAGACTGGTAAGGCAAAAGCAAGGAAACCCTGACCTTAATACACAAGGATGGGTAAGGGTGAGCTCTCAGGATCGAGGGGGCTAAGGTAGTGATGGAATCTGCAGTGGGGGCGCTTCTGACCCAAATCCCTTCCTTGGGCTAACTGAATCTAATTCCCCACTCATATGAATCTCATTTTAAAGGTAATAAGACTCAGAGGTTTTCACTATGAGAAAAGAGCCAGGAGAGGAGAGGGGTAAGCAGGGGCTGAGATGCAGGCAAAGCTGACAGCGCCCCCTAGGGGAAAAGCATCCCCTCTGTAGTGTACCCTCGAGTGCTCAAGTCTGGCCTGTAAGGCAAACTGCAGGTTGCCCATTCATTCTAGACAACTCATCCATTTTTGTTTTGATTTTCCTCTGAGATGACTCACTGGTCTGAGCACGTTCCCCCTGCATCAGGAATGGGAGCCACGGAGAAGTCTGTGATTCAGCACCCTCTAAAGTCATTGGTGACCGTGATGGAAGTATCTGGGGGTCAACAGTAAAAGACGGGGGCGAAAATTATTCAAGCTCTTAAAAATGGGATAATAAGGTAACTTTCCTCCTCCCGGTATGAGCTCATTTAATTGTAGAGATCTTAATAAATTCAGCCTGATTAACTCCAACCTTGTGGGGGAAGGTTATTCAGTGTTGTGGAATTAATTTCAACAGAAGCCAAAAGAAGGAAAAAGTCAGAGTGAAAAGGAAAAAAAAAAAAAAACTTCCAGTGCAGAAAAAGGAGGAGGGGTGTGTGTGTGTGTGTGTGTGTGTGTGTGTGTGTGTGTGTGCACGTGTGCGTCCAGGTTAGCCCTGTCTGGAGAGCATCTATTGATGGACAATAGTGGCAGGATGACTTCTGAAGCCAGGCCATGGCCTTCTCAAACCTGCTGGAACCCCGGGCACTGCCTCCAGAGCTCTGACTTGGTTTATATATTCCACAATAAAGAGCTGTGAACCCCCCAAGGCCTGTAGAATGATCCTGAACCTCTGTCCTGCCTCAACCCACCTATCTCCAGCTCAGTCACAGTGCTGCTTTGCCCCTGGCTTTGGGTCCCTGCTACTACAGTGCTCTGGAGTCCTTTATTTAGCAGTTACTTGAACTTGGGAACATTCATCTTTTGGACTTTGGTTTGTAATCCTCACTGGGAGAATGAAGTACTTGCAAGCAGCCTAAGGAATAGGAAGGCTTGGGTCTGAGTCTCTGTTTGCTCTGTGTGTGTGTGCATGTGTGTTTTGGGGGGTTGTTGTTGCTTTGTTTGGCCTTTCCCCATGGCCTATATAGCTAACATATACCATCTGGAGTTTTCCATGTTAGACTGCTCACGTTACCTGTTGAGTCCTTAAAGCTGACCTTGACCTTCAGGTCACCCTGAATAATCAGAAAAAGAAGCACACGACCTAGATCCTTCCTTTTAAAAGTGGGGTTCAAGGGAATTGAGGGTTACTGGCTCATGTTCAAAGAGTAATGAATTATACCCACACCCAGGGCCAATATGGCTTCTAATACATTTGAGATTTTAAAATCTGCATTAATTAAACAATCTCTGCTCCTCTACCCAGGTTCAGAGCTCACTTGAAAGGAAGCATCAGAGAGAGGACTATGACAAGGGATAGAAAAGAAGGACAGAGGACATACTTCCTCTCCCTTCCAGGCAAAGCATTAGTGCTGAGGATAATAATAATAATAATAATAATAATAATAATAATAATAATATGGGGACTAAGCTGGCGCTGAGTTCGGGGACTCCTGACTTCACCACAGGGTTGGTTAATGGTGTTACCTTGGTGGAGATCAAACAGGACAGTGTGTTGTCCTCCAGTCTGTGTCCAGCTGAGCATCCCCGACTGCTTTCCTGGCTGAGCCCCACAGCCCTGACTTAGTCACTTTCTGCAGCTGATTGGCCATCAGACCTAAAAGCCACACCTCTCACGTGACTCAGAACTCTTTCTGCAGCTGATTGGCCATCAGGCCTAAAAGCCACACCTCTCACGTGACTCAACTCCCTTTCCCTCCTGCTGGGTCAGGTTCCTGCTCTGATTGGCATGGGGGGGCTGTGCAGGAGTTGCTCAGGGTCCCTCCATGTCAGCAAGGAATCTACCTCTGAAACCTGCTCTCCCCTTTGCTTACAGATTCCAGATCCCCATCCTGTAGTCTCAGTGCCAAGGACACCTCCTTGAGGCAGCACAACGCCAGATAAACACAACCCCAGAGATTAAACAGAAGACAGCACAGCATGGAGAGGAAGGCATGCCGGGAACTGGGCAGAATCCAAGGCTTGGAGCCCACAGGACACTTTGAGGCCTCACAGCATCCAGAAGTTTCTTGAATACTCCATTCCCCCTCTCCTTTCTCTAATGTGGCTACATAGAAAACTTTGGAACTGCCACCCAGTGGCTACTGCATCCTGCCCTGTGCAAGGGGTGGTGGTGTCAGACTGACAGAATGTAGGATCTCCTGGGAGATGGACCCCTGTCAGCCTGTGGGGGATTATCTTGATTACATTAATGAGGTAGGAAGACCTTCCTACTGTGGGTGGTACTGTGGCTGGATCCTTGACAGTATAAACGGGGAAAGAAGCCAACCAGTGGAGAAATTCATTGTTCTCATTCCGTGACTGCGGTGTGGCCAGCTGCTCCAAGCTCCTGCTGTCTTGATTTCCTTGCTATGACGGACTGTAACCTAAAATAAACTTTTCCTTCTGTGGGTTGCTGTTGTTAGGGTATTTTATCACAGCTACAGAAGAAGACATTAAGACATCCAGGCAATGACACCAGGCCAGAGGGGGAGTAGGGACAGAGAAACTGAGCCCCATTCAGACTCCCCAAAACACATCCTTTATTCTCTGAATCCTACAGGGGCACTGCCATGTAATTTACACCACACTGACCATGGGCCAAGAGATCTGCCTTTACCTAACCCAGCATGTTGGTCTGACCCACTTTAGCTGTGGTGCCTCAAATTCATCTTCACACAGCTGAGTAGCCTTTCTGAAGGTGCCAATAGGACATTGTCACCTTGTTGCTTCAAGTCCTTCTCTTTATTGTCTTCAGCAGAGTCTGAGTCCCCAGGACTGCCCTGACTGGTTTGGAGGTTTTTCCAACCCTCCTGTCTTAGCTGAGCTGAACTTCTGGCCTCTCCTCCTAAGCCCCTTCCCCAGGAGGCCTTGGCCCCACAAAGTCAAAGTGGATTTTTAAGAATCATCAAAGGTCAACATTATTATTGTCTTAACTAAAGACTTTAACCTTTTGGTAATAGTAGTATTAATTTACTGGGTTGCAGTCAACACCTACTTGATCTATGAAATTGAATAAAAGAGAGAACATCAGAAAGACTTTTATTCAGTAAAGGTGGATATTGTCTGGTGAGGCTATTGGCACCTCACGTGACTTTGTGCATATGTATCTGGGCTGTGGTATAAAATAAATTTTTTACCATGGAAAATAATTCCAAACTTGAAGTCCACTGCTGCAAGTGTTTCTGCTGCCCAGCCAGGCTAAGAATTACAGCTTTTATTTCCGGAGCTTTTAGAAGCTTGGAGTATTGACTGAAGTCACTGTTTAGGACCCAAAGGCCCACCGCTGTTCTCCTTCTTCTGGGGTTCTTTGTGAGAGTTACAATGGGTATGTGTGGCTATGGCTGCATTGTCTCTGAGGCTTCACCTCCCTAGAATCACTGCCATGGTGCTCAGCACACTCTCCACCTCTATGCACTTAGCTCCTGCCTGTGTATGGGTGAATAGCCATGGCCCAGATACCTACTGGCTGTAGATGTCTTATGTACACTGTAGAGCCACTGCCTTCCAACACTTGGTTGACTCTCAGATAATTGTGAGAGAAGCTGCCAGATCTCACTGTACCAACTGAGAGACTCTTGTGGGATCTATTCTTGGCAGGTGGTGAGGACTTGGCTTTCTTACACCCCCCATAGCCTGTGGCCAAGATGAAGTGTTGGGGAGCCAACCTGATGTATACCTTGCTTCTGATCCAGGTCCACAGGCTCCCCAAGAACGGTGGTTAGCTGACTTTTATAAACAAGGACATTCATCTTTGTCAGCCCTAATGAACCGCATTTGTCAGACAGGAACCGGGGAGCAGCTGTGTTGGAGGGAGACAAATCACTTAATCCACAGCTCCTGATGTGGCAGCCCCTGGTGAGATGGAGATCATGGCATTTAAGCATGGAGGAGCCTGGAGGATGCAGGTGGGGGAAGAGCTGGCTGCCCTCTGTGGTTCTTGCCAGGAGGGACTGTGAGGGCTGGCAAACCCAGTGTGTGCATTGGCTGGAGCTTCTTCCCCTCATACTGCACCTGCTTCTGGGTCGTGTGCATCCTGCAGACACCTGGGCAGGAAGGGAGACACAGAGCTGGCAGCCCCTTGTCCCAGCATGGCACAGGCTCAGGAAAAAAATGACTGTGATCTGAATTTTGCCTTCTAGTCCCACCGACTTGCTTCCTTTCAAGAGTATTTGGAAAAGGCGACCGAATTCTAAGGACAGACACCCATCTCGAATGAGCTGAGGCGAAGGGAGAAGGGACGCTCCGCAGCTGTGCAGCCATCATAACCAGGGCACAGCTGGGCTTCCTGAAGAAGCCCGACAGAGACTGCAGACAGGATGTGGATGCCTCTGCAACCTCCCTTTCCTGTGCTCCTTCCTGCAGCACGCGTCCCTCCATCTGCAGAAATGGGGCCACTGGCAGCTCTTGAGTTTAGGATTCCACCATGGGAAAGTGGATAGAGATTTCTATGACATGAGTTGAGAGATAGGGTGGGGAGAGGAAGGAAGGAGGCTCCCAGGAGATGGGTATTAAAGCCTTTCAGATAGGTCTCCAAGATCCTCATCTATGACATGAAAGGTTATCTGAAGTAGTTCCCACAGGGAACACACAGCTGGCACAGGAGAGGCACCATCTTGGGGAAATGTGGGAATCAGTTCCTGCCTCTCTGATGGTCTTTTATCCTTGCTTCCCCTCAAATCCCTTCAAATCCAGCTTTTTCTCCCCTGGAAATACTTTCAGGTCCAGACAGAGTGAGCCAGTCATTCTTCTTCAGACACGTGGAGTGAGATCAGGCAAGGAGGTGGGTTTTTTAGGACGCTGCTCTGTGAATATACAACTTTCGGGACAGCATGTGATATCCAGAAGTGACACCAGGCCAAAGGTTATGCTTTCAGATAGCTGGCTCAACTTTGTTGGTTTTTTACAGACCAGGGTCTTAGTGGACTTTACACATACTAGCAGCTTGGCGTCTGAGACAGCCAGGCTCAGATATACCCACATGACCAGGGTCACCCTGCTTTTCAATGGTGGCACTGGCCAAGCTGGCAAAGGTCTTTCACACCCATTCTCTCAGGAGCATGTAAATTTTTTTTTATCATGGACCTCTCTGATTAAGAGAAAACAATTTTATCTTGTGACACAAGTGTATTATAAAACATGAATGTATTTATAAAAATCAAATTTCAGAAGGTATACCTACAGTGTATGAGCCGTGGCTTAACACCTTTTATTATTGTTTCTTACTTTTCTATTCTATTTTTTTTATAATGTCATTTTTTTTCATGGATCGCAGATGAGACTGACCCTACACTTTGATAGCATACATAGCTCACATATTCTTCCTATAATATTATCACATTGAACAGTCCTTTTGATACCAAGGGCTCCATGTACGCTGTCCCTTCTGAATGCCAGGCTTTCGTCTTAGCTTTTTACATGTGTCTGGTTTAATCTTCTGTTGCTTTTCTTATTTGTAGTGGAACTGAGGGCCAGTGACTGAGACCGGATAGTAACAAAATTCTGAGTAAAAGGAAAAGCAAAACCCGAGCCGTGAGACTAGGAAACTTTACAAGACTCAAGGCATCCCTGAGTATAACTACATGCTGAGAGAGGTTAATGGTGATCCTGGGACCTTTGATGCTTCTCCCATGATGCCATCCTCTTAAGTCTGGACTGGTATCAGCAACTGTTCAACTAGCAAAAGAGATGAAAGTGGCATTTGGGGATGACTGAGACCAGCTCAGAAGTCTTATATCATCTGCCTTGGTATCTCAGGTTATCTCTGTGGGTATCCTGGGCCACAAGGCAAGAAATCCAACTACCCCAAGACACCACTCTCAAGAGCCATGTATAGACTCTGTGGCCAAGAAGAAGATTCCAGTCTTCTAGCTACAGCCAAGGCCCAGGCATATGAGCAAAGATATCTTGGCCACCCTGGACTTACTCATATGAAATAGAAGAATTTCCCTGCTTAGTTGAGCCCTGCCTTAGCCCTATCCATATCTCTTGATGTCCTCCATGAGATTCACTGGGTTAGCTACCTCAAAACCCATTGCGTCTTGGGTATTTTGTTCTGTGGCACATGGCTTCAAGAGCTACAGGCCACCTCTACCTACATCAGAAAAAGTCTCAGGAGCTTCTGCCCATCCCCATTGCTACTCCAAATGAGTCTTCAACTCTGTGGTTCAGTGTGTCACAAAGTTTGTCTTGCTGGTGCCTCAGTCCCTAGGGTGGCTGTGTTCACATAGGGGAACCTTTAATAGGTAGGGCCCAGTGGAAAGAGATTTGGTCAGTTATGGTACTGTCTTTGGAAGTGATTAATGTTGTTCTCAAGGGTACTTGGTTATAAAGAAGTTCAAAAAAGCAAGTCTGGGGGTGGGGCTGAAAGGATGTGTAAGTGGCCAACAGCACATTATGCTCTTGCAGAGGACTTGAGTTCAATTTTCAGCAGCCATTTTGGGCAGCTGCCTCTAACTCCAGCTCAGAAGGAACCCAGTGCCTCTGCCCTCTGTGAACATCTGTGTTCACATGTACATTAACCCCACACAGAACCACACATACATATGATTTAAATTAACGATAAAACAAATCTTTAAAAAATATTTTAAAAATTTAAAAAGCAAGCTTGGCGCCCAAATCTCTCATTTCTCTTCACTCCTTGTGTACACTCTTCTGTGCTCACTCCGGCTGCCAGGCTGCTGTTATTACCAGGCTCCCTCCCACCAGAGCCAAACAAACATTGGTGCCATTCTCTTGAACCTCTACACTTGAGAGCTAAACAAACCTCTTCTCTTTATAACATAGCCTGCCTTAGGCATTTTGTTGTTGATCAGAATATATATATATATATATATATATATATATATATATATATGTATATATATATATATGAGTGTGTGTCCATTGCATACTTTTTAAATTGATTAATTGATTAATACTTAGTCACTTTACATTCCCCTCACTATCCCACTCTTGGTCACCCTCTTCCACAATCTTTCCTCCATCCCTCATCCCCTTCTACTCTGAGAGGGTGACACCCTGACTCTGGGCATCCCTAGAACACACTTCTTGAAAGGAAGTTTTGTAGCACAAGGGATGGAAAGAGATGCCTGTGAACAGCACACAGACTCAGTACCACACAGAGATGCCTGTGAACAGCACATGGGCTCAGTGCTATAGAGGGAAGGAGAAGAGAGGCCCCTGAACTCCTCCCCAGGAGGTTGTGCTGTGGGGTGATGCGGAAGGACAGGGAGATGCAAGTGGGGGAGGAGGTGTGTGAACTGTTTGTTAATATTTACCCACATTAATAAGATGTTGAGCAACAGACTCCCCATAAAAGCCACAGTTAAAATTAGTAAGCTGTTCGCCCTGTTCTAACAATATGGAATAATTAATTTCCACACTTGGGTTTTTTTCTCCTATAAACAGTAATTAAAGAGAAATATTATATAGCTGCACCTGTTTTTCACTTCAGCTTTCCACAGTGAGTAAACCCAATCTTTTATGGATGAGAGGAGACACGCGCTAGGAAACCTGTAGGAAGAACAACCTTCCCTTGAGACGTGTAAGAAATCTCAAAGTATTAAGCCATATGGAAGCTGTGCTGGGAGTGGGCTGTTCCCACAGTGGGGATGAGACCTCATGCTCCACTGACTTCCAGCTCCCCAGAAGGTCTCAGGGATATTAGGGGAGAGAGCGTGTTCTTCTAGGAGCAAGAAGACTCCTGTGAGTCCATTAACCTGAGGATGGGCTAACCTCTACACCATCTCTGGTTCTCTGACTGGGATGGATTCCCTGTCTCCAAATAAGGGTGTCAGGAATAGCCCAGAGAAAGCCAGAGGCAACTGAAGTTCAGAGGTTCTCAATGCTCCTCTGGTAGATGTCAGCCATTCCCAGCTGCTCAGCCCTTCTCAGATGAAGGGTTGCAGCCACATGGTCAAGGGGAAGCTGGAGCCAGAAGAGGCAAAGAGCTAATATTTGCACTGCACTGTACAGTCGACTCTTTACAGCTTCCCACAATCACTATGCAAAGCTCTTTGGCTTTCTAGCTAAATCCCAGCAGGCACTGGGCCACATCTGCCTCCTGGAAATTCTGATACCTGCCCAAGATTCCTGATGGTTCCCTGCAGTCCAGGTACTTGGGACTAGCAGATGCCCTGCTAAAGTGTGCAGAGTCTCTGTTTCTGATCCCACCTGGCTTTCGGTTAACAACAGCCTGCTTGTTGGCTAGTGCAGTACTTGAACCCTAGTCAGCTTTAGTTCTGTCAAAGAGACCCTGCATCAAAGTAGCATGGGTGACCTTTGGTTTTTCTCTCTGACAGGAACAAAGCTGTAATTGGAGGTCATGGGCCCTGAGCAAGGACTTGGGGTACAGTTCTGAGGTATAGACATATGCCTTGTTTCTTCAGTTTTAACAGACACAGCTTGGGCTGTGGAGTAAACACGCACCACCCTCAGTGACTCTGCAGAGCCTATCACAGTGCCAGAGCAGGAAACTATGTCAAATTCCCTGTAGTGGTTTGAGGATTTAATACCTGGGGATCTGACTGGTAGATAGGTTGACACCAACGAGGAGACTGTCACCCACAGAAGAGAGCCACAGGGAACTTTTTTTTACTGGATTGGAGCAATCTTACTTTATGTTGTTTACCATGTCCACTCTTCTATAGCTGCCTCCTAGGTGATCAGGAAGTGGGGGGAAATCTCCCAGAGGTGCCTCAAAATATTTTTCTTGTTGGCTTAAACTCAGAGATCTACCTGCCTCTGCCTCCCAAGTGCTGGGATTAAAGGCATGCACCACCACTACTAACATAAATTTTTACTATTTCAAAGTGGTTTTCCCCATACGTTCTCCCCATTGCTGTCTGTCTTGCCCAATTCTTGGGATTTCATTTCACACAAAAGAAACAAGGTAGCTAGTGCATTGCAGGGTTTATGACTAATGAAATTAGATGGAAGTTTGGAGGAGAAGAGCCCCAGGCCCCTTGAATTCTGAGTGTTCCACATAAAATTATCGGCTTTAAATATTTTCTTCTTGTTGTAAGCCTGTCATCTCAAATCTGGGAAGCCACAGTTGTCACATGACCTCAATACATTAGTTCTGTTCCATTCTCTCCTCCCTGTAATGTTTACTTCCTGTAGTTGGCAGAATCACATGAGCCCTGTCTTGATTCACTTTCCATTGCTGAAATGAAATACTCAAAGCTTCCTGACTGTCAGGCTGGCTGTATGTTCCCGATGTCATGTCTTCCTGGTGTGATGGACTCTATGCTTCTCAGGCTGTAATCTAAAAGCAAACCCTTTCTTCTATAAGTTGCTTTGTCAAAGAGCTTTATTTGGCCATACAGTTTCAGAGGAGGCAATGTTCAAGCAATGTACAATGCCAGCATCTGCTCGGTGTCAGGTGAGAACTTCAGGGCAGAAGGACATCAACTGTGAACAGAAAAGAAGCAAGAGAAATGTGGTACTGCAAAGTTCCCAGCTTGGTTTTAATAGTTCACATTTGCAGTGGCCAATCCAATCCCAAGAGACCAAAAACTTATAAAAGCACCTATCCCCTCCCTTCATGATCCCTCTCCCTCTCAGGACCTTTATATCAGCAGTATCCTTAGCAGGGACAAACCATGTTCAGCATCCTAATCTTCAGAACCTGTATGCAAACTGGTATGTGGCAAAGGGAATTAAGGATGCTTATCAACTTACCTGGAAATAGTGAGGTGGCTCTGAATTATTTGGGTGGTCCTTAAAGGCAGGAGAGATGGCCAAAGGGATGACATCAGGAACATCAAGCTAGCCTGACAGTCAGGAAGCTTTGGGTATTTCTATGGCTGACTGGGAAGATGGAAGAAGGGCATTAGGCATGGAGTGCAAACATCTCTGGGAGACAAAACCAAGGAAACACTCTCCTCCAGTCGCTCCAGAGGAACATGTTTCTACTAATGCTTCGACTATAGCCTAGTAAAGCCTTGACTTGCACAAATGTGTAACGAACTTCAGTGTGAGTTGGGACAGCACCAGCAGAAAGCTCATCCATCCTTCTAACATGTGCTTCCCCCACATACCTTCACCACCACAGTGACCCCCACTACATCAATCTGAATTACACATTTCTTTGCTTAGGTCACTATCTAAATGAGAACAAGTCTTTAGTCATCCCTCCTGTAATCTAAGGAGGGAGACCCCTGGTCATGGATGAACAGTTCCTCTTCAGTGCTGTGAGTCCAAGACCTCCTTTATAACACATCTATTCCAGGACCTGGAGTGTAGTGAACACACATCTGTGGGACTCACCAAAGCAGGCTGGGATGATTAAGCCCATGAGGGCTTTCTTCTTCCACCAGGCACCCAAGTTGGTTATCTCATCTCATTATTACCAGAGGAAAGGCAGTGACTATGGTCCTGTTTGAGTCTCACAGAGTGACACTGAAATTTGTCCCCAGTTGAAGGTCCTGTTTGGGGGTGGGGGAGGTTATGGTAGAACTTGGCTAGAGGAAGCATGCCTTTATGGGTATGATTTGAAGTTTATAGCCTGACTCCATTTGCTACTTGCTTCCCGAACCCAGCTTCCTCTGTGTAGACAAAATGTGATCTCGCTGCTCTCTGGCTATCAGGCTTGGCTTCATGAAGTCATATCTTCCTGCCACGATGGGCTTCCTTGGATCTATCCTTGGATCTATCTATCGATCTATCTTCCTTGGACTCTAATACAAAATCAAACCCTTTCTTATACAAGTTGCTTTTGGTCATGGCATTTTAGCCTAGCAATGAGAAAATAACCAACACGGGCACCAAGGACAGCTGCAGTACTCACCAGACCTCTCTCTCCTTGCTAGGTTCTCCTACAGTTCAGTCTTTCCAGCACTCATGGCAGAATTAGAGGTCCACATGACCAGTGCTTAGAATGTGAAAAGGTCTCAGGGAGGGGTATCTGGATATCTGGCTATGGTTACTAATGTTTTCAGAGCATGTCATTGTTTCCAGAGCATGTCAATGGCCTTCAAGGCTCTGACTCAGTTAAGAGAGTCTGTATGCAAAGCTAGCTCAACAACCTCATTCTCTTCCTGTGGAGCCCATGGGTGACATAGGTCTTCTGTGCTGTCTTTGGCGACTATTCAAAGTGTTTGGGATGAGAATAATTTGGGGCTTGTCAATTGTATTCCCAGGAAGCAAGGAAAGTCAGAAGGCAAACTGGGATGGATGGATTCTGGGTCATATTGGGTGGATAGACACCTTAGCAGAAAGAAGTATGAGTAATGTTTCAGTGATGACTGGAATCCACAACCAAGGAAGGAAGTTTGATTAGAAAATGCAAGGCACTTGCAAGACTTTGGAAACCATAATGGTGAGATGGAATAGGAGAATGGGATGACTCTGAGGACTCCCGTGGAGTACAGCACCTGTTAGGCCTTTATTCTGAGAATAAGTCCTACCTTGTGTACACTCTGCTGATGGACTGTGTGATACTTCAGTCTACTGAGTGAAATGACCTGACAACACATCAGAGTCTTCAGGACTGATCAATGCACCTGACCACTCGATGACTAGTCTTGAATCTGATTTTTACTGGTCCATCTACCTCTGATCATAGATTGGATTTTTTCCCCCTCATTGTAAGAACTTGGGGAGAGCATTTTGGAAATATATACTCTAAAACTCAAAGAAGTCATCTTTTAATCAAGCCATAGCTTTTCTAGGGATTTCATCTAACAGTACCATAAACACGCAGACCAAGATTTTACATAAAGCTGTCCTTCACTGCTTAATTCAGCAGACGACAAGAATCAAGACCTGTGTTCAGTGTGCCGTGGCTTGGAAGCTGCTACAATGTTGCAGCAAAATCTAGGATAAGCTTAACATCCCCGCGTTAACCGATAAAAAGGAGTAAGATCACAGGCCTCACTGACCCTAGACTGGAGGGACCAGCAGGAGAATGACCAGAACTAGAACTTAGTAGACCAGAGACCCATGGGACAAAACAGGAACAAGTGAAGATTGGGAGACCTTGACTGTGATGAGCTTGCCCGAGTTCACTTTAGTCATTATGTACCACTTAAGGCTGAAAGATGGGGTAGAGAGGAGGGTGGTGCAAAGTTCACAGTCTAAAGCAGTGGTTCTCAACCTTCCTAATGCAGTCATGCTTTAATGCAGTTCCTCAAGTTGTGGTGACCCCCATCCATAAAATTATTTTGTTGCTATATCGTAACTGTAATTTTGCTATTGTTAGGAATTATAATGTAAATATCTGGTATGCCTGATAATCTGATATGCAACCCCAAAGGGGTCACAACACACAGGTTGAGAACTATTGGTCTAAGGCATGGAGTCACTGAGAGGCTGAGACCTAATTAAGAGACTAGGGTGACCTCCATCAAAACACCATAATAAAATATAAAGGTCTTCTGAAAACACTTCTGTTCACCCCCAAATATCACATTTGGCTGCCCATAAGAAACACACACAGGATATACTAAAAGGCAAGCCAGCAGCACAACATAAAGCAGAAAGGAAGCATCAGAACCAAATTCAGGTGTGGCAGTTTTGGAATAAAGAGGTCAATGGTTCTACAAATAACTATGATCAGTATGTATGGAGTATAACAGCTACAGTAGACTCTATTCAAGAACATATGGGAAAGGTCCATTGGACAAAAAGGGCCTTCACTAGATTAAAAACTCTAAGAGAAAGGACAACTTCTTGATAGTCCTCTTACTAGAACAGGACTGATAAAGGAGCTCTACTGTGCAGATATCTCAACTTCCAAACCTGAAAGAGACAAGAGAAACAATAGATGTAATGAAGAAGATGAAGAAAAAAATATCCAGGGGGGTGGGGGAGAGACTGTGACCAACTACAGAGGATATGCTCTAAGTGTAAGTGGGATACGAAAGAGGAAATCTTTAAATAGTGTCACTGAGAACTTCTTCCAGATTAATGCTAACACCATAGAACCACAAAGCCCAGAAAGCACCAAGCAGGAGAAGTAACAAAATAGACAGCAGGCACCTTGCTTCTGAGCTATGGAAAAATCAAAGAAAACCCAGCAAAAAGCTGGAAGACAAAAACACCTTACTCAAAACAATGACATCTGACTTCTCCTTAGAAACTGTACTAAAAGAAGAGAATGGAGAGAAGTGTTGAGTGAAAAAAAAATCCACAAACTTAGAATTCAGTACTGGGAAATCATCCTCTTCAAGGGACAGGAAATAAAGACTCTCAGATGAACAAAAGTGACAAATGTCCGAAGCTCAGATCCACATTAGGAAAGAGAGTTGGGGAATGAATAAGTAAATATAAAATAGAAACTCTAAAATACAGGAAACTCAAGAAGAACGAAGACCAAAGTGTGGACACTTTGCCCCTTCTTAGAATTGGGAAAAAAACACCCATGGAAGGAGTTACAGAGACAAAGTCTGGAGCTGAGATGAAAGGATGGACCATCTAGAAACTGCCATATCTGGGGATCCATCCCATAATCAGCTTCCAAACGCTGACACCATTGCATACACTAGCAAGATTTTGCTGAAAGGACCCAGATATAGCTGTCTCTTGTGAGACTATGCCGGGGCCTAGCAAACACAGAAGTGGATGCTCACAGTCAGCTATTGGATGGATCACAGGGCCCCCAATGGAGGAGCTAGAGAAAGTACCCAAGGAGCTAAAGGGATCTGCAACCCTATAGGTGGAACAACAATATGAACTAACCAGTACCTCCTGGAGCTCGTGTGTCTAGCTGCATATGTAGCAGAAGATGGCCTAGTCAGCCATCAGTGGAAAGAGAGGCCCATTGGTCATGCCTCAGTACAGGGGAATGCTAGGGCCAAGAAGTGGGAGTGTGTGTGTGGGGAGGGGGGTGGGGGGGAGGGGGGACTTTTGGGATAGCATTGGAAATGTAAATGAAATAAATACCTAATAAAAAATAAAATAGAAACTCTTATTCTCATTTATAGTTTATCTAATAGCAGTTATCTCAAAACAGAGGAAACTATATATATAAACATATAAACAAAAGTATGATAATGATGACATAAATAATAAGCTGGAACATTTTGTTGTTTTCAGGCACCAGCACGGCCTGTGATGTTGTGTAGCACTGTCTGAAGGTGCACAGATTAGTTATACATGCAGAGTCCATATTCTGAGAAGCTGTAAGATAGTATTTTAAAAAATATAAGTGTTATGGTAAGAGAAAAGAAGTAGAATTATATAAAATGCAAAAAGTCATAAAAGGCAAAAAGAGTGGAAACATCTTAAAATGGAACAAAAACTGAGGCAACAAATAGAAAATGGTCACAAGTGAGGTGATTATGAACCCAGTTTTATCCATAACCATTTTGAATATCTGTCTCAATGTGGAAATTGAAAGACAGTTTGTCAGTGTCTTAGTCAGGGTTTCTATTCCTGTACAAACATCAGGACCAAGAAGCAAGCTGGGGAGGAAAGAGTTTATTTAGCTTACACTTCCACATGGTTGTTCATCACCAAAGGAAGTCAGGACTGGAACCTAAGCAGGTCAGGAAGCAGGAGCTGATGAAGAAGCCATGGAGGGATGTTTCTTACTGGCTTGCTTCCCCTGGCTTGCTCAGCTTGCTTTCTTATAGAACCCAGCACCTCCAGCCCAGGGATGGCACCACCCACAAGGGGCCCTCCTTCCTTGATCATGGAGGCATTTCTTTAAGGGAGGCTCCTTTCTCTGATAATTGCAGCTAGTGTTAAGTTGACACACAAAACCAGCCAGTACAGTCAGAGAATATCAAAAGACAAGTCTCTCCATTATCTATAAGAATCCTGCTTTCCTTCCCAGGAGCTACACTCTTAGAAAACTGACTCGAGATTGTAAGGGTTCCTTGGTAAGGGGTAGGACTTCATGCCCAGCTCCTCTCGATGCTGGGATTTGATGATGGGGTTTGGTCTGACTTAAGCTTGTACAGATCATGTGCATCTTGTCACAGCTGCTGTGAGTGTGTGTGCAGCCTTCCCACTGTGCTTGGAAAACACTGCTCCCTTGTATTCAACCGCCATCTCTGGCTCATACACCCATTCTGTCTCCTCTTCCACAACAATCTCAGGGGCTGGTAGTTGACTGCACTCTGGTAGAAGGCCACATATCCAAGAATACTTGAACATCACAAATTGGTATTGGTGAGTACTTAATGTGTTAAGAACATAAAATTGAGTGGGTAAGAAGGTGGGGGTGGATGTGAGAGGAGTTGGGAAGGGTAGATATGATCACAACACATTGTATGAAATCTCAACTAATAAAAATATTTTAGAACTCTACATTTTAATATATAGATATATACACTAAAAATAAATGGAGAAAGACAGACTATTCCAGAGAAAGGCAACAAAGAGTAGGGGAAGCTATGTAAAACCCAAGCAGAACTGATTTGAAAAAAAAAAGTGTTGGGCTTAAAAGGGCCTTTTTATAGGGATAAAGGATTCAATAATCCCTAGTGTGCTTACGAGTAACAACAAAAAATAAAAACACATGCAGCAAAATCTAATAAGAATTGTAAGTGGAAGCAGATAAATCCACTACTATTGCTGGAGTTTTCAGTACTCTCTATCAGAGAGACACACATACAGGACAGAAAATCTGTAAGAACACAGCTGAACTCAACAGGACTGTCAATCTATCAGATGTTCGAGGCATTTATAGACATGCCCATCCAATAGAAACAGAGGGCATGAGTCTGGTAGGCTAATTTTGGGAGTGGGATGTTCACCAGGCAGACCATGTCCTGAGAGACTTAGCACCTCAAAGAACAGAAAACATTGATTTTCTGTTTGCATAGCATGGTGGAAAGGAACTAGGAAGCAATAAGAGAAGGATTCTGGTATCCCTACCCCACCTGAGCTGCTGGCATTCAAGCAATAATATTGGTCCAAGAAAATCACTGAAGAAAACGTTTTAAATACTTGAAATAAATGCACAGCTTGTTGAAGTTTGTGAAGTACAGAAAGAGCAGTGCTTAGAGGCAACTGCATATTATTGTGTGCATGTATTAGGTAAGAACACAGGTCTTAGGCCAATTATTTACAGTTTCACCATAGGAGACTAGAAAAAGGAGACCAAAGTAAGATAAAAGAAGAAATAATGAAGTTGGTACAGAGATCAATGAAATTAAAAACAGAAAATCGATAGAAGAAATCAGTAAAAACCAAAAGCTTTTTATTTAATAAAATCAGTAAATCTTTTTCCAGGCTAAGGGGGAAAAAAGGCCAAAGACACTATGGCCACTGTTATAAGGAAAGAGGGGAACTCTATCTCATGGGAATCATATATGTAAGACAGGGGTAATTTGAGAGTCTCTGTGCCTGCACAGTGACTGCCTCAATGAAAGAAAACCTCTAACCAAAATCTGTCAAAACTCACACAGAAAGGAAAGGCCTGAACAGGCCTGTGCTCATTACAGAAAGCGAGCCAATAAATAATACAGCAAGTATCAGCCTCAGGCTCGTTTACTGGTGGCTCTTCCAGACATTAAAGGAGGTGACAAAAATCAATCATCTGTAGACTTTTCCAGACGATTCAAGCAGAGACAACTTCCCAGTTTACTCTGTGCGGCCCCCCCATCACCCTAATGCAGAAACCATTTAAAGAGGTTGTGAGAGAAGAAAGCTACTAAGCAGTATCTTAGAAGCACTGACACAAAACTCAGTAATACCAGCAAATCAACCTAGGGCAGACAGATGGCTCCTGAACTAAAGATGCTTACTTGGAAGGCCTGATGACGTGAGTTTGACCACCAGAATCCACTGTGGAAGGGAAGAACCAAGTCCTGAAAGATGAGTTTTTTTTTTTTAAACTCCACATATGCAGTATGGGCACTTGTACATGCATACACTAATAAAAATGAAATAAAATATAAATTTTATGAAGTAAATAGATAATTAAAAAAATGTTGTGGGCTGGAAAGATTGCTCAGAGGTAAAGTACTTGCTGTTCAATCATGAAAACTTGACTTTGGGTCTCTTTAGGTTACATATAAAAGCCAAGTTTGACAATGTATACCTATAACCTTGTACTCGGAGACCAGAGATGGGCAAATACTGGGGAGTCACTGGTTAGGCAGTTTCGGTGAAATGGTTAACTTCAGGTTCAGTGAAGAGATGCTGTGCCAAAACACATGGAAAGTGATAGAGGAGAACACCCAGTGTCAACCTCTGGCCTCCACATGCCACCACAGTTACATCAAGAAGTGCTTACAAGGCACCTAGTAAACTCTTCACTAACCCAAATTTCAAAGCAAAATGAAACAAAAAAGTCTTAGCAAACTGGAAGTTAATAGGAGTCTCGTTAACTCAATAATGCTCTCTATAAGAGTCTGCGGATAACTCACATGTAATGCAGGGAAAGGCAACACTTTGCCACTAGGACCCCGAGTAAGCCAATCTGGCCTCTTTTCGCTGCTCTTCTTGTGATTAAACTGAAGAGCAGACTAATGAATCAAAATATAAAATAGAAATGAAAAGTATGCAGAGGGTGAAAGTAGGCACGAAGCTGTCTTTGTATGTAGAGATATTTGATTGTCTATTTAGAAATTCTAAAAATATGTTAAAAAACCTCTTGAAACTAATTCATATAGCAGGCCTAGAAGGTTAAGTGTTAGTACCCAAAAGGCAATTAATTTCCTATTCAAGGGAAGTGAACATGTAAATTTAAAAAAGAAAACCCCACAATGCTGTTTATATGAGCATACTCAAAACCACTTCGATATAAATATAATAAAATAATGTAAAGTCTCTGTGAAGAAAACTATAAAACTCTGCGAGAAATTAAAGAATCAAATGGAGAAATAGACAACTCAGTGTTGAGATGTTGGTCTTCTCAACCTGTTGTATAGATTTAATCCACTCAACCAAACTCGTGGCAATTTATTTTGTGGGTATCAATAAAGAAAGTCTAAATTAATATAAGGAGACCAGTGGTCCAGGATATCCCAGAGGATATTGAAGAAAGAGCAGAACTGGAGATTTAATTTTCTCTGAGATGTAACAGGGAGTTACAGTATTTGTGAAGGAATAAATCAGTGAATGGAAAGGAATAAAGATACCAGAAATAAACCCACGCCACCTAATGAAGTGATCTGTTCTCATTGATTCTCTGTGGCTGGGATTAAAAACAGGACACAAAGCAGACTCCAGAGGAAAGGATTTATCTCAGTTTCCGGGTTGCAGACCATCCTGAAGGGAGTCAGAGCAGGAACTCAAGGCAGGAGCCCAAAGGCAGGAACCAAAGCAAAGGCTATGGAGGATGCAACTTTCTGACTTGCCAGCTAGCTTTCTTAGGTTAACATTGGTCCCCTACCTGAGGATGGACCTGCCTACGATGGGCTGGATACTTCCACATCAATTAGCAATTAAAAAAAAAGTGTCTCATGGAGGCAGAGACAGGCTGATCTCTGCAATTCTAAGCCAACCTGGACTTCAAAGCAGTTACAAGACAACCAGGGCTGGTATGCAGAAAAACCCTGACTAGCAAAGCAAAGCAAGCAAGCAAGCAAGCAAGCAAGCAAGCAAACAACATCAAAAAGAAACAAAACAAATAAAAAGCCCAAAATAAACAACAAAGTCTCAGAGACGTTTCCATAGCAAAACCTGTTGGACCAAACTCCTCAGTGGAGGTTCCCTCTTTCCATGTGAGAAATTTATGACAAATTTACAGGAAGAACTAACCAGCTAACCAGCTAACCAGCTAACCAGCTAACCAGCTAACCAGCACATGGTTTTTGCAAGGGGCAAAGATAATCTAATGGCACAAAGATGATCTTTTCAGCAGATGTACTGTAACAACTAGAAGTCTACAAGCAAAAAGGAAAAAGGGAAATTAAAGAAAAGAAAGGGGAAAGGAAGAAAGAGAGAGAGAGAGAAAGAGAGAGAGAGAGAGAGAGAGAGAGAGAGAGAGAGAGAGAGAAAGAAAGAAAGAAAGAAAGAAAGAAAGAAAGAAAGAAAGAAAGAAAGAAAGAAAGAAAGAAAGAAAGAAAGAGAAAGGAAAAGAAAGAAAGAAAGGCTGGCAGGCAGGGAGGGAGGAAGGAAGGAAGGAAGAGGACGAATTTACCACTCCTTTTCAGAAAAAATACCTCCAAGATGGGTCCATGGACATGAATGTAAAACCTCAAACTGAAAATAAAAGTCTTAGAAAACATTAAAAAAGAAAATTAAAATAATTTAGATGGCTTTCAGTTCAGTTACAACACACCAGAGAAAATTAAAAAAAAAAGAGTTGATAAGTATGATTTGACAAAAAATTTAATTTCTGATCTGCAAAATATACCTAAGGGTCTCAAAGATTGATCATGTCAAATGATGGCAAGATCTTAGGGACCCCAGGTATTTCTAGTCCCTGCTGATGGCAACCCAATAAGGTATGGCTACCTTGGAACTCAGCTTAGAAAAGTGAAAACTTCATTCCTTGATAGTTACTCGAAGGGACTGAATATATATATATATATACCCGAACATGAGTGTTTTTAGAATTTTTATTCAAAATTGCCCAAAGTTGGAAGTAACCAAGATGTCCATCAGTTGGTGAATGGATAAGTGAGCTGTGATAAATCTAAGCAATGAAATATTATCCAACAACGAAAGTAATGTGCTATCAAGCCATGAGAAGACACAGGAAAAACTTAAATTTGTATCACTAACTAGAATAAACTGGTATGGAAAAGCTTGTATGCTTATTATATAATGTCAACTGTATGACATTCTGTAAAAGGCAATAATATGGGGATGGTCAAAAGATTAGCAGCTACCAGGGTTCAGGGTAGAGGGAAGGATGTTCAGGATAATGAAACTACCTCATAATTCTATAATGACGGACATGTGTAAATCTGCTAAACTCAGAGTGGAGTGAACCCTGTTATAAATTGGAGAGACAACAGATCCATAATTATTAAACATGTTCCACTCTGATGGGACAAGTGATTTCTATCTAGGAATGTAGGGATTCATACAGGTCCAGGAAAGCTGACTCTATTGCCTGTCATTCTGGGATGCTTATCCTGGGTAGACAGGACCTTCATCCTTCAGGTGGAAGCTTAGGTGAGTACCTGGCAGTGGTGTCCCTTGCAGTGACTCTTGGGACAAGGCTTCATTTCTCCCTTTTGTGTGGATGAGAGGACAGCCCACTCAGCTGGCCTGGAGAGAAGCCAACCTTAGGGACAAGCAACCAAGAAGATGACTCTAAACAGCAGGCATTTGTACACAGAATCTCTACCTTTTTCCTCAATTGTGCTCAGAGCCTAAAATGCCCTAACAAGCAGTCTCCTTTAAACAAAAGAAAAACAACTGACAAATTACTTGAATATTCAACAAAAGAGAAGTAGTTATGCAAAGAAAACCCAACAGCAAAACATTATGCAACCACGGAACTAACTGCAAAGATACTATTTTTGAGGGAAAATGGCTCTGACAGAAAATTATACATTTGGAATGTGCGAGGATGCGCAGATACCAATAGAGAACACCTGAGTGAAGGAATTCAAATGACTGCTACTTTTCTGGGCTATACTTTTCTTTACCGTCTACGACGCTCATATACTACTTTTAATGAGAAGAAAACGATTTGCTGCCTTCCGTAGGCCCTTGAGGAGTTGATTTCCTCAACTCTGCACCCCTCATTAACCAGGTTGAGCTTTAGGAAGCTGGTCCAACATGCTCCCTCCCAGTCCCTGCCTAACACAGCCCAGCAGGGAAGTCGTCTGGATGAGACTCGAGCTCCAATAAAAGCACTACAGCCGTGCCTCCTCCTTGGAGCTTTAGCTACAAATTCTCAACACAGCAGATGCACAACCTCCCCAAGCCTTTGACTCCTCTGCACTGCCGAGTTCTCTTTGCATGCACATCCTGTATACATGTAAAACACCCAGACTATTACTAACCAGGGCACTCTAGGTGCATCGACTGAGCTCCTTGCACTTTTGAGCCCAGGTCCTCACAGGTCACCATAAAAGATGAATACAGATTGAGGGTGTTTTCAAGAAACACAACAGCTAGAATGGAAATCTAACACAACTTGCCTTCAACAATAAAGGAAAATTCCGGAGGTGGCAGGCTTTAGGCACAATGTGATCCAATTGTTCTGGATGGCTCAGAGCCCTCGCTTTGTTTTCTCCAAGTTCTTGGCTCTATTTTGTCCTCGGGCTAGCTTATTTCTGGGCCACAGCAACTGAGTAGGCTGCTCTCTCATTCACACAGTGCCCACTCAGAAGAGAGGATGCCTCGCTCAAGAACCCCAGAAGAACCCCTTGCTCTGGCTGGGCCGGGTCTGACTAGACATTCACTGTGAGCTGTGACCTGAGGGGTGGAGGAATGGACAAATCTACAAAGGTCAAGTGTCCCAGCAGGCTGGTCGTATAGTCACTTTCCTCCAGAGTCATGTGGGTTCCCAGACAGAAGTCACCACCTCCACTTAGAGGAAACTGGAACCAGAGGAGGCTTCCACACATGTCCATCATGGCAATGCTGTTCTGTGAAACTGCTCCTTTGCAAATGTAGACAAAGAGTTGTTTTTGCCAGCATTAACAGCCAGACTTTTTACTCAGAAAATGCTTATCATCAACTTACAGATCTAGTTACATGGAACATTTTAATATTCGTAATTGAATTTTTATATAAAAACATTTCTTATTTCATTGTTTCTGGCACTTCAAGGAAATGAATATCTCAAGAATATTGATTCAAAATACTTCAATAGCCCAAGAAAATAAAGATTAGGAAACTAATTATAGCTTTTCCTTTTGAAATGAAAAGATGAGTTTAATAAACAGGCCAATGAAATCGATGTATGAAGATGGACTCCCTCCTGGAGGCCTTATTAGCATTTTCTAAGTTCTCCCCTGTGCCCTGAATGTCCTTTCTCTTTCCCATCCACTGAAAATCACCTCTCATGTCAGCAGCCCCCTCACATGGCCTCTTTTCGGGTCATCCCCAGTGTTCTCTCTACTGCTGTACCCCTTAGTCTCTCCCGTGAGTGTACACTGGTCCTGGTATTCTCTCTCCCCCTCAAAGAATGTTCACTACCACCTTGTCTGCTACATCATAAAACATTGTTATTTCATGGAAGAAGGATTCAGACAAGGGAGGATGCTAATCAGGGAGAAGTCCCTCCAGAATGGCCAAGGGATTTTCAAACCCAATTCCCAGCAAATCCTACCACGTCAAGTGGTCTCCAGTGAACAATATTCTGCAGAAATTGGAGAATAGGAGCTGTGATCCAGGCGGGTACTGACTGGGTAAAAGGAAGAGGAAGAAGGAGAGCCAGGGCTGAAAGTAAAACAAAGCAACGAGGAAACCCAGATCCTGCCAGGAGTCCCTGGGTGGGGCTTAGAGATGGGCTTGGGGTTTCTATTCATAACAGGAACCCTGAACAACTGGTCCCTCACACCTGGAAGGCTCATGTGATGGAATAGACACCCAAGAAGTAATTAGACACCTGAAAAGTGGGTTGTCATCTGGTTATGAAGGGTCATAGAGAATTTTAATCTCTCTCTCTCTCTTTCTCTACCCCATCTCCATCCCTCCCTCCCATCTCTTCCTCCCTTGATCCTTCCTCTCCCTTTCCTTTCTTTCTTCCTTTCATCTCCCCTTTCTTCCTCTCTCTACCCCACAAATAAGCTAAGGAAAGGCCACCCTCCTCGGTTACCCTGGTTCTCCCACCTCTTCTGGCCTTCTGAAAGCTGGTAACTGTATGCTGCTGCCAATCCAGTGTACCAGCAGTCCCTTGGACATTTGTATCAAGGCCCAGCCAGGCTCACTCATCTAAATGCCTCCCATACCTACTTTTGTGCCAGAAAGGCAGAGCCTGGCATTGCAACAGACAACAGGAGATCCATAATCCCTAGAACATTTACTCTTACCCACTGCAAAAGTTTACTCACCCTCTTCAGCCTTGGCACTCTTCGGAGAGAGAGTTGACTACCCCAGTGACCTTTCTGTTTCTCCCTGACATCTCTAAGGACGATTCCAGTTCTTCCAGTGTGGCTTCCCAGGTTCACCTTTTATACAGTGTTTCCACCAACCAAGCACCAGTTTAAGAGACTCTCACCTTGACATTAACGCACCTTGCACTGAAATGCTGACAGGACTTAGACATCCTGGTCCCATAAATCATTCCCCTAACAAAACACAAAATCATCCTTCAGATACCCTTTCACCCAAAGTGTTTGTCCACTGCTAGCTGATCTGACCCAACTCTTACAAAACTCCTGGACATGCCTCCACACCCTCCCCCCCCCCACACACACACACTCTGACCACCAAAAGAAGCCACCAGCTTTGGAAAACTCATTTGAAAATTGAAAAAAAAAATGCTGACAGCATCGCTCCTCTTTCTGAGGGCTTTCTCTTCTTACAGAATAAGACAGAAAGTTGAAGCTGCTATTCAGACCAGAAAATTCCCTTTTGTAGTTCAAACAAGGAGAAGAGGCAGCATAAAGTGTGCTCTCGGAAGCTAATCAGCCCTGCCGCTCAGCCCTGCCATTTGGACTCAAGGGAAGAAGGCACGAGTTTGAAAGGCATCCTGGAGAGCAGGTGGCCTGGCAGTGGCTTTGAAGCAATTTTCAAAGCAGGTAGAGTCTGGTCAGGGCCGTGAGCAGTGAGTGTCCTCAGACCTGAGCTGGCAGAGCTGCCTCAAAGGCAGTCTTGAGGTCACAGAAGAGCCTGGCTATAGCACCTCCTATGAGATGCTAGGCTGTGACCCCCCACTTTCAACCATGCAAATTTGGAAAAAGCAACTTTCTTCTTGGAGACACAGAGGTTCTTTTAAGCAAATGAGACTGCACCATGAGCTCACTGAGCTGGCATATAGAACAATACCCCTGGCTCAGGATGGTTCAACTCAGGGAGGGTAATTTTCATCTTTGCTGTGTTGCAAAAGGAATGTTTGCCACTGGAAGCCATGTTTTAGTTTGAATTTTGGAATTTTCCCAGCCTAGCAATATTTCCAGTCTGGATATTTCTCAAGATGCTGACTGGCAGTAGTGAGCCACAACACCAGGGAAAGCAACAGACATACTAGTGTACACTGTGTTGCTAAATTCAGATTCTCACTGGTCAAGGGAATCAGATGCACTTTAAACTGATGAAGCTAGCTCTAATTTGTAATGTGGTTGTGGGGCATTAGCTCATCATAGGTGCACTAGTTAGTTTTTGTCATTTTGACACAAAATACAGTCACCTGGAAAGGAAGAACCATAATTGAGAAACTGCCTCCAACAGATTGGCCTGTAGACAGTTCTGTAGGGTATTTTCTAGATCAATGATTAAGGTGAGAGAGCCCAGGCCATGGTGAGCAGTGCTACACCTGGGCAAGTGATCCTAGGTTGTATAAGAAAGCAGGCTGAACAAGCCAGAGTCAAAGAGCCAGTAAGCAGCACTCCTCCATGGCCAGCCTCTGCATCAATTCCTGCCTTCAGGTTTCTGCCTTGAATTTCTGCTTTGACTTCCCTGAGTGATGGGTTGGGATATATAAGTGAAAAGAATCTCCCCGTCCTCTGTTTACTTCACTAGCTTTTGGGGCCTAAGGCAAACTAAAGTCTCATGTAGAAGCCAACTTTATTCGGAGCATCTGATAATTTATACTCTGAGGGTTAAGAGAGGTCACCTGAGTAAGGTGTTCAATCACAAGGTCAAGCCACATGTAGCAAAACCATGTTTTTCCACAGAGGCATATGAATGTAACAGTGGAAGTAAGCTTACTCCTATTCCTTATGCCCAGGAGAAGCACAAAAACACATCCCAAGAACAACTTTGTATCTTGAAGAAACCGAGATCACAGTTTCTTGTCTTGTTTTCTTGGAGTTTTCTCATGACCCTTGGAAATCTAACACAGCTTCGTCCATGGAACCTGTTCTGACACTCCATGTTTATCATAGCCACAGAGAGCAAGCTGGGACAGAAGGTGAGCTGAGGTGTGTTGCTACATCATCAGTCAGTACTTGTCATCCTACATATCTCTTTGCATATCTATTCCGTCCATCTATTTGTATATCTGTCTTTTGTTTAGGTTAGGGGATTCTGAACAATATCATTGGATTCCAATCCAGTCTTCACCATCTATTATCCAATCATCTTAGTCTGTTCACATCTCGGATCCTCATCTGTGAGGTAGGAAAATATACTAATACCTCCATAATGGAGTCATTAAGAGGATTAGATGGAAGGATACACAAAACACTTGCCTGGTACCTGGTCAGCACTCCAGGCAGTTGGCTTTGTCTTATTGCTATTATTAGCACTGTGGGTTGAGGTCTGTGATAATGTTGGGGGATGCAGAGCAGATAGTTTTCATGAGTTGTATGCAAAGGTTCCAAGGAGACAAAGTTTATTTTTCTATTTGCATAAGACCCAGTTCCCATGTTCTCATGGATTTGCTTTTGAAATGATGTCAGATCACCTGACAAGCAAATGGCTAAATACAGTCAAGTATTACATACAAGTTGTCCCTGCCAAGACCATGGAAGTTAATTTATCGAACCAGAGAAAGATGCAGAATGATGGATCAGCATAGAGACACTGAAGAGACCCCGTAGTTCACACCTGTCTGTGAGCATCACTTCAATCCTATTGGGTCTCTTCGACTATGGCTAAATGTCATCCTGTCTCAGTAGACCCTATAGGAAAAAAATCAAAGGAAAAACATTTGGTTTAGATTTCTATATAGACTGAAAAGCAAGTGTAGGCCTCTTAGGGAACCTAATGCTCAAAGGTACCAGGAATATATAACTTCAGCTATCCTCTGATTACCAGTGTGAATATCGGGATATTCCCTCAGAGACCAGGGCTTCCTTCCTGAGCCTTAAGGCCACAGACAAAGTGCTTGTTTACAAATGCTTTCTCAGTACAGTAATACTGAGATAAAGAATTAGAACTGTTTGATTTGGAGCTTTCTGCTCTCCACACCCAAGAACATATAGCCTTACTTATGATTAGTTAGAATTTTATAGAAGAGGATTCTCTGTTGGAATGTAACTACCTCTGGCTATACTGACCAGGCCACCAAAGAATGTTCTCTGAGCCCCTAGGATAGAGATGGAAGTGAGGAGAGGACATATCTCACTGGTCACTGTGAGCACTGGACTTAGCAGAGTGGTGATAGGTAGTGTGGACTGATGGCCAGAAATACATAGCTCTTGGTTCCACCTTTGTGATGTGGGGCAAGTTCTCTTCTCTAACCTGTGTATCAGTTATTTCTGTTTTTTTTTTTTAATTCCAAGAATTAAAGGCTTAAATCAGTGTATTAGTCAGCCTTCTGTGAGTGTAAAATTACTCGAGGTAATTTCAAAAAAAAAAAATAAAGGTTTGTTTTGGCTATAGTTTTTGAAGTCTCAGCCCATAGCTGTTTCAGACGTGGTTTGTCAGTAACAAGGCAGTATAGATTGCTGGGGTGTTTGAGATAAAGAAGCAAAAGAAAAGGGTAGGATAAGAGGCAGAGGTTTCATAATCTTCTTTGATAGCACTCCCCTGATGACACAGAGGCCTCACACAAGACTCCACACTCTTAAAGGATCCACCATCTTCTAATATTCCACGCTGCAGACCATGCCTTTGCTACACAGAGGGAGCTCACATTCCAGATTCAAATAATAGCAAAGAATAACCCTTAGCTAATGAATCTGTGATTAGGGCTCAGCAGGAATGGCTAATCATTGCCTCATCTAGGTGAGAGACGGAGTCCATATTTGCAAAAAGGCAAATGCATCCAGTTGCCAAGTTGATAGCTGGTGGCTGGGAGTTCAGGTTGCCTGGAAGCCCCTTTATGAGCTGCTTTGGCTTCTTCGTGCTATTATGAATAAGTTCTAAGCACGAGTTCCCCAATAGAGTAAAGAGGGAATTCACGCATTTTGCAACCTGGCCCTTAAAAATCTCTATCATCATTTCTGTCCATAGGTTGACATAGTCACAAAGGGTCACTAACTCCTAAGTGAGGAAGCAAAAACATTTCTTATTTCAGGGGTGTGGTAGGGCCTAGAAGATATTGTGAAATGGGAATGAGCTAGGTCCCATCTTCAGAAAGCACAATCTGCTATCTTGTCTGACCTCCAGGACTTGACATGTGATGGCAACCTTTTTAATCTGCAAGAAAAGCCCTGTAGTTTTAGAAATAGGTGTTTATGGGCCGGGCATGGTGGCACACACCTTTAATCCCAACACTTGGGAGGCAGAGGCAGGCAAATTTCTGAGTTCAAGGCCAGCCTGGTTTATGGAGTGAGTTCCAGGACAGCCATTGATACACAGAGAAACCCTGTCTCAAAAAAAGCACAAAAAAAAAAAAGAGAGAAAGAAATAGGAGTTTATGATGGTGAGCATGGCAGATGAAACACAACCTGGGAACTCGTCCACATTTATCTTCTGAAACATGGCAGCAGAGTAGAGTTTCATGTGGTTCCCTATACTAGACTCCTAGCAGGTTAGAGGCACTAACGAGCCTTAAATAATTGAAGAGAATTGAACAGAGTTAGGTTCTGTGCATGAGAGAGTGGATGAGCTGCTTTGAGATATGGAGACATCTCTGGGCAGGGGGAGTTGAGATATGAAGGCATTGACATATGCATGGAGCCAAAGGATGTGTGTTGTAGACTTCCTCTGCCACCCCCCTCTTCCCCTCAGGAACATATGCTATAATCTCTCATGCCTTTGTGTGAACTGGGTGCTAGTAGAGGAATGGAGAAATTCTTGGGAAGGCCCTGAATTTACTCTTTAAATCAGTGTGGAGCAGACAGAAGAGGAGATGAGTAAGAGTGAGGGATGAGGCAGAGATGGAGATTGCAGTAGAGACTGTAATTATGACCACAGGGAAGTAAGTCACTCCACCCCACTCTTGCAGAAGAATTCACAATAGAGGACTTGACTCAATTCAGATAGCAGGCAGTCTTTTTTTTTTTTTTTTAAAGTTTCTTTCTTTTTTTTTTTTTTTTTTTTAGATTTATTTATTTATTACATGTAAGTACACTGTAGCTGTCTTCAGACACTCCAGAAGAGGGAGTCAGATCTTGTTACGGATGGTTGTGAGCCACCATGTGGTTGCTGGGATTTGAACTAAGGACCTTTGGAAGAGCAGTCGGGTGCTCTTACCTGCTGAGCCATCTCCCCAGCCCTTTTTTTTTTTTTTAAAGATTTATTTATTGATTATATGTAAGTACACTGTAGCTGTCTTCAGACACTCCAGAAGAGGGCGCCAGATCTCGTTACGGATGGTTGTGAGCCACCATGTGGTTGCTGGGATTTGAACTCTGGACCTTCGGAAGAGCAGTCGGGTGCTCTTACCCACTGAGCCATCTCACCAGCCCGGCAGCAGGCAGTCTTCAGTCATGTGTCTGTCAAGTATTCTTCTTAATAGTTAAAGACACTCAGGCTTAGAGGTTGTAAGCCTGGAATACAGGTCTGGTAGCCTCAGAGAGATAACCTCCATGAACACCTCCCTCTCAAAGAGAGCATTTGATTCTATCTTCTAGCCTTCATTCAGCAGGATACAAGACAGATATCACCTCCAGGAAGCGTAGATCCTGCCTGTTTCATTCTGGTGTTGGTACACTGAACTACACAGCAATTGTGATATAGGAGTAGCGTATCGAGAGGCTCAGACTGGCATATTCTCAGCATATTCTTGAGTCGAGAAAACCATCAGGGTCTTGTGCCAAGAGACAGGGTTGGAGGTCTTTCTTTCTTTCCTCCTAAGGTAATCAAACGGCTCATGGACAACCATAACAGATGGAAGCATAACCTTTAATGTGGGGAAAGAACTCTAGCAGGCAGGTTTGATGAAGATATGAAGGCTGTGCGAAGCTTTGAGCAGAATATCTGCTATGTAAATTGACCATGCCACTTCCCACTTAAAACCTTCCAGTTATAGACTTTTGTATAATTAGAAGACAATTCACACTCTTCACCATGATCTGTGGACCCCCATCCTGAGCTGGCGCCTGCCTGCTTCTATGGACTCTCTGGCTTACTTCCCATTCTCTTCTTCCTCCTCAGACACAGCGACAGCGTTCCCACCCAGTGTCTCCCGATACTCTGATCTCTTTGTTAAGACGTTTTCTCACTCAGCTCTCTGAGGTGTCAATGCATCAGACAAGCACAGGATGGAAGACAGGATCACTGTGCAACTATACTTTGTGATAACTGGGTTCTAAAACTGTTTCAGTGGTTATCATTCCCACCCATCCCTAAATGGAAGCTAGAAATATCCTCTGTTTTCCTGCATGTTCTTGGGTAATGGGCAGTCCTGTAACCACTTCCAGTCATAAGTTGTAAAAGTGCCTGGCCCAAAGTATTAATTAGCACTTTAAGAAGAGAAGACTCCTCCTTCACTTCACATATAGGCTTGTACCTGAAGATCCTGTCTTTGAAGAATGCCACAATTGGTGACCCCCTCTCTCTGCTCATTTCCTCTCTCACTTCCTGGCTGCTATTTCACTTCCCTCAAAGGTAGACACAAGGTCAGTCAAGTGGCATGCTTCGCTCTAAACCACCTGTGATGAGACATAGTGTCACAGCAGGATGCACATGTGGAACAAAGTGGCTTACCTTATGGCAACCAAGAGCAAGGGTCAGGGACTAAAAAAATCAGAGGCTTTATCTCTTGAAGCACCACATCACTAAGGGCCCTATTGACTACATGAACTTAAGAGAGGATATGAGTAGAGTTTCCAGCCCCAACTGGTATCTTGATCAAATATTTGCAACTGAGGTCCCATCTAAGCCATCCATACTCTTGACAGACATAAAGTGAAATAGTAAACATGATATTTTATGATAAAAAATGTATGCTGCCTCATTACTCAACAATAGGAAACTAAGACCCTTGAAGGGTTGCAATGGTCACTTAATGCCTACCTCACTCTAGCCTTATCTTTCTTGAGTTTGTTGTCATGAGTGGTTAAAATTCAGCAACCTAATTATATCCAAGGATTGCCATAGAGTCTCCGCATCTCATCCATCCCTTCTGCAACACCTATATCTTTCTATCCCAGGCATTATGATATTTCATATTCTCTAAAATAATCCCTACTCAGAAAGTGTGACCAGAAGATCCGATTGAGCCATTGATGCCAAGGCACAGAACTGAAAGGGCACTTGGGGCTGCCCTCTCAGTGGCCCTTCTCTGGGATCCTTGCCCTGACAAGGTATTTCTCCAAGCCTCTTTCAGGTCTCCAGCTACCTCAGCATCTTCTTCCATGGTCTTTCAGTTTCTCTATAAGCACACTCTCACTCCCCATGCTCTTTTTTTTAAACACCTGCTATGGCTTCTGTTTTCCTAATATGCTCACTCCTCTCCCATCAGCCTAAATCTTTGACAATTACAGGCATTTCATGATTGATTATTGATATCATCAGATTGTAGCAGAGATTGACTTCCAGGTTAGCACTCCACACTACACCATCCTGGGATTACACCAAGAGAAAACAAATCAAGGCTTGTGGAGTGGATGAAGAAACACAATCATCCCCAGAGGCACTGTGTGCTCTGACCCTCTTCCCTTGAACCTGCAATGGATTAACCATTGCCTGCCTGAAGGAGTTTAAATTACCTATCCATCAGCAAAACACCCAGACATTAGGCTCTTGTCCAAACTCCTCTCACACCTCAGCCTGCAATTTCCTCTGAACAAAGTGATTGCACCACCCTTTCACAGGGGAAAATTAGTCTTCTCAGTCAGGTGACAGGAGCCAAATGGGAGGTGAAATGTTCTGCCTGCTCTCCACCATCTGTGAACATAACCCTAAGCCACCCTCAGATTTGTGCTGTCTCCGCTTGGTTTGCTCAGAACAGGGCTGTCGTGCTTTGATTGCTTTTCTTGAGGTGTGTGTACACTCTGAATGCACCCCATATTCCCACTTGCTTCTTGTGCCTCTTTGGAGGGAGCATCTAACGTTCATGTATCTGTCGGCTGAGCACTGGTCCAGGACGGACTGTAGTGATGACAGGTGATGGGAATCAGCACAAGGCACAGTGACTGCACATACAGAATTCTTTGTTTCTTATTGCTTTGTGGGTTTCTGTCCATATGTTATTCGTAGTCTGGGATGCCATGAATCCTGGCCCACTGGGGTTGAGCTGCTTTGAACAAAACCATCCTTTATTAAAATATGACCTGACAAATTCAGCCTGCCTTTCTCTCTTTGGAAGCTCAGAAGTAACATAAATTTGATAATACAATAGGGCCTAACATCTGATCCAAACAGCTCCCTTCAAACCCACTTAGAAGAAAGAGGCAGAGAAGGAGAGTATCCCATTACTGTCGTGACATCTACATTGTCTTCCTTTGTGTGCTTTCTGATAAAGGTGAAATGGACATCGCTATCCATTGTAAGTGACTTCTTCTCAAATCATTTAATACCAATAGCATGACAAGAGCCAAGAGAGTCAGAAAATTCAATCCTTTCTGATGTCTGCACAGAAGATTAACCACCTTGGAGAAATTAGGAAAAGTGTCTTCCTCCCAGTGACATAAAGACGTAGATATGCAGCGTGTTAATGAAAACTCCATTGATGTTTGGCATTTATCAACTGTCAAAAATTAGATTTAGTCATCCTGTGATTTTAATTAGTGCTAACCTAGTTAAACCAGCAGGTAGTTGCCTAGATTCAAGCAGCCACCATCATCTGCATAAGCTCTTATTGGCTGCCGCTCAGAGGAAGGCATGGGTGGTAGGAAGAACTTCAGGAGAAGGTGGCGTTTGAACTGGACTTTGAAGGCATTTGATAATTGTTCAAAGAGAAGAAGCTCCTTCCAGGAAGAACGAACTGCATGCTCAAAGAGCTAGGCCTTTAAAGAACATGACACCCGCCCAGAATAGCAAAGAGTCTGGTTTGTCTAGAGATGAGAGGAGAGAGGCAGGAGGGGCTCTGGTGGTAAAGAGGTCTCAAAGTCAGACTCAAAGCTGTCTTGGTAGAAATGAAGAGTTATTGAAAGCTTGGGGCAAAATGTGACTTGGTTCCATCTGGGCTTTGGAATGAGAACTTAGAAAGCAGTGAGTGGAATGAAGGGAAGTTAGAAGGAAGCATTGAGGGCCTGTTCCAATGTCCTCTTACAGGTCCGTGCTCTTAATGGAACAGTGTAAGCCAGAGCACTGATGGTGTCTTCTGTGACGCAGACAGATCACTGTGGTATGGCAGAGGGTTTCACGATAGTTAGATAATGGATGTGGGAACAGGGTTTAGGCTTCTGTGATCTTTGGTGAAGTCTAAGGACATAGCATCAGCTAGCGCAGCAAAGGTTGTTTAAGGAGACAAAGTGATGAGTGGGACTGGGTGCCATGCTGCCCAGAGCTTTGGCAACTCCAAAAGAGAAGCAAGGCTTGGGGTGGGAGTGAGAGGAGTTGGGAAAGGATGGTGAATGGTGTGCTCGCATACCGGGGAATCACTGTTTAGCTCCTCTGGAAAAACACAAACTTAAGAAACAGAAAGCTTACGTTTCACTTTTCAAACATGCATACAAGTTCTTCAACACTTCTTTCTTCAAAAGGTGGTCTACATCTTTATATACAGATTGGACCTCATGACATCCTTCCAATGAATATAACGTAGAAGAACTGGTGCCATGTCACCTTCACAACTAGATCATGAAGGGAGGAAGCCTGTGAGCTTAGCCTCAGAAGTTGAGACAGGAAAATGGCAAGTTCAAGACTTGCTTGGTCTACAGAATGAGTTCAAGGATAACCTGGGCAAGTTAGTAGGACTGATTCAAACCAAAAAGTTAAAAAGGGTTTGGCTATAACTCAATCAGAGTGCTTGCCTAGCAGATACAAGACCCTACACTTTATCCCCAGTGCCTCACAAATTAAACTGTAGGTCGTGAGGCATCATGTTCTTTCTCAGATCACTCAGTCAGGGAAGCCAACCTCCAGGCCTAAGTACACTCAGGCAACACTGGCTTGAGGAACTGAGCCCTCCAGTTGGCAGGCACCTGAGGATACCATTTTGTAAACAGATTGTCTACCCCCTTACAAGCATCCCTGGCTGTTTTAATTGGAACCTCATGAGATACCTTGAGGTACAGCTCAGCTATATACTCCTGGATTCTCAACCCACAGAAGCATGGGTTGAGAGTAACTAATGAGAGGAGTAATGTGTTTGTTACTAAGTGTGGGGTAATAAATAGTGAGTTATATCCTCGATTCAGACTCTGTCATATATACATTATATAAATTTTAGACCTCTGTTTACTGAATTGTAAAATATAGTGAGTGAGACTCATGGCCCAGGTTTGATGTAACCAATGAACTGCCACACCAGGCTCCTGTCAACAAGCGCCTCTTGATCACTGCAACAGTGTTGGGTTTGGTGCCTGCAGACATGATGGATTCCCCAGGTGGGGCAGTCCCCAGTTGGCCCTTCCTTCAGTCTCTGTTTCATTGTTTAATGCCCTGTTCTTCCTTTGTACAGGAACATTTCTGGGTTAAAAACTTTGAGATGGGTGGATGGCTCCATCCTTCCACCGTGGGCCATGCCTATCTACTGGAGGTAGTCTCTACGGGCTCTATTTCCCCTTTCTCTGTGCATTTCAGCTACAGTCATCCCCTTTGGTCCTGGGAGCCTCACATTTCCTTGGTGTCTGGGACCCTCCAGTGGCTATCCCCAGTTCCCCCCCACACCCTGCTATATATTTTTGTTTGATTTCCTGACGCTCTGTACCTCGCTCACATCTCCAGTTCCTGATATTGCCCCACTTATTTCCTCCCCATCCTCTCTCCCTCCCAAGTCTCCATCTCCCTCCACCTTCCACGATCATCCTGTTTCCCCCTCAATGCAGGACTGACGCATCCACACCCTGGTCTTCCTTTCTTCTAAGCTCCATATGGTCTGTGGGTTGTATCATGGGCATTGTGAGCTTTTAGACTAATATCCACTTATCAGTGAGTACATACCATGTGTGTTCTTTTGTATCTAGGTTATCTCACTCAGGATGATATTTTCTAGCCTCAAATACTTGGGAACAGGGTGAAACTTCCTGAACAGAACAGCAATGGCTTATGCTTTAAGATCAACAATCAACAAATGTGACCTCATAAAATTGAACATAAAAGCTTCTGTAAGGCAAAGGACACAATCAATAGGACAAAATAGCAACCCACGGATTGGGAAAAGATCTTTATCAGCCATACATACAATAGAGGGCTAATATCCAAAATATACAAAGAACACAAGAAGTTAGACTTAGAAAACCAAATAACCCTACTACAAAGTGGAGTACAGAGCCAAATAGAGAATTCTCCACCAAAGAATCTAGAATGGCTGAGAAACACTTATAGAAATGGTCAACATCCTTAGTCATTTGGGAAATGCAAATCAAAACAACCATGAGATTCCACCTCACACCAGTCAGAAAGACTAAGATCAAAAATTCAGGTGACAGCAGATGCTGGCGAGGATGTGGAGAAAGAGGAACACTCCTCCATTGTTGGTGGGATTGCAAGCTTGTACAACCACTCTGGAAATCAGTCTGGCAGTTCCTCAGAAAATTGGAAATAGTTCTACCTAAGGACCCAGCTATACCACTCCTGGGCATACACCCAGAAGATGCTCAAACATATAACAAAGACACATGCTCCACTCTGTTCATAACAGCCTTATCTATAATAGCCAGAAGCTGCAAACAACCCAGATGTCCCGCAACAGAGGAGTGGATGCAGAAATTGTGTAATGGAGTACTACTCTGCTATTAAAAACAATGACTTCATGAAATTCTCAGGCAAATGGATGGAACTACAGAGAAATTTTTTATCTATGCAGATGGGTAATATTTTTTGGTGTTGTCCTTTCTAAGTGCAAAATTTGGGAACTAGTTGAATGCTCAGGAGAAAGGAGAGAAACTACCAGCTGTTGATAGTGCAAAATACTATGAAGCATCTCTATAATGAGCAAGATACATAGACTGACATTTTCCCAGAGAAAAGGTATATCAAGGTACACAATTATAAACACACACACACATACACACACACACACAGAGAGAGAGAGAGAGATGCACACACATATATGTATACACACACACACACACACACACACATATATATATATATATATATATATATATAAAATTAAATAGAAAGTATTACACACTACATAGACATGATAGCTACAACTAGAGAGGGAGGCATGAATGGCCAGCACAAATGGACCTTAGCTTTATTGTTAGAATTTTTCCATGAGGATCAATAAATATATTATTTATGCAATTAATATCAATTTATATAAGTTTGTATGGTTTCAAATAAATATATTAGGGGTATATTTACCCAATTCTTGTCAAATGGGCCAAGAAAATGCATCAGATTTCTTTCTTTCTCTCCAGTGGTTTGATATCCCTCACTGTCCAAGAAGCTCCCTGGCTCCCTCACCTTAAGGCAAGAAGAAGGGTGAAGGTAAAGGTTGAACTTGCCAGTCAACAGTGTCTCTGCCTCTGACAGTGTGTGCTCTTTTCTGAGTAGCTCAAGCTGGTTCTGACTCTCTTCATCTCCAGGATTTCTTCTTCCCGCATCTGCATCTCCCTGGGGTGGTGTCTGAGCATCTGGAAGGTTCTCTACCTTTGTGGCTGAGAATGGAAAGTAGTGTCTGTTCTTGGCTCTGTCATTGTGTGTCAGCTGCACAACTCCATCTCCAGATGCATCATTTTGACACCACTCTGGGACTCAGGTTTCTAGGTATGCTCACCTTGCATCTTCAATCTTCACTGGGTGTGTAAAAGCTAGAGTAGAGGTCAGGGACAGATATGCTGTCTGTCAGAACTCTTCCTCTTCTCTCTGGTCTGTCCTTTCAGTTGACCCCTTTCTCACTGAGTGTTTTTCTCACACCTTAAAGATGGTCTTCATAAGGTAGAACAGCCCTAATTTCTAGGTTCAGAGACTGTGGAGATGGGAGACAGAAAGTATCTCTTTATCTTGGTGTTCACAGAAAAAGTGTAATATTCTCTGATCAGATGTGCAAGAGCCAGACATAATCAGGTTACTAACTGGCTTTTAAAACTATTAGAACACACCTAGGCCAAGAGCTTCATTCTATTGCCTAAGTCCACGGTTGCCTGTCCTGTTGAAAACTAGAGCCCTCTTCTTACAGTACCAGGAAGTCACTCAAATCCTTTCTCATTTTCATCTATGGTCCTTCATTTGCCCTTAGCTGGTAAAGTGCAAGTGACTGGGACAGTTGTGTCTCTGGTTCCTTCTCCATCTCTTTTCTCTGTCCTTTGTCTAGGATGGGAAATGTAGACTTTTTCCTCTTATGCCTAGCTTCAGCTTCCTGGGTGATCAGTAGCCTTTATGCACATTTCACCTGCCTCAAGAGGTTTCTGCAAACAGAAAAATGACTGGCTTCACTTTTTAGCCCTGAAGAACCTTCTGGAACTACCTCCTACAAAAGAGAAGGAAGATACTTTTGTCCCCTCAAAATCCATTGGGAAACTCTTCTTACCTCAGCCCCTCCCTTTTCCTTTTCACTCCTGATGCCTGTCAGAAGTACAATCTTGGCAGCAATAAAATCCCCATGCTTGAAGTTTAGCAGGATACAGCCTGCATCTAAACTTTGAAGAGCAATGGGATTCCTTATTTAAATTGGACAATGACTATATGGTGAGGAAACCTTAGATTCAGCCTCCAACGTTGGGAAAACAATCAACTAAGTCACAGAGAAACCAGGACATACTCAACATTAAGGACCAAGAACATGAACGCACCAGCCTCCAAGTTCTCACCTCTACCCCAGCTCTCCGCCCAGATGCCTAAGCAGTACAGTGACAAAGGGGGGCTTTGTTTATTTGGGGTGTGATTAGACAGTGACCTGGCATAGCAAATGGACAGCTGGGCCCCTGCCTGTGGCTCACAAGTGTGAGTTTTCCCTTTCTAACAGAAGGTCTTTTAGTCAAAGGTAATTAATCTCTTCCTGAAGTGACAGGCGGCGGGAGCAGCGTCTTTTGCTTTCAGCAGATCCACACAAGGAACACTGAGCCTCTAGCACAGAAGGGATTTGTGAAATGCAACAGTTGAGGTCTAATTCCTAAGCAGCCTAACGGGAAGTAGGAAAAGAGACCTGGGATTTTGAGAAAACTCTTTTAAAGCTTTCGAGGAAACAGATTTCAAATGAGCTCATAGCTTCCCATAACAAGTGCCAGAAAACCCAGAGTAAGATAGTTTTAAAAATTATTGCCTTATAGCTGAACATCAGGCATGAGCTAATCCAGCCTCCCTCTCCCTCTCCCTCTCCCTCTCCCTCTCCCTCTCCCTCTCCCTCTCCCTCCCCTCTCCCTCTCCCTCTCCCTCTCCCTCTCCCTCTCCCTCTCCCTCTCCCTCTCCCTCTCCCTCTCCCTCTCCCTCTCCCTCTCCCTCTCCCTCTCCCTCTCCCTCTCCCTCTCCCTCTCCCTCTCCCTCTCCCTCTCCCTCTCCCTCTCCCTCTCCCTCTCCCTCTCCCTCTCCCTCTCCCTCTCCCTCTCCCTCTATCCCCCCTCCTTTCTTTCCTCCCCCTTTCTTCCACCTACACTCTCTCTTCCTTCTCATCTCTCTGGTCTGACGTCTCAGTTGGTCCCCTCTCACTGAGTTCTTTGCTCACACCTTAAAAATGGTCATCAGAAGGTAGATCAACCCTAATTTCTAGGTTCAAAGACAGCAAAGATAGGAGGCAGAAAAATATCTTCATCCTGGTGTTCAGAGAAGAAAAGTGTAATGTTCTCTGATGAGATGTGCAGGAGCCAGGCATGACTGGGTCACTAATTGGCTTTGCCCTGGCTGCCCCAGCTTGGTTCCTGATGGAGGAACAATCCTGAAACAAAACTGGACTGTTGCCAGGAGACCAAGGGAGGCAGTGTTTGAGTAACAAACAGGAAAACAACTGTGCTCTTTAAAAGCATTGATATGCAGTAAGCTCCAGTTGAGAGTAGAGGGCATTCTGTGATTTTTTCCAATAGTCCCCTGTCTTGGTTTCTTTTCCTCTTGCTGTGATAAAATACTCAAGCAAAAGCTACTTCAGGAAGGAAGGCTTCCTCTGGCTCACAGTTCAAGGTCCACCATGATGGAAGTCAAGGCAGCAAGAAACTGATCACATTACATCTGAGAAATCAGAGGAAGAAAGATGACAATGAGTGTTTGACAATGAGCAAAGAGCTCAGTATTGGCTCAAGACACCCAAGGCCAATTCTCAGCACAAAGGAGATATAATTCCTCCAGAGAGACAAAGGGCAGGAATAAAAGACAAAGAAGACAGAAGGTGAGGGAGAAGGGAAAAGGACAAGGGAGAGGGAGAAGGGATATTTGTCTCTGAGGGGAACGGGACAAAGGGTTGACTCTGGACAGAAAGGAGACAGACGTGGTCCATAAGCAAATGGCAGTTTCTGGTACAAGCAGAACCCCCATGTTAGGATGAGGTGATTATTTTGATTGGACAGGCTAATTGGGGAAGCAACAAGGGGGCTTTGGCGGCTGGACTTCAATACTTTGATAGTTGGACCTTGATAGGCAGCCTCAGGAGGAGGAAGAAGCCAAATAAGGTAAGAGTCTTTGGTGACTAGCTTTAGGAATACAATCTAATAATTTTTAGCAAGGCAGAGAGAGGGAATGGAAGAGAAGGGCAAGGCCTGCCAAATCCATGTTTGCCATGCTCAAGCTAGCTAGAGTCCCTTCACTTAGTCCACATTTGCTACTCTTAATGCAGGAAATGTCTTCCCAATTTTTTTAAAAAATGTAATCCTGATAATCCCCACAGGCATGCCCAAAGGCCAACTCCCAGGAGACTCTAGAGTCTGTCTAGTTGACAATTAACACCATACCCATAATACCCTCTCAAACAACAACCCAAGCTTGTAGACAGATAGCTGAGGGTCAGCAGTGCTGATAGATTCACCTGTATTACCTAGCTCTAAGTGGAGAGGAAGGATTTGAAACTCTATATACCAGTGCTTGGACTGATGCTATCTTTGCCTTGTGTGGGAGAGTGAAGATTGCCTGAGATGCCCAGAGCTAGAGCCTCTTCTTGGGATCAGTTAGCCTATAGTAAATTTGTTGTTGTTAAATGAGTTCAGTCTGGGTTATCTACCATTAAAAAATGGGAAGACCCCTGATAGACAGAATCCATGCTCAATACATCAGGTCTGCATTCAAAGGAGAAGCCATGCAGCTTCCCAGAGATAGAGTTTCTGCAGTGTCAATATGGCACCCAGTCTTGGCATTTCAGTACCACCAGTTGTGGACATACCAGTAAGTTCAGTTTCATCAGTCTAATCATTTCTCTTCTAGGTGAATTCCTTTTGCTCTATCCCCATCACTACCGTCCCACTAATCACAGCCTAGATTGGCTGCTTCTTTCATTTCTGTCCTAGCACCAAATCAGAATGTCTCTTATCTTATCTGGACCAGCTACAGCCCTTTCAGAGAGTCATCAAGCATCAAGAAACAGGAAATCTTCTGCATGGAGCACCCACATCTGGATGCCACAGGAGCATCCATTTTCATGATGAGCTGCTAGAAGTTGCCTTGGAGGGCTGCAGACGTCAATATGGCAGCAAAGATAAGCATCCAAGCGAGGAGAGATGGAAATGAATGACAGTTGGCGCACCTGCTCCTAGGCTCCCAAATTTAGACTGTCAAAGCCAAGTTGAGAAATGCAAGCTCTGAATCTATCAGTTGTGCCTCCAGCTGAAGCATGAGGGAAACCTGCACTAGACTTTGCTTTTGGTGCCTGTCTCTGAGCCCTGGAAAGCCCAGGACCCCCATAGTCTTGCTTATGGCCAGTACTGAGCACAGTGGGTACAGAGGAAAGAGGGAAACAATGCAGCAGCGCTCTCTCCTTTTTCGCTCTGTTGTGGGACACATTCCCTCCTCCATCCACTCTTACCACCTTCCTTCCACATCCCTCCTCCAATGCAGATAGATGGACAGATGTGTGATAAATAGGCTGGTTACTGGGATGAACGTTTTGACTTCTCTATCTCTCGTGTCTCGGTCTCTAAATCAGAGTGTTCTTCAGGCTGAACTGTATGTTAGATTTGCTTGACTCTCTCTCTGTGTCTCTCTGTCTCTCTGTCTCTCTGTCTCTCTGTCTCTCTCTCTCTCTCTCTCTCCCCTCTTTGTGTTGTGTGTGTATGTGATATATATTTATATTTATATGTAAGGGGAACTTTTTTAAGTCCTGCTTTTGAACTCTGCATTATTCCCTTTGAGCAAGGTCTCTTTCCGAACCTGAGTCTAGGCTAGTGGCCAGCAAGCCCCAGCAAGCCTGTCTGAGCTCCCTACACTGTGGATGCATGTGCTCAACCATGCCCAGCTTTCTCTGTGAGTGCCAGTGTCCAAACTCAGTTCTTCATGCTTGCAAATCAAGCAATCTTTCCCACTGAGCCATCACAGAGATTTTCTTTTTAATCAGATACCTGTCTACCCCGGTCTGTTGGGATAGAATACATTTTAAACAGTGACCTACAAGGAATGTTAAGTAATTTCAAATGAGCACTAGGCCTGAAGGATCACTGAGCAGACAAAATTAGCTTAGGCATCAGACCCAGGTACCCTCTACCCACTTGATTTCCACACAAACAAAAAAAAGCCAAAGAAAACTGTAATCCTTTTGGTAAATGCTTCTGTTAGACAAAAAACAAGCTGTAACTTTGGTCAATCAAAAACAATGTTTTGTGTTGAGCTGTCTAGAAGTCTTTGCTATAAACATTCTATAATGTTGTTTCCCTGTGAAGGAAACCAACAGAGCAGGCGTCTATGGCTCACGTGGCCAGACCCTTGACTCACATGGCCTGTAGCGAGGCACTATCCGTTGAGCACCCTGCCTTTGGTAACTGACCAACACGGCAGTTTGGCTGCTCTGGGTACCTTATGATCACCCACACTCTCAGAACATTCTAACCATAGGAACCTCACTGCTGAAACACAATGCCTGCTCCTGGGCATGGTCACAGCTACCAGGACAACACAACCTGTTCTCTCTCTCTCTCTCTTCTCCCTATTTCCCCCTCTCTTTCTTCCCCTTTATCTCCCCCTCTCCCTCCTTCCCTTTTGCCTCTGCCCTTTCCCTATTGTGAATAAAGTATCTGTGAATATGGGTGGATAAATGTTTCCTGAAGACCCTACCAATTCTTCTGAGTACTGACCCAGAAATAGAATTGGCGGGTTTGATGGCAAATCTATTTTTAATTTTCTGAGGAACTTTCATACTGTTTTCCAGAGGGGGCTTAGAGAGAATTTTTTTAGTAATTTTCTAATATTTAAGATGATTGGATAAAGAGCCTGACCTTCACCCGCTATCCTGACTCAGGAAAGATTTATGTCTTAACTTCTGGAAGGTGACCAGAACCTGCATAAAACATTAATGCAAAATGTTTCACTCAACTAAATCACACTCAGCCTGAGATGGCTGCTCAGAACATGATTCTGGGCTCCAGCTGCTTCTCTGGCCTTGGAAATAGGCTATCTCTTCAGTACTGATAGATGTCATATCCTCTGGGCCAAAGCCACAACACACACACACAGCACACACACACACACCATAGTACACAGCACATATATACATACCACAGCATGCAATACACATATTACATAATACCAAATACTCACCTCACATACACATATACCACATGCCACAGTACACAACACAACACACAATATGACACACAACTCTACATACACACCAATACACATGTCACACATATACACACCACACAGCACAACATACAATATACACACACACACTACATAACAACATAGACCACGCTACACACTACATACATCACACAGCTCAGACACACACACACAGTGAACACACACACCAAATATGCATATAGATACACAACATACACTCACTGCAAGTTTTAGTAACATCTGGGTCTTGGGAAAGTTCTACCTGAAATACTTAAGTCACTGAGTCCAAAATCACAGTCCTTTCCTACCTCCTTCTTCCATTGGTGATCTCCCCAGGCCGGGCACAGTCTTACAGTCTAGAATCTTTGGGAAATGCTTTTCCCTCATGTGTTCTCTCATGATCTTTCTGTCCACACTATGCCATTGGTGAATCCCAACAGTAAATCTAGCTCTCATTCATTCACCTTGAAGTTATGAATGGGAAACCATCGTAAGACTCATAGAGATCAAAGACATTCAAGTCAAAGTTGTACTCTTTGTTTTCATGTCTAGTCACAGCACAGCTTACATCTGTCACCCCCCCTTCCTCAGCTGCTGACAACCACCATGGTGTGACCTCCCAGAGCACAGTCCTATTGGCAGTTGGTTTTTCTCTTCTCTGCTCACTCAGCCTTGGGTCAAGCCCACCACTCATGGACTTCCTGGTGGCTTATACACCATAGTGCACCTCAGTTCTTTGAAAAGTCAACCATCTGGTTGACTCACATGGTTCACCTGATAAAGTAATCACAACTACTGCATCCTTGTGTGTCTGCCAGTGTTGATATGCCTACACCTACCTTGCCTGTTTACTCCATTGCTGTCCCCTTATGGGAACACAAGGCCCCAAATCCTGTTCCCATAGAGCTGTCAGCTCTTTCTTTTCAGAGACACTGGCTGTTCCTCTAATGACACCAGGAACTTAAAAATAACCAGAGTAATCCTGAATGTCAACATGACAGAATGTGTGGTGACTTCATGTGGGACCACCCCTTTCTTTCCCCAAGTACTCATAAGCAGGTGCCTGAGGAGAGCAGGGCCTATAGTGAACAAGGGTCCACGTAGGGCCACAACTCCTCCACTAAATATCAGGCATGGATCAAGTGTCCATCCTGCAGCACCCCAGGGTTCTCAGCTATTACTATGTCTCTTGCTGATTTCCCAATAGATCATTCACACATTTTATTTATTTGTATTATAATAGATGCATTCTATTTTTAATTGTGTATGCGTGCATACACACACCTGCATGCATGCATATGCATGGGCATCTGAGTGCACATGAGTGTCTGTACCTGTGGTGGTCAGAGACATCAAATGCTCCAGGAGTTGGGATTACAGAGGCCTGTCAGCCATCTGACACGGGCACTTGGAATTGAACTCGGTTCTTCTGCAAGACAAGCATGTGCTTTCAACTACTGACCCATCTCTCCAGCCTCAACTAACATGTTTTCAAAGGCAGCTATTTGTTGAAGGCTCGTGGGTTCAGTCAAGTGCTTCTGCTCCTTTGAAGTCCATGGCTTTTTACATAGAATTGAGATAAGTTATGGTGTAAAAGCCACCAGGTAGTTCATAAACAATGGGCTTGACCAAGGCGGAGCATGTAGGAAGATCAAACCCCAATTACAAAAAGAAAAAAGGTGAGGAGGCCTCACCACAGTCTCTATCATGAGACTGGTGCGAGGTAACCAGGCCGTTTCTACACTGAGATCCCAGGTGTTGGTGCTCCCAGGTCTGCTGTAGATGGTTCAATAAGCAGCAATCACAGGCCCATCATAGTCTTCTGCTAAATGGGAAGAATAACAGACTCTCCCAAGCTTTAAAGAAACCAGTGAGTGTAAAGCAGGAATAATCACACCTGGGGTCTGTAGGTACCATGCACCTCTGTTCTTATTTTCATGATGTTTTAGGACACATTTTCTGTAGGTTTCTCTCATTGTAGAACTTTGGAACAGACTGCTTTTGTGCAGACTCTCAAGGATGTTTGTACAGCAAACAACCTTGGAAGATATATCATCTCCCTCCAGGGAAGAGAGAAGATTTGATTGTTGTCCAGGATAATAAAGAGAAATCTTCCATCTGGGGCAAAGGGTGAAGTGGGTTTGTTTTTAGATGCTGGAGCCTTCTAAGCTATGACACAAACTCACTTTATAGAAAGTATTCACTTGGCTCTTGAACTTGGAGTCGAAGGAACCAGTTCAAACAGAGGGCTCATAATGCCCTCTGTGGTAACCCTAGGTAGTCACTAGTCCAGGAGTCCTTGCCTTCTGTAAGCACCTATGACACTATAGCCAACTGGTATCCTGCAAACAAGGTCAGGCTATCATAGGCTTCAAATTTCTCAGTGGATACAGGCAAAAAGCTAACTGTTCCTTCTGACAAAGTTGACCCAGTGATAGTGAATTTGAGAACAACCTTGATTCACGCTGTTTAACTGTTCCATACCCTCTATCTAGCCTTCATTTCAGCTTATTCTAGACTCTTTTGAACAGTTCTCTTGATGGGTATCTTGTCCCTTCCTTGATGGAGTGTGGATGGGAAAATTGGATTTCATGAACATGCGAATCAATAACTCCCAGACACTCAAGCTGTGTGTGTCTCTGTCCCTCAAGTAGCAATCTAATATCTCTTTCTCCAAAGAATTGTATATGCTAATGTGCCAACTTGTAAAGGGCTTCACTGTCATTTTTCTGGTTAGGGTTTATCCTGTTTGCAATAGGGTTTCCCAATTTGCTATGACATTTTAAGCATCGTGGACTTTATTTTCTCAAAAGGCCAAGTGACAAAGTAACTTGAACTACACCCTAGAACAACTGGAGGACAGTGACAGGGAGATTAATGTTCTCTGAATCCACTGCCCAAGGTATCTATACTCTCTTTCTCAGAACCTGTGAATAAGTGATTTGGCAAAGGGAAATATAACTGCAGACAGAATCCAGGTTTCCAATCAGCAGGCCTGAATATAGAAAACTTGTCCAGTATTCAATCAGAGGGGGAAAAAATAAGAGACACATTTTCTGGCCTTGAAGATGGAAGGCAACTAGTGGAAATTTCTCGAAAATGGAAAAAGTCAAAAAAAAAAAAAAAAAAAGATTTCCCAGGAGTTTTCAGCTCTTCTAGCACCTTGATTTCTAGCCTCTTCTGATCTCCAGCCTGTGAGGTAGTCTGGGTCATTTTTTTAGCCACTATGGTCACCACAATTTGATAATTAGTCACAGGGCTGAATGCAAGTCTTTGTTATGCTTTGAATAAACTGATAGCAAGGACCAAAGAACAGTCACGATGCAGGAGTGATGTTTCCAAACTCTGTAGAGACAATGACACCCACACACCATGCTTCTCCTCATGGTGGGTCCCCTCTGTTGTGGATAGCCCTGGGGCTGATTATATTTGATGTTAATTCTGTTCTCCTGAGAGTGGTTGTGAACAATGGTGATTTCCTGTAAACCTGCTTCCCACCTTAATTTGTAAAATAAAGGAGAGCTGATGATTGGGCAGGCTAAAGGGAAGGTGGAGCAGCAGAAGCTAGAGAGAGAAAAAGGAGAAAATGGAAGAGGGAGAGGACACAGAGGAGGGGGAAGAAGAAAAGTGGAGCAGAAGCACATGGCCTGGAGAAACTGCAAGTTCTAAGGGGTCTCATAGATGGGGAAGATGGTAGTGTAGCGGTAGGTCTGCCCAATCTAGGCGTACAGCATGTATTCATATTAACTGAGTTCTGTTTCATATTGCCGGGACATATTTGGGTTGGAGATTTATTGTAATACCCCTCCATGGTTTTTTTCTTCCACAAGGCCTGACCATGTATACCACCAGCTCAGCAACAGTGATGTTCCCTCTGGGTTTGAGCTTGGTTTTAGCAATCCAGTGCATTGGCTACAGGTAGAAAGCAATCTTATGGTATAGCCACATTATTTTCCACTGTTCCTGTGTGTCAGTTAGCTTATGTGAGTGAGCAAGTAAGTGAGTTAATGTCCTTAGAGGCTACCCTGACTTAGCCTCTTGAGGAATTCGTTGGAATGAAGCCCAGTGGCAGATGAACAATTGAGTTGAACAGTAGCCTCTGAGTAGATAGGAACTACTTGCATTCATTTAAACATATTACTGCACCTTTCTGATGTTTTCTCAGCAGCTCACCACACTGGGCTATCTTGAGGATTAAATGAGACCATGGACATGAGAAGGAAGAGTCCAGGAAATGGAGATGTCTCATTCAGGATCAGAGCATGTTGTGGAAAAGAAGCCTGAAAGAATGTGTAAGAGCTAGAGAATGCCAAGGAGTGTCGTGAACTGCCATCTTCTGAACATGACACTGCTATTGCACCCATGAGCTCATAGTCACAATGATTACCTGCACAAGACTGAGCCATCCCAACTTCAGGCATAGATAAAGGTGGTACTTGTCAGGCTCCACCCCGTAATGAGCAACTATTGGCATCTGATAGGTGATGACAGAAGGGGGGTCATTCTTCTTTGATACTGCTCCCACTGGTAGGTGTCCTTTATTATAGTGGATGGCTCCATACTCACACACATATTGATAGCAGCAACTATGCAAAGTGGGTTATCAAAAAAGAAAAAGGCATGAAGCTGGGAGGAGGATGTGTTGAAAAGTGGACGGGGGTAGGCATGGTCATATTTCACTATATATGTGTATATGAAACTCTCAAGAATAAAGACAATTATAATAAAAATAGAACCTTGTCGTTTGTGCTTTTGCCACAATAAAATTAGCAACAAAATACTAATGAACTATACACACTAAACGATGAACTGGAAAACTGCTTCTCAAACACAAACATGATGATGAAAAACGGACAGGATGATTAAAACAAAACAAAACAAACAAACAAAAAACCCCAACATGCTTTCTGAAAATACACATCTGCTTTTGTGTAATGTTCAGGTGTCAAATGAAATGAACCTTTAAAACAGTGCCTGTTGCACAGCTTCATGAAAAAAAAAATGCACAGAGAATGGTATCTCTGCACTTGACAAAATACAGGTTTTCTACATGATATCGCTATTGTTCTCATTTTGTGTCTGAGGCACACAAATGATTAAAAAGTGCTATTTTGCAAGGTAAAGAGTCTAGGAGGTGGGGTGGGGTGATCACATAAGATGAATGCACATAATACAACTGAACTGAACACTTAAAAATAGCTAAGATGGTGAAATTTGTCTATTGTCTATTGTACTACAACAAAAGTGAGTTCTGAAGTACCAGAGTTGTTAAGTGTCAGGGATAGAACACACAACACTAGACGTGAGGGAAAGTCTCCAGGTAGAACGGCCATGTACTATAACACAATGCCTGAGACAATCTGTTTACAGGAAAGGTTCAATTAAATTCATAGTTTGAGAGGCTCCCATCCATGATCAAACATCCTCATTGTTTTGCATCTCGGGTAAAACAGAATGCCATGGCAGTAGCATGTGCTAGAGGAGGCTGCTTACCTTGTGGCAGATGAGAACAAAAATAGATTACAGAATAAATTGGCATCCTAATATTCCCTTCAAGGGTGGACCCCAGTGACCTATCTTTTTCTGATTAGGGTCTGTCTCTGGAATTTTTCACCACTTCACAATAATGTCACAGGCTGGTGACCAGAACATTTGACCAAAACGCAACACTCACCTTGAATGGAGTAAGAGATAGTTTATTCTGGAGCCAAACGTGAGTGTTCACAGCTCAGAAACATAGATTTAAGTTACTCCAATGATCCAATGCAGTGACAGTATTGTAAGGTCTTTATACCAACAAAACAAGGAAAATTTTAAAGCAGAACATTTTACTAGTACATTGGTGCGAAGGTTAGTTAGGCAGGCTGCAGCAAATTAGGGAATCTCTGCTCTCAGCCTCGGGTGCTATTGTTGGATACCATTCTTAGCCTGTGGGATGGTGGAAGCTCAAGGAGTCTGTACAAACATTCCAAAGGATTAACGTATAATTCCTAGAATATTAAACCACATACAGTGTGGGCAATAAGTGGCCATTTAGGAGGCCTAAGATAGCCCAAGATAATTTGGCTCTGGACATGTGGGCTTCCAACTATCCACAGGCGTGGGCATTCTAGACTGTTAGTCAACCTTGAAGAATGTAATGCAGCTTCTTTTCAGAAGTGCTGGTTAACAGTCTAGAACAGTGAGGGAGCGCTAGATAGGAGACAGAAGACTGGGCTGTGGTCCAGGCTCTGCACGATCCTGGAAAAGTTTTTCTCATTCTCTGGTTCTTTCAGACTCGGAAAACAAACAAACAAAACCCTCAGGCTCCATGGCTCTGTCTGTGGTCCCAGAGTGCTACTAAAGATGCCAAGAGCAGCCTCACACAGGGCACAGAAAAGTTCATCATTCCTGGCTGGGCATCAGACAAAAAGGATGAGCTGCTAATACAGGAGGAGACACCTGGCGCCAAGAGGAGCCCCAGGTACTTGCCACCCACAGAGACAGTAATAGTTTGTGACTCTGAACTCACCAGAAGGTCAACTGGGTCAGGGCCACAACTTGAGCATTTGCTTAAATCTCTGTCCAAGAATCTTTCAGGTTGCCACAGGAAGATAATGAGTTCTGAAGCACAGCAGAGTCAGACCCTTGGTGAGTTTGACACTAGCTGCTCTTTGATGAGAAACCCATGCATATTAATTACATAAGGGAAAAATGGACAGAAAACCACCATTGCTCGCTCAGAAAACATTTACAGACTACTGCCTTGTGTAAGATTCTTCTCGGTACTGGAGACTAGGTATAGGTGATGGAAGAGGCCAGTCTCTGTCCTTGGAGACTGAATTCTAATGAATGCAAGATGAGAAAGTCAGGAGGGGGAGGAAGGATGGCTAAGATGGGTTGAGGAGGTGATGTTTGAAACAAAGCTTGCTCACATACAGAGTCACTGTGCATATAGCCACAGAGGAAGCCTTGGGGCCCATCCCCTGAGGTAGGAAATGTCCTCATCGGTATCTTGCAGAGAACAGTCTCCAGAGATTGTCAAAAGCCCAGAGCTGAGTGTGGGTGACTTAGTAGGAAAGGAAGAAACAAAGCAAAGCAAAGCAAAGCAAAGCAAAGCAAAGCAAAGCAAAGCAAAGCAAAGCAAAGCAAAGCAAAGCAAAGCAAAGCAAAGCAAAGCAAAGCAAAACAAAACAAAACAAAACACAACTCACCACTCCCAGGGTTCCAGAGTAAACTGTGGTTTGGGTACTGTCTGATCACAGAGGACTCAGACATGAGAGCGAGGGACAGTGTGTGTGTGTGTGTGTGTGTGTGTGTGGCACATGCTGAGAAAAGTCTCAGGTTGGGACCATTGAGCCCTGGGGACTCTGGACTCCTCGATTCAGCCATGCATTGTTATTTTGGGAGGTGGTGGAAATTGGGGGTGGGGTGGGGTAGACAATTCTACCTGGAAGATGTAAGGTCACTGAGGGTGCGCCTAAAATGGTTACACGTGATCCTCTCTTCTCCTGCCTCCTCGTCTTGTTTGACATGAAGTACCTAACCTCTGCCACCTGCTTCTCCAGCCATGGTGCTTCACCTCTCCAGGGGCCTAAAATCAGCACAGACCTTGGAAAACATGAGCTAAAACAAATCTCCTCTTTCTAAGTTGTTTATATTGGCTGTATTGTCACAAAATATGACTAATATAGGAGGGAGATGGACTGTCTAGAAACTGACAAGCAGGGGGGAGGCTCCTGCCTGCTTCTCAGGCTCCTGAAGAAGAGCTGAATAAATCAGTGAGGCCTGAAAGGCTAACAAAGTACCAAGAGGACAGCACTCCACCTGCTCCTATCCCAACAAGTTGGCTAAGGGGCAGGACTTAGCTCCCCTTTATCTTATACAAAAGACTTCATGACCCTAAGCTCTTGCCCATTCTCTACTAGGAAGACTCTTGTAGCCCTAGGCCTTCTGACAATGGTGATTACCTCCTCCTTCCTTTTACAGATGGAATGATCCTCAGGGATCATGAGGGATTGGCTTGTTAGAATGAACGTTTTCCAATCCCTGCCCCTGAACCCTCTGCTTCCTGGTAAAAAGTAGAAGACAAATCTGATGGTTCAGGTGTCCCTGCAGACCAGGGCTTGCCGTGTCCTTTATCTTCAAATCTTTTGTCTTTAGTTTCTAAGCATCCATGACCAACACCAGCATCCTTCCTTCCTTTCTCCTCTCTAGGAAACTACACTACATTCCCACAGCGTGTATGCACTGTGACCATCACACAAATCCTATCTGCTTAAATTCCAACTGCTATAATGACTCCTCCAGTGTTGTCACCTCCGGAAAGCCTTTCAGTTATGCTTCCATATTTATAGTCCTGGTGATTCCCTGCCCTGTGCTCAGGAGCTTACTGTTTTATCATACTATTCTCAGAGTCCTGGGACAGTAGCTGATCCATCAACCCAAGGTTAGATCTGCTACATCCCTTCCCTGGTCTAAGACAGGCTGTAGAGCAGTTCTTTCCTTTTCCTTTCTTTTTTTTTCTGTTTTTCCTTTTCTCTTCTCTTCTCTTCTCTTCTCTTCTCTTCTCTTCTCTTCTCTTCTCTTCTCTTCTCTTCTCTTCTCTTCTCTTCTCTCCTCTCCTCTTATTTTCTTTCTTTCTTTCTTTCTTTCTTTCTTTCTTTCTTTCTTTCTTCCTTCCTTTCCTTCCTCTCTCTCTCTCTCTCTCTCTCTCTCTCTCTCTCTCTATTTTTGCTGTGCTGCAGATTGAATGCAGGGCCTCACATATGCTACACAGGAGAACTACCACTAAGCTACACTCCTATCCCAGAACAACCTCTAAATAAAGGGCAATTGCCTACTGACCAAACCCAGGACAGCAAAGGGAGCTATGAATCCTGCCATCTCCTTCATCTGTTTAACAGATCTTAACAAATCACATAAAGTTTTATCAATCATATAAATTAGGTTTTTATGGAGTGTGCAGATCACCTACAAGACACCTGTAGATATGGCAACCACCAGGGAGACGTAAGGGCTAGTGAAACAGACAAGCGTCTGGATTCTACCTCTTCATCCTGCCTGGATGCCAACACATGGGTGTCCAGAAGATTTAAAAGGGAATATTTGGCATTGCAGGATGGGGCCTGGAACATTGTGAGCTGACATCTCATGTCTGCTCAGAACTGGCTGATGTGTGGAACAAAATCTGACTCCTAAGCTTCACTACCCAGGGAAACTCCCTAACCCTGAGCTTCATCTACACAGGGAAACCATGACAACTGATTTTCAGGTCCATTAGGGGGGATGGTTTGTCTATTATGAGGTACTATTTGCATTTTATTAGCATCAATACACTGATTCCCAGGCCTCTCAAGAGAGGTGGTTGGGGAATTTGGGCATGTGTCCCTGCTGTGTTACTACTGTGCTGTAGAATATAAGTGGATTTTCTGCCTGAAGTCCTATGAGAAGGTCAAGAGTAGACCATGCCCTGGTTGAGCAGCCATAGGCCACTCTCCATCTTCCTGAGATTCTGACATAACTACAAAATAGGGATTAACAATGGCCACTGAAAGGATTTCAACAAAGCAGAGGAATTTTCCTATTTCAGCATAGGAAAGCCCATGGCATGTCATTGACCCACAGGAGAAATCAAAACACTTTGGTTCGCTTTTCTTCCATGTATAGGCTTCCTTTGCATCATGAGGATGTGACTTCCAATGATATAACAGATAGGAATATGGCTTTCAGCTTAGGAAGTGTCATTTGTGCCAGAAGGAAATATTAGATAGACCCCATAGAGGTGTAGCCAGGTGGTACAGGTTGGGAGCTGCCTGATATGGGTACTGGGAACCAAACTTGAGTCCCTGCAGAGGTAGTAAGTGTTAACCACTGAGCAGTGTCCCCAGTCTCATCATACTAGCTGGGAGCTGAGAATTCAAGGTGACTCTCACATAACTCCCTACCCTCAAGTCAGGTACATCTCATGCTTGAGGGTCACAATTCAGTCAGTTAGCCCCCATCTTTAGTTCTTCCTGCCCAGCCATTCCAAAACTGACTGTGTCAGTGATTAGATCATGAACAAGTTTCCATGACAATCAGCAAATGTCCCTCTTCCTTTGGGAATTTCCTTTAGATCAGTTCCGAAGAGTGAGATTACCGCACCATAGGCCATGGACTCCTAATGACTCTTGATGTGGGTTATCAAATTGCTTTCCAAAGGGGATGCACCCAATTTACACACTGCTGTCGGCTGTATATGGATGCCATGGTAAAACCATGACTGTCTTAGCCCTGGGTGTGATAATTAGGTTTCTTAATTTGTGCTAAATTAATAGGTGTAAAATTGCATCTCATTTTAATTTGCTTTTCTTTGAGAGTTATGAAGGTTGGACACTTTCTCTAATAAACATACACTTGGATGGCTTTGTTCATTTATTCATTCATTTTAAAGCACTGCACATTAACCCTACACCTCATGGAAGATCTCGCAAAGAGCCAAAGACAAAAATACAGAGAAGCCAGTCCCTACTCCTCACCCAGGGAGGAAAGCTAACAAATGAGCCGACAGCCCCAAGACACTGAACAGGCAGTGTCTGTTACTGAGAGAGAAAAGAAGAGGGGTGGAGGGAGGTGAACCAAGAATAACTGACCCAAGGTTGGAAGGAGAATTTCCAATGTTTGGATCTGTGCTAACAGTCTGGTGGATGGGACAACAAGGACCTCAAACTGTTTGTTAGTTTTCTGTTTTGGCCTCCTGTGTACATTATTCTTGTTTTAAATTTTATTTTTACTTTTATTTTTAAAATTATATGTATTTATGTCTATGTGTGGGTATTGCACATGGGGGTAGCTGCACTTGAAGCCCAGAAGAGGGCAGTAGATCTTCTAAAACTGGACTTAAAGGAAGACTGTGAGCCCACATAGGTGGTTGGATCTGAACTCAGGCCCTCTCCAAGAACAGTACTCAGGCTTAAGCACTGAACAAGCATGTTTTGTGTGCCTGTGGTCACTTGAATGTGCTTGGCCCATGGAGTAGCATTATTAGAATGTGTGGCTTTGTTGAACTAGGTGAGGCCTTGTTGAATGAAGTGTATCACTGTAGGGGCAGGCTTTAGACACATTGGAGACAGTCTATTCCTGGTTCCTTTGGATAAAGATGTAGAACGCTCAGTTCCTCCTTGCCATGCCTGCCTGGAAGATGCCATGCTCCTGACCTTGATGATAATGGACTGAACCTCTGAACCTATAAGCCAGCCCCAGTTAAATGTTGTCCTTTTTAAGAGTTGCCTTGGTTATAGTGTCTGTTTACAGCCATGGAAATCCTAACTAAGACAGCCCTACTCTATTTTTGTGTTTGTTCACCTGTGAGTCTGTGCTTGGTATGCTTTTGTGGTATGGTGGACCTGACTATTCTCTGAGAATGTAGCAGGCTGCTTTGGGCTATAGTTGTACTTAGCTTGAATCAATTTCAGCTCTATGTGAAGTGTGCTTTGGGTTCTGCAGTTCTGTGCAGAGGCCAGACAAGCTGCAGCTCTTTCTTGTTGGTGGACTGTGGTCACTTGCAGGGGGCTCCTCTCTGCAGAGGTGCTCTCTGTGCCCACTCTTTCTAGCCTATGGTCCCTGAGTCAGCCAACATTGGGAGCTGGTCTCCACCTCTGTCTGTAAGGGAAAAGAGGCTCACCCTGGCCTCTGCATGAGATCTATTGCCTCAGGCAGACTCTGTCATCTTTGACTTGTCAAGTCTTCTCTCTGTCACCACAATAATGGATAAGCTCAGTGTCCCCTCCTTTATGCAGTCCTCACTAGGACAGGAGATCCTTAGAAATGAGTGGGCCAGAAGGAACTTGGCCTTCCAAAAACTTGGGATAATTTATGGAGCATAAGAATGGCCATCCATCAGGACAATCTCCTGGGGAAGAAGGAGAAGGCTGACAGTTCTCATGTGTGTGTGTGTGTGTGTGTGTGTGTGTGTGTGTGTGTGTGTGTGTGTTACAGTGGCCTTCTGTTACCTGTGGAGGAAAGCCACTGTCCCCAAAGGTGGAAGAGGTGTAGAATGAAACTGGCTTTGACAAAGGGATTAGACACCCATCTGTACCCTGGCTGGACCACCTCCTTTGAAAGCCTGAGTCACTGTTTTTCTACCTGACAAGGATCACCAGCACCAGACAAGCATATCACTTTGCTTTCCTAATGCAGTACCATCCAGCCCTGCATGTGAACACTACTAGTATTGCTTTAAAAGGCTACTGAAGAGCTGGTTGAGGGTGAGCATGGCTGTAATCTAGCACTGGAGATACTGAGGCAGGAGGATAACAAGGTCAAGGCCATCCCAGGCTACATAGCATGTTCATTAAGATATGATGATGTCACACAGTGAACTCATTTAAAGTGCATAGCTCAGTGGTTTGGAATGTGCTCTGAGATGAAGAGCCACCAATGCAGACTAGCATTTAGAACAACAGTTTCATTGTATCAGAGAGAAGAGTCATCACCCTAGGCATCAATTTCTAGTCTACCTTTTCCTCATGTCCTAAGCAACCCGAATCTAATTTCTGCCTTCTGTAAATTTTTCTAGTCTTGTTTTTCTCAGAAATAGAATTGTTACCGTGTGCATTCATTACTCAATGGCTGAGTTGACTGGCTTACTGTAGACTTTTCAAAGTTCGTTCATGTTGTAGTTTGGTTCAGCACTTAATTCTTTTTGACGTGCAAATACATTCCACTATACAGGGATACACCACATCTAGCTTCACCAACATTCTGGCTGCTTTTACCTTTTGCCTCTTTTCAAGAATGTCACTGTGTCAATAGTGCAGCTGTATAGGTGCATGGCTTTATTCTTTTTGTGTACTTATAGCTGTGAGTGGAATTGCTGCAACTCATTGTGATTCTGTTTTTACTTTCCAAGGAATGGCTATCCTGTTTTCTAACGTGCCCATACATGCCCATGGCATTTTCCATTCCCACCAGCATGGAATAAAAGATCTTATTCCTCCATAACCTTACCAAAATTGGTTATTAAAGCAAACCAAAAACTTGGTAGCTCTCCTGGGAAAACATCATCTCCTGACTTCAATCTGTGGGTCTCTAATGGCTCATTGTTAGCAATGTGATATATACTGTTTTTATTTCTTGTATATTTTTCATCTTTACTTTCCACACATGGAGGGCTCTGAGGTTTTGCTGTTGCTGCTATTGACAGTCTGCATACACACAAGCTGGATGCTAACGTATTCCCTGCAGTCACGCTTCCCCTGCTAGGTCTTAGAAGTCGCCTGAATTCATCATCTGAAAGTTCACTGTTAGATCCCGATTCCCAAATCACACACTAGTGTATTTGGAAGTGGAACTTTGCAGGGTTTTTAGGCTTAGATGAACTTGTGAAAATGGCTCCCACGACAGCTTTAGCAGCCTTCTACAGAGAGGAAGTGACATCTGGGCTATCAGCTTATCCATCTTACCATGTGGTACCCTTGGCCATGCTCTGATGTAGCAGTAACACCCTCACCAGATGGTGAGCAGGTGCTGGTAGTCTTCAACGCCTTGAACCAAATAAACCTATTTTCTTTACAAATGACTTTATCTCAGGTATTTTATTATAGCAATAGAAAATAGATTACAATAGAAAAAAAAAAGCTTTTCCTTTTAGTAAAAACTGCATACGCTATCCTGCAGTATAGATGTGCCCTTGTTTAATGGTTTGTGGGCTCTCCTGCGTGGACCTATATTTAACTTGCTTTAGTATTCACTATTGCAAGCTATGCTTCCATATAAACAAACCTGGATAAGTGTCTGTATATGAGTGTTGGTTGCACAGCTTTTCTAGAAATGAGCCTACTGGTTCAAAGGAATGATGATCTCAAATTGTGACAGGACTCTATGCAATGAAGCAACTGGGGTCATAACAATTCATACAACTAATAGAGATGAGAGTGAAATTGGTTAGAGGTCTACGTTCTGATGAGCCAAGCCTTCCCTGTTGGCAGTGCGTTCCCTTTTAGAAGGCTTTAGAAGCAGAGGGTGGACAAAAAAACTCTACTACTGAGCTATTTCCCCAGCACCTAAGATTCCCATTGATAAGATCTCTTCCTGCTTGAGAGTTTGTGAGTCTACGAAACTGAATGCCTGCACCAGACAGCAAAGGGCTTCCCAGCTCCTTGTGCTGTCAGTCCGGGCTTAGTGGTAGCTTTGATATGTAACCGGGATCCCAAGTGGATGAGTCTCTGCATAGGAAACATAGCTTGGCAGAAGAATATAGCTAAAAGTAACCGCAACCTATGTGCAGCCTCCTGAGAAAGCCATGAAGTGTGTATGCAGGGGAAGCAGAGGTTCATTCTCTACACAGAGTGAATATCTTATAAACTCCCCCCTCTCTACCTGCCGCCCTCCATATGCATGCATCTGGTAGCTAGTTCTCAAAAATCTTTCCTCCCTCCCTTCCATTCTTTCCCTTTTATCCACTGAGAACTTTTTTTTTTCTTTTTCCATTCCAGTGCAAACCTCCAGCCCTTCCTTGTCACACCCCTAGCTTCCCACCAGCAAAGAATTCTGCACTCTAAGCCAGGGTTCTGCTTAGAAGACAGGAAGAGTTGACTGCTGGGAGCCACAGTGGGTAAGAACTAAAATGGTCTTCCATTCTTTGGTGATGGAAACTGGGAATGTTTGCCTGTTAGTAATCTGTGCCCCAGGTTAGGGCAGGCCCAGTTCTAAGGACAAACACCTGTCTGTGGTTATCAAGGGGGCTGGGGGGTAGACAGATGAGCCCTGCAAAATTCAAACAACAGAGAACTCTGTACTAGCCAATTGTCCTGTTATTACTGTTTGAATCATGGTAACTCTGCTGTTTCTAGACGACCTGCTCTGTGTGCAGACAGATCTGGCTCTGTAAAATCCTCCCACGGATTGTCTTTACTTTTGAATAAAGATTCTGTACTTATTTGTCTTAAGTTTTATTGTCAGGGGCTGTGAATGCTAGTGCTCATATAATCTAGAAGCAGGCTTGGGATCCCTCTGAGCTGGAGTTTTGTGAGCAACCCAGTGTGGGTGCTAGGAAATGAAGGGCTCTGAACTCTAGTCCTCTATAGAGCAGTAAGCTCTCTTACCAGCTGAGCCACGCCCCAAGCCCCAAGCCCCACGATGTTGCTCTTTCACAGACCCAGAGAGACAAAGCAGGATTTGCCCAAGGCTGCACAAAAAGTCAGTTGTTCAGACAGGAGTGAATCTCTATTTGGATCCAGCTTTTGAATTCTTTGGACAAAATAAAAGTGTAAGGCTCAACAGTGATTCCGATTTCCAGAGAGCTACTAGGGAACTTAAATACAAGCACACGCTCCTCTAAGTTTAAGGGCCCATGGCCACCCAGATTGCTACTCTATGAAGCAGAAGATGAGGTTAGGCCCAGCCTGGATGATCTGTCCTTCCTGCACAGTTTGGCTTTGGCAAAAATCAGGGAGGAGAAGAGATGACAAACGAGGGTTGCTCATATCAACCAGGTGCCTGGACTACATGATCCAGTCCTGAAACCTTGCTGATCATCTGGGGAGCTGGGCAACATTCCCATGTTGGGGCTGCTCTCAAACAAACTAGGTCAAGATCTCCACAGGCAGGATAAAGGCATCAGTATGATTTTTTTTAAGCCTCCCAGGTGACTCCAATATGAAACCAAGTTTGAGAGGCTTGAGTCTCAGAGGCATAAACTTGAAAGAAAGGCATCATGAGTGTGGAGACTTCGAGGTTCTAGCAGCCAGTCTCTAATCCCATCCCAGGAGCAGAGGATCAGACCAAATGCAACCTAATTACTGTCTCCTGTTGTTAACGCTGGCACAGCCCGTACCCCAGAGATATCTGAATACATAAATAAATAGGCTTGAGCCCTTCTTAGCTTATTCAGGCTTCCCTGATAAATATGTATTTGGGAAAATTTCTAAGAAATATAATATTGTGTGTCTCTTTAGAGTGGTTCTGGTCTAGTGGGAAAAGAAATGTTGAAGAGGTTCATCAGATGGGCTTTCCCCCCAGGCTTATCATTATGAGAGGTTCTAACTGTAGCCTGTCCTACAGCCCCTCACCATGGAAGAGAAGCCCTTAGCATGGTGGTTCTCAACCTGGGAGTCTGGGGTCACCTAAAATCATCAGAAAGCACAGATATTGACATTATAATTCCTAACAGTAGCAAAATTACAGTTATGAAGTAGCGATGAAAATGATGTTATGGTTGGGGTCACTACGGCATTAGGAGCTGTATTAAAGGATCGCAGCATTATGAAGGTTGAGAAGCACAGGGGGATTTTACCACCTGCCTAACAAATATGCGTTTGAGAGGCAGGGACACCCTCAGTGACCCCCTTCATCCCCAGGCTCTGTGTGGCCAGAGCTGTGTCTGCTTCAAGCGGTAGCTGTCAGCCCATCTTTGTGACCCTGGGAAGAGAATTCCACTTTCTGAACTATGGTACCCTCTGTTCTTGTGGCCTGTGTACCTTTTTAAATTAGATCACTCTTTGAATAACTCAGACTTCTAGAAAGTTCTGCCTGACCTCACTGGTCCCTCCCTTTATCAGTGTTTTGTCTTAGCAGACCCAGAGAGGAGCTTGCTGTGACTTTAGTTTGTCCCCAGGCCTGAGCCAGGAATTTAATCCCTGAAGTCTTGGGTTATGAAGAGAATAGAAATTTAATCCTACTGTGTGGCTTGAAGTGGACCTTTGAGAAAAGTGTACTGTGAATCCAAATAAACCTCTTTTCATTAGTAAGTACCTTGTCTCTGTTTATCTTGTGATAGTAATGAAAAACACACTATTACACATGCACACACACACACAAACACACACACACACACACACACACACACACAGAGAGAGAGAGAGAGAGAGAGAGAGAGAGAGAGAGAGAGAGAAATGAGTCTCTATCATCCCCTGCAAGGGATAGTTTTACCTACCCTCTAAATTCTGCTGGCTTCAAGTATGACACAATGTAATCTCCTAAAAGCATCTTTTAAAAGAGCTTGCATTTAGAGAAACTGGCTAGAAAATTTGATCCATAGACTCTTTCAGACATGATTATAAAAACATAATTTGCATAAACATCATAATTTTATTTTATATTTTTGCTGATAGCATAATAAAAGAGAGAGGAGACTGTGAAGTGATCCGTGTAGAGAGGCTGCAGACATCACCGCCTGCTCCCATCACCTTTGCAATGAATCGTTTATTGCCAAAACCTAAGGAGGAATAAGGATTCGGTGGAAGGCTCATCCATCTTTCACAGTCTTATGATTAGACACGCCCTGTCAGCCAGCATCCCCACAAATGCTGATTGCAAGTGTCTGGTGGGACAGTGGGCTGACTGACTTCTGCAGCCTGGAAGTGCATGCTTCTAAGAAGGAGGGGCAGGGAAGATTGGCACTGGTTACTCTGATGACCTAAGGTGTTGGGGCACCCACAGCTAGAGAAGATGCCTCTCTTGGAATGAGAGCTTCACTTCATCCAAAGACCCCATCTCATCACAGAGAGCCTAGAACAGAGAGAAGTATTGTGTCTAAATTTTCTTGACTTTGTAAATAGATATGCAGAGACCATGCAGGAATCAGACATAGTGGCTGCTGCTGGGGCTTTACTTTGTCCTGGGAATAAACATCAAGTACTGCTCAGGATCCCCATGTTAGCCAATCACCCTGTGGTATGTGTGCAAGCTATCTCAACACTGGGTAGTAGACAGTAATAATAAAATATACATGGCTCTGAATGTAACACAGGTAGACCCCACATTACCCAAGGAAGGTCCCTTCCCCTGGCAGCACCTCATAGGAAGCTCATGTGATACTAGTATGTCCATGACAGCCATACTCTTCCCTCTGTGAGGTCTCTCTATGGGACCACCCCTTGGTTAGACTTTTCAAGAAGTGAAGGTCAATTTCAAGGTGTATAGATGGCCTCGAAAAGGCGAGTCTGAACTAGTTTAACCCCATGTTTAGCACACTTTATTGGCAAATATAAGTTACACTGTAAAACTTAGTGTGGGTGAGGATGACATTAAGAAAGGAGCATATACTGGCAACTCGCAACTCCCCTCTTGCGAGCCCTGCAGAAGCTGCCCCATCAGTCCCCTAACTTCATGCCAAGCCTAGATCCTGGGTGCGCTATGCCACTGAATGGCTCTATTTTGCCTTTCAGTAGTAGAAGAGGGAGAATAATCAGAGTCTGGGGAGTTGGACTGAAGTTTAACATGATAAAGGGCTTTCTGCCAAAAGGGATCCAGTTGGTTCAGTAAAGATTGCTATCCTTGTCCTTTGGGGAAGGGTGAGTGTAATGATCATGGAACGGAATTGTCACTCAAGCAGAGTTCTGATCTTTGAGAGGTAGGGAATGGGGAGAACTTAGAGACTTATAGCTCCATTCCTAGAATATGTTGTAAACATGGACAGAGAACCTATATGCCAGAGTTCTAAATAGCAAAGACAGGAAGGAGCAGCACCCCAATCATGCTGATTCATTGATCATTGACCACAGTGAATTCCCCACCAAGAAGTCATCACTTAACAATTATTAATCCCTTTACCCAGGGCAGTAATTCTTTAAGTAAGATTGATTGTTTCAGACCCTCCAGTGGCTCCCATCTTCCTCTTAGCCAGTCCCAAACCTTAGCTGTCCCTATGTCAGAATGGTTTGGACCCTACTGCATTCTATGTCAATGTTCCCACTCCTTGGGCTCCAGCCACAAAAGAGCATCATTCCATAGAACCCAGCCAGCCTCCTGTTAAAATCATGTGCATATTACAGATTCCTTGTATGCTCATTTTCCAGGCCAGAAGGACTCTCACTCAACCTTCAAAGCACAAAAGAAATGGACAGTAAGATTGTAGGACTCACAGGGACCCAGATTCCAAGAACCATTAAAAGCAACACAGGGCCCCCAATGGGAGAAGCTAGAGAAAGCACCCAAGGAGCTGAAGGGGTCTGCAACCCTATAGGTGGAACAACAATATGAACTAACCAGTAACCCCAGAGCTTCTGTCTCTAGCTGCATATATAGCAGAAGATGGCCTAGCCAGCCATCACTGGGAAGAGAGGCCCCTTGGTATTGCAAACTTTATATGCCCCAGTACAGGGGAATGCCAGGGCCAAGAAGTGGGAGTGGGTGGGTAGGGGAGCAGGGAGGGAGGAGGGTATAGGGATCTTTGGGGATAGCATTTGAAATTTGAAATGTATATAAAGAAAATATCTAATAATAAACAAACAAACAAATAAATACAGCAGGCATGGAAAAAAAAAAGAGTTGACAGTGGAAGCAAGCCCTATTTCTCATCAAGTGCCTAGTTCCTACCAGACCAATCTAAGAGCTCACACGATGATCCCATGAGGAAGGCACTAGTTTATTTTCATTTCTTGGGTAGGGATACTGAGCTTCAGAGGCATGAAGTAACTCATCACATCTAAGTACAGGGCACATGCATTTCTGTCCCTCTTCCTCTGCTGTCTCCTTCACCTATATGCCAAAGATTTCCCATCCCTACACTAATTACTCTCTCTCTTTATCTTCTCACTTGACTCTCTGTAGTTTTCTCCCCCACATGGAGAAAATATTTAATGTGTCTTTGTTCACTCCAAAATATTCAGTGGGTATTATTCTTTTCTGTGTTCAAGTTCTCTCCTAGTCATCTCTGACTTCATTATCAAGTATTGATCAGGAGCCATGCAAGAGCTTAACAGAAGCTTGATGGGTGGTTGTGTGGATGGTAAATGGGCTAATTGATGGTGAAAAGATCAAAGAGAATGATGGACATATAGGTGGATGGAAGGAAGGATGGATGGATGAGTGGGTGGGTAGATGAATGGATGGATTAATGATAGATGGTAATGGATATGTGAATAATTAGAAGGTAGATATATGAATGGAAAAGGATGGATGATAGACCACTTTGTGAAATTCTGGTTTGTTTACACTGATTGGAAAAACTCAAGCTTTAATGCCCAGGGGACCCCATATAATCCCAGCCCAGCCCCTAGTGGATTTTTGTTCTGTTCCAAGAATAGACAGGATTGCTCTACCCATCTCCAAGTTCCCATAGAGGCCATTTGTCTTAAGTGTTGAGGGCAGCTCTGTGGTGGTACAATTAGTTCTCGTTAGCAGCCACTGTAACCGGACTGTAATTTCCAGGCTGTTGGATGGTAATTGCACATGAACAGCTCGGTGAGGCTCTGCACCTGTAATGACAAGCGGAGCTTCTTCCCCTCTCCAAACACTGCTCCGAATGCCAACAAGCAGGTGAGCTCCTGATGCCATATTAGCACGCAGCGATCTTCATTACTAAATGACTCCAGGGCTGTCCAAATGAGGAGAGCAATTAGGCCGACCAGGGGAAGACAAAGCAGCCTTTGATGAGCATAATGATGACACAGGCAGAATCGCTCTGGCCTGGGGCAGAGTATGAAACTCAACCATGGTGTAAATCAGCTACTCTCACCTCCTGGGCCTGTCTCTGGATCATCTGGGCATCCATCACCACTCCCAGGGCCTCTGTGCACACAGGGAAAAAACAACCAGTATTGCAATATAATCAGAAGAAAGTGTATATTTAGAAGTCTTTACTGAAGTCAGCAGTTACGGGATGGACTCTTTCCAAGAAAAATACTAGCCGTTAAAAGGGAGTTAAAGAACTGAAAATGCTTTGCCTAAAAGTGTGTTGTTGGTTAGTGTGGTGGTGAAAAGGCCCTGTGATCTGGTTTTACCTCATCCTCTAAGCAGCAAGTGCCACAGCTTTTGACAAGGACAGCAGGGACAGCCATGACTCCATGTCCATGCAGCTCCAACTTCCTGGAGTATCCTCCACCTTGCCTTTCCCAACTGCCTCTGTTGTGAAGAAGTTTCCCAGAGTTACATTGCCCATCTTTCAGGGAAGCTCCTTAAGACACAGGATGTTTACAAGGAGGCAAAACGTCCCGCAGGGATACTCACTAAGCTCAGGAAGTAGACAATTCCATTGCCTCCGGAAGTTCCCAAAACTGACCAGATTAACTAGTTCCCACCTCTCCCCAAGCATATATAGAAACTTTAAAGATTGCTATGAGACACTCTGAGATGCGATGAGCTGCCTAGAAGAGACTCAGACCATCTCAATTTCCTGAAAGACTCTTGAGCTGCCTTTAAGGTATGCCTTGAGCTTCAGATTCCCAGCTTTTCTGAGCTGTTACCTGTGCTAGAAGGACTTAGATGGTGCAGCTGTCTTTTGAGTCATTTCTGATCTTGTGAGTAATCCTCCACCCATACTCCTGTGAATAACCCCAACAGAACTCACCTGTTCCACCAAGTTGGACTTGGGTGGTCTCTGTACTTTAATCTGTTGTCAGTTCTCTATCTGGGATGAGTAGGCATTTGTTCACACATTCCTAGGAAGAGTGTCACACGGCAGTTACCCAATGTCCTATGTTCTAACTGGTGAGTCCCTCATGCCCCTAACTCTGTCACTGTGCCTATTTCAGTCTTCTACATTATATCCATTTGCTCATTACTGTGCAGTTCTGGGTTCCCATGGATGCCTTTTCTACCAGGCTACAATGTATATCTGTGTCTCTAGCACCCAAAATTTTGAGTTTGTTCAGATAAAAGGCCATAAATAATGTAATTTCCTATTTTTATTAATAAAGCTTTATTGAGACATAGCCACAGTCATTGGCTGGTCTCTTGTTTACAACTGGTTTCATAGCCCAAAGCTAGAGTTCAGTGGCCAGACAGAATCATGAGAGCTACAAAGCATGAAACATTTTCTGCTTGGCCATTTACTAAACAAACTTACTACACCTGTTTCAGGGTGAAAGAGGCACACATGTCTCTCAGGTAAAATCTCACAGTTTAGGTTAGATGTCATATTGAACAAGGGTGAGAATGGCTTTTCCAGATTACACAGCTGGACCTAGGCAGAGCTGGTGACAGATCCTGAGTGTGACAGTCTTATAAGTGTGTTACCTTCCAGGGCCAGGGAGTGGTGAAGTACAATTCCCCTTGACTTCAGGCTATGCCAAAGATTCAACTTGTCTTTGACAAAACTCAGTGTTAAAATTCAATTGTGAGATCCAACCCCTGGCTGTCCAACCCCAGGCTCAGTTGCCTCCTGCTCACACCCACTTGCTTGAGTTGTAGGTGGTAGCTTTGTGAATGGAAACACCTTGAAGTCCCCACTGGTTTCATGGAGGCACATCGTGTCTACCCCGGGGAACCCATCAGATACTTCCTGTTAATACATGGACACTAATCTGCTCTTGTCCCACTCTGCTAGCTTAGCTTGTACCTTAGTTACCTTCCTGGATTCTTTCTTTTGGAGACCTTAGCCTCTCCCATCTTTAATACTACACACACACACACACACACACACACACACACACTTCTTCCCTGGGTGAGACCTCTTTATTCTCTATTTCTCCATGCCTGAGGGTGTGCCTCGATGTCAGTGTGTGTCTTGGCATATTCATGACTATGTGACACCTAGGAAGGTCCATGTGTTCACTGCACATGGGCTTTGGAAAAATAAAGTTCTAGTAATATGTGTTGTACATATTTACCTATCTCTATACATATCTGCATATGTATAGGCCTTGTGTGGCTATGTGAGTGAATTATAGGCACATACTTCTAGCCAGGCATATGAGCAGACACATGTGAGACTATAATGTCCCTGTGTTTTATGTCATATGCTTGTGTGTGGATGTGATCAGGAGTGCCAAAATGTCAATTCATGGCCTGGGGTCATGGCTCAATGGGACAAGTGTTTGCTACACAAGGGTGAGGATCTGAATTCAGATGGTAAATCAATATAAAAAGCTGGGTGTGGCTATGTGTGTCTTCAACCTGCTGTTGAGGCAGAGATTGGTGATCACTGAGGCTTACTGTCCAATCATTCTAACCAATCTGAATCTCAAAAGAAGCAAGGTAGACGATGAGTGATTGGACACCCCACATCACACCCTGTTTTCCAGGGGTACACAAGACAGTGTGTGTTCCTCCTCGGACCACACAGGCATATACATGTACACACATCAAGTTCAGATGGGGTGTCTCTATTGTAGCAGCAATTTGTTGTGACCATTTCTAAGGAGTTAAAATGACAGCAATGTGCCTCCTCTTTTCAGAACTCCTGGTACAATCCAGAGCTCCCTCAGTATGTTTAGGGAGGGCGTCACACATCAGAGGCAATAACAGTATCTTCATAGAACTGTCTCGAACACAGAATGTGGAAGAGTTCAGATCACATAGCAAGGTGATGAATGAACAGTAGAGGACTCTTCCAATCCCCAGTCCAGTGTTTTTTATGTATCTACTGCTTCTGGCCACCCGGGATGTGATTAGAAATCAGGGATAATGTAGATATGGGATCTATTTGTTTGCCCATTTAAAAAATAAATTTCTGGGTGGGTAGGGGAGCAGGGCAGGGGGAGGGTATAGGGAAATTTCGGGATAGCATTTGAAATGTAAATAAAGAAAATATCTAATTAATAAAAATAAAAATAAAATAAATTTCTTCTTCTTCCTCCTCCTCCTCTTCCTCCTCCTCTTCTTCCTCTTCCTCCTCCTCCTCTTCCTCCTCTTCTTCCTCTTCCTCCTCCTCCTCCTCTTCCTTCTTCTTCTTCTTCTTCTTCTTCTTCTTCTTCTTCTTCTTCTTCTTCTTCTTCTCCTCCTCCTCCTCCTCCTCCTCCTCCTCCTCCTCCTCCTTTTCCTCTTCCTCCTCCTCCTTCTACTTCTTCTTCTTCTTCTTCTTCTTCTTCTTCTTCTTCTTCTTCTTCTTCTTCTTCTTCTTCTTCTTCTTCTTCTTCTTCTTCTTCTTCTTCTCTCTTCTTCTTCTTCTCTCTTCTTTTTTTCTTGGCTTTTGGGGTGGGTAAAGGTCATATGCTGTATGTATTTGTCAGCACGAATGACTGTGAGTGCCTGTTCACATGAATGCCTGTGTGTGGAGGCCACATGGTGATGTTCAGCATCTTTCCTTATTCACTCTCTACCCTGTTTGTTGAGACAGGGTCTATCAGTAAATTTGAAGTCTATCTATTTGGATAGGCTGGGCAGCCAATGAGGTTCAGAGAATAACCTGTCTCTGCCTTCTAAGCACTGGGGTTACACACGTGCACCACTGTGCCAAGCTTTTGTATTGGTTTTATGGATCCAGATTCAGGTCTTAGCAGGCCCTTTGCTGGTTGTTCTTCCTCCTCAGCCCTGAAGTGCTCATGTTGTTGTTATTGAGTTGTTAGTGTTCTACATTGGAAGTATAGTACTTTGTCTTATTTATTAATGATGTATTTAGAATAACTGAGGGTTTTACTGTATATGAAGTCAAGTATTAGGTTTTTCTTTTGTTTGGTTGTTTTTTGTTCTTTGGGCCATACTTTTTATAAGTCTAAAACTGAAAATTTCTCCCCTATTTCTGTTAAAAGAGTTTTTAGTTTTATTTCTCTGTTCAAGAATATAATCCATTCCAAATTGATTTGAATTCCTTTGTGTCTATTTGGATGCCACCATTAGTCTAACTTTACTTTATCTAGATAGAAGATTAAGAGTCAGAGAGTACACATTCAACTTTTTCGAAATTATTTTAACTTAATCCTTCCTATTTCCATTCAGTTTTTAAAACCAGTTTTCAATTAAAAAAATCCCCACTGGAATAATGAATAAAATTGAACTGGATCTGTAGAGAAAATCTCTTGTGTAATGTATGGTTGCATCACATGTCAATAAAAAAAAAAAAAAAAGCAAAACTATGGCCTATAGGAAAGGGTGGAATAGAAGGTGTGACATCCGATAGGCAGAAGGGATTCTGGGATAAAGCCAAGTGTGGGAGGATTGGGCCCCAGCCATAGAGGAAGATGGTTATATGTAGCTAAGGACCAGGTGAATAGACATGTGGCAGAACTTAGAATAGAATAATAAGAGTATTAAATCATAAATGAGTTGGGGAACATGCCTAGCTATATGGCTTAGATATTTATAAGTATATTTGAGTCTCTGAGTCATTATTTCCAGGAGTTTGGGGCTTGGAGGAAAAACATGAGCTTAGAGAAAACTCCCTACTACATGGATCTATTGATCAAATTGGAGAGAATTAGTAATGAATAATTTGATAAAAACAGTTTTCCTATCTACAAACATGGTGTGTAACTCTATGTGTAGCATCATTAAACTTGGCAATATGTGAAGTGTTGCATATATTTTTATTTTTAATTCAATGTACTATTGAAATGTTTTTTTTTTTTTAATTTTCAGCTTGAGGCAGTATAGAGAAATGCAATAAATTTTGTGAATTTGAGTTAATACCTGCCAAAGAGTTGTATCCTTGTTATTTGGTCTATTTGTACTTAGTGTAGTTTTAAACTTTTTATTGATTCTTTGTGAGTTTCACATCATGCAACCCAGACCTAATCATCTTCCTGTCCCTTCATATTCTTCCTCTGCACCTTCAACCTTCCCCCAAAGGGGAAAAAAAAACCACAGAGACAAACAAATAAAGAATAATAAACAAAACATAGAAAGTATCTCATTATGGAAGTTATGGTATGTCCCAGTGTGTCCCAGTGTACCCCACAGTGTACCCCACAATGTACCCCACAGTGTGCCCCTCTGTCCACACAAATTCACTTGGAAATGTTCATTGCAATGAGTCACTGGTCTGCTTCAAGATCTCTGGCTTCTGTGGCACCATCAATATTGTATGTGTACAATAGGTGCTTATCCTGTGTCATCCAGATTCTGAAACTTTAAATCAGCACAACTGGCCCTTTCACCACATGTTGCCTAGGCAAAGTCAGGGCCCACTTTCCCTCCTGAGTGCTGCAAAAGTGAGGAGCAGGGCTAGCTCTTCCTCTTGCACTCATGACCCGGGGCCAGCTCTCCCTACCACCACAGGTGGTGAGGTGCAAGTGGGTAGAGGGTATCACCCCCTTGTCTACTCCACCTGACAGCAAACAAGTGGCAGGGCCTTTTCTCCCACACTCATCTCCCTGGGAGGTGGCTCGTCTGCACCCTTACCACTAGGCCAGCTCTGCCATGCTGTCCTGGTAAAGTGCTGGGCCCACTCTCCCACTTTAATGATCCTGAAGCCAGCTCTCCTGACTGCCTGAGGAGGAGGGTCGAGGTGTGAGGGGAGGAGGGCATCACCTCCACAACTGCGCCACCCACACTCATGTCCTCAGGGCAGGCTAACCCACACCCCTGTCACCAGGGGCAGCTGCACTGTGCTGGCTGGGTAAGGCGCAGGGACCATTCTCCCAGGTGCTGCCACTGGTAAGATGTGGGTCCAGCCCCAGTTGAGGGATGGGGCCACCCACCCATCTCAAAAATTTTAACCTGTAATTGTTTCTGTCTAAGAGAAATGCAGAGACAAAGAGTGGAGCAGAGACCAAAAGAAAGGCCATCCAGAGACCACTCCACCTAGGGATCCATCCCATCTGCAAACATCAAATCCAGACAGTACTGCTGATGCCAAGAAGCGCTTGCTGACAGGAGCCAGGTATAGCTGTCTCCTATAGCAGGCTCTGCCAGTGCCTGACCAATACAGATGTGGATTCTCACAGCCAACCGTCAGATTGAACATGGGGACCCCATTGGAAGAGTTAGAAGAAGGACTGAAGGAGCTGAAGGGGTTTGCAACCCCATAGGAAGAACAACAATATCAACCAACCAAAACCCCCCAAAGTTCCCAGGGACTAAACTGTCAACCAAAGAATACACATGGGGAGACTCATGGCCTTATCTGGCATCAGTGGAAGGGGAGGCCCGTGGTTCTGTGGAGGCTCTATGCCTTAGCATAGGGGGATGCTAGGGCAGTGAGGCATGAGTGAGTGGGGGAACACCCTCACAGAGGCAGGAGGAGGTGGGAAGGAATGGGGGGGCTACAGAGGGGAAACAGGGAAGGGGACAACATTTGAAATATAAATAAATAAAATAACTAATAAAAAAGGAAAAAAATGTGAGTCTAGCCACTGAGGGGTGAAGCCAGCTCTGCACAACTCCTACACATCCACATGGTCCCTGACAGCTTCCCAGACCAGGGATGTCCTCATGTTCTCTAGTGATAATGTGAGCCACAGACATTGACACCTACCTCTGCCTTTGCATAGCCATGGACCCAGATATGGCCTGCAACAGCAGCAGGTTGGGACTTCACCATGGCCTCCAGTGGTGGGTCTGTCTTCTCACAACAGGCAGTTCCTACCCACCCTCCAGTCTCCAGTTCCATCTCTCTTCATAGTGTCCAAACCATTCCACTTCGCTTGCTCTTCCATCTGTCCATCACAAACTTGCAAATTGCAGTGCCTATCATTGCAGAGTGTGTGGGTGGGGCGCCTTGCAGTTGGTGGGCCTCTGGGTGACTTTCTCTGATTAACCCACGTGGGGTGAAGGCAAGTGGGCCTCTACAGCTCCACCTACATGGTGGCAGGGTAGGTCTATGGACATCTGTGGTGTGGCAGCAGGCAGGCCTCTGTGTACCATAGTGTGGCCTGGAAGTCCACAGGTCTCTGGCTGTCTTCCTCCTCTTGATTTTGTGCTCTGAGGTGGTAGGTGGGGCATGCTGTGGAGGGCAGATCTGTGGGTGTCTTTCCACACCAGTGCTATGTGGCATGACAGTCTTCAGGTGTTTACTTAGTGTAATTTTTTTTTATGATTAGAGTTAAGTATACAGTAGTTTTTCCTTTCCAGATGTCAGCATGGGGTATCTTCATCAATCACACTGCATGTTATTTTTTGAGTCAGATTCTCTCACTGAACGTAGAGCTCACCAATTTGTCTAGGCTAGCTGACCAATGAATCATGTATTCCTCATTGTCTGTCTCCTGAGTTACAGATGTATAACATCAAGACAGGTGTTCTTTTTTTTTCCCATTTTTTATTAGCTATTTTCTTCATTTACATTTCAAATGTTATCCCAAAATTACCCTATACCCTCCCCCTGCCCTGCTCCCCAACCCACCCTCTCCTGTTTCCTGGCCCTGCCATTCCCCTGTACTGGGCATATAATCTTCACAAGACCAAGGGCCTCTCCTCCCATTGATGGCCTACTAGGCCATCCTCTGCTACATATGCAACTAGAGACACAGTTCTGTTGGGTACTGGTTAGTTCATATTGTTTTTTTTTTTAATTTATTTTTTATTGGGTATTTTCCTCATTTACATTTTCAATGCTATCCCAAAAGTCCCCCATACCCACCCCCCAATCCCCTACCAACCCACTCCCCCTTTTTGGCCCTGGGGTTCCCCTGTATTGGGGCATATAAAGATTGCAAATCCAATGGGCCTCTCTTTCCAGTGATGGCCGACTAGGCCATCTTTTGATACATATGCAGCTAGAGACAAGAGCTCCCGGGTATTGGTTAGTTCATATTGTTGTTCCACCTATAGGGTTGCAGTTCCCTTTAGCTCCTTGGGTAATTTCTCTAGCTCCTCCATTGGGGGCCGTGTGATCCATTCAATAGCTGACTGTGATCATCCACTTCTGTGTTTGCTAGGCCCCGGCATAGTCTCACAAGAGACAGCTATATCTGGGTCCTTTCAGCAAAATCTTGCTAGTGTATGCAATGGTGTCAGTGTTTAGAAGCTGATTATGGGATGGATACCTACATATGGCAATCACTAGATGGTCCATCCTTTCGTCACAGCTCCAAATTTTGTCTCTGTAACTCCTTCCATGGGTGTTTTGTTCCCATTTCTAAGAAGGGGGAAAGTGTCCACACTTTGGTCTTCGTTCTTCTTGAATTTCATGCGTTTAGCAAATTGTATCTTATATCTTGGGTATCCTAAGTTTTGGGCTAATATCCACTTATCAGTGAGTACATATTGTGCGAGTTCCTTTGTGATTGGGTTACCTCACTCAGGATGATGCCCTCCAGGTCCATCCATTTACCTAGGAATTTCATATATTCATTTTTATTAATAACTGAGTAGTACTCCATTGTGTAAATGTACCACATTTTCTGTATCCATTCCTCTGTTGAGGGGCATCTGGGTTCTTTCCAGCTTCTGGCTATTATAAATAAGGCTGCTATGAACATAGTGGAGCATGTGTCCTTCTTACCGGTTGGGACATCTTCTGGATATATGCCCAGGAGAGGTATTGCGGGATCCTCTGGTAGTACTATGTCCAATTTTCTGAGGAACCGCCAGACTGATTTCCAGAATTGTTGTACAAGCTTGCAATCCCACCAACAATGGAGGAGTGTTCCTCTTTCTCCACATCCTCGCCAGCATCTGCTGTCACCTGAATTTTTGATCTTAGCCATTCTGACTGGAGTGAAGTGGAATCTCAGGGTTGTTTTGATTTGCATTTCCCTGATGATTAAGGATGTTGAACATTTTTTCAGGTGCTTCTCAGCCATTCGGTATTCCTCAGGTGAGAATTCTTTGTTCAGCTCTGAGACCCATTTGTTAATGGGGTTATTTGATTTTCTGGAGTCCACCTTCTTGAGTTCTTTATATATATTGGATATTAGTCCCCTATCTGATTTGGGATAGGTAAAGATCCTTTCCCAATCTGTTGGTGGCCTTTTTGTCTTATTGACGGTGTCTTTTGCCTTGCAGAAACTTTGCAATTTTATGAGGTCCCATTTATCGATTCTTGATCTTACAGCACAAGCCATTGCTGATCTATTCAGGAATTTTTCCCCTGTACCCATATCTTCGAGGCTTTTCCCTACTTTCTCCTCTATAAGTTTCAGTATCTCTGGTTTTATGTGGAGTTCCTTAATCCACTGATTTGACCTTAGTACAAGCAGATAGAAATGGATCGATTTGCATTTTTCTGCATGATAACCGCCAGTTGTGCCAGCACCATTTGTTGAAAATGCTGTCTTTTTTCCACTGGATGGTTTTAGCTCCCTTGTCAAAGATCAAGTGACCATAGGTGTGTGGGTTCATCTCTGGGTCTTCAATTTTGTTCCATCGGTCTACTTGTCTGTCACTATACCAATACCATGCAGTTTTAATCACAATTGCTCTGTAGTACAGCTTTAGGTCCGGCGTGGTGATTCCACCAGAGGTCCTTTTATCCTTGAGAAGAGTTTTTGCTATCCTAGGTTTTTTGTTATTCCAGATGAATCTGCTTATTGCCCTTTCTAATTCGTTGAAGAATTGAGTTGGAATTTTGATGGGGATTGCATTGAATCTGTAGATTGCTTTTGGCAAGATAGCCATTTTTACAATCTTGATCCTGCCAATCCATGAGCATGGGAGATCTTTCCATCTTCTGAGATCTTCTTTAATTTCTTTCTTCGGAGACTTGAAGTTCTTATCATACAGATCTTTCACTTCCTTAGTTAGAGTCACGCCAAGGTATTTTATATTATTTGTGACTACTGAGAAGGGTGTTGTTTCCCTAATTTCTTTCTCAGCCTGTTTATCCTTTGTGTAGAGAAAGGCCATTGACTTGTTTGAGTTAATTTTATATCCAGCTACTTCATTGAAGCTGTTTATCAGGCTTAGGAGTTCTCTGGTGGAATTTTTAGGGTCACTTATATATACTATCATATCATCTGCAAAAAGTGATATTTTGACTTCTTCCTTTCCAATTTGTATCCCCTTGATCTCCTTTTGTTGTCTAATTGCTCTGGCTAGGACTTCAAGTACAATGTTGAATAGGTAGGGAGAGAGTGGACAGCCTTGTCTAGTCCCTGATTTTAGTGGGATTGCTTCCAGCTTCTCACCATTTACTTTGATGTTGGCTACTGATTTTCTGTAGATTGCTTTTATCATGTTTAGGTATGGGCCTTTAATTCCTGATCTTTCCAAGATTTTTATCATGAATGGGTGTTGGATTTTGTCAAATGCTTTCTCAGCATCTAACGAAATGATCATGTGGTTTTTTTGTCTTTGAGTTTGTTTATATACTGGATTACGTTGATGGATTTCCTTATATTGAACCATCCTTGCATCCCTGGGATGAAACCTACTTGGTCAGGATGAATGATTGTTTTGATGTGTTCTTGGATTCGGTTAGCAAGAACTTTATTGAGGATTTTTGCATCGATATTCATAAGGGAAATTGGTCTGAAGTTCTCTATCTTTGTTGGGTCTTTTTGTGGTTTAGGTATCAGAGTAATTGTGGCTTCATAGAATGAGTTGGGTAGAGTACCTTCCCTTTCTATTTTGTGGGATAGTTTGTGAAGAACTGGAATTAGGTCTTCTTTGAAGGTCTGATAGAACTCTGCACTAAACCCATCTGGTCCTGGGCTTTTTTTGGTTGGGAGACTATTAATGACTGCTTCTATTTCTTTAGGGGATATATGACTATTTAGATCATTAACCTGATCTTGATTTAGCTTTGGTACCTGGTATCTGTCTAGAAACTTGTTCATTTCATCCAGGTATTCCAGTTTTGTTGAGCATAGTCTCTTGTAGAAGGATCTAATGGTGTTTTGGATTTCTTCAGGATCTGTTGTTATGTTTCCCTTTTTATTTCTGATTTTGTTAATAAGGATGCTTTCCCTGTGCCCTCTAGTGAGTCTGGCTAAGGGTTTATCTATCTTGTTGATTTTCTCAAAGAACCAGCTCCTTGATTGGTTGATTCTTTGAATAGTTCTTCTTGTTTCCACTTGGTTGATTTCACCCCTGAGTTTGATTATTTCCTGCCTTCTACTCCTCTTGGGTGAATTTGCTTCCTTTTGTTCTAGAGCTTTTAGGTGTGTTGTCAAGCTGCTAATGTGTGCTCTCTCTAGTTTCTTTTTGGAGGCACTCAGAGCTATGAGTTTTCCTCTTAGGAATGCTTTCATTGTGTCCCATAAGTTTGGGTATGTTGTGGCTTCATTTTCATTAAACTCCAAAAAGTCCTTAATTTCTTTTTTTATTCCTTCCTTGACCAAGTTATCATTTAGAAGAGTGTTGTTCGGTTTCCACGTGAAGGTTGGCTTTCTATTATTTATTTTGTTATTGAAGATCAGCCTTAGTCCATGGTGATCTGATATGATGCATGGGACAATTTCAATATTTTTGTATATGTTGAGGCTTGTTTTGTGATCAATTATGTAGTCAATTTTGGAGAAGGTACCATGGGGTGCTGAGAAGAAGGTATATCTTTTTGTTTTAGGATAAAATGTTCTGTAGATATCTGTTAAGTCCATTTGTTTCATCACTTCTGTTAGTTTCACTGTGTCCCTGTTTAGTTTGTTTCCATGATCTGTCCATTGGTGAAAGTGGTGCGTTGAAGTCTCCCACTATTATTGTGTGAGGTGCAATGTGTTCTTTGAGCTTTACTAAAGTTTCTTTAATGAATGTGGCTGCCCTTGTATTTGGAGCATATATATTCAGAATTGAGAGTTCCTCTTGGAGGATTTTACCTTTGATGAGTATGAAGTGCCCCTCCTTGTCTTTTTTGATTATTTAGGGTTGGAAGTCGATTTTGTTAGATATTAAAATGGCTACTCCAGCTTGTTTCTTCATACCATTTGCTTGGAAAATTGTTTTCCAGCCTTTCATTCTGAGGTAGTGTCTATCTTTTTCTCTGAGATGAGTTTCCTGTAAGCAGCAAAATGTTGGGTCTTGTTTGTGTAGCCAGTTTGTTAGTTTATGTCTTTTTATTGGGGAGTTGAGTCCATTGATATTAAGAGATATTAAGGAAAAGTAATTGTTGCTTCCTGTTATTTTTGTTGTTAAAGTTGGCATTCTGTTCTTGTGGCTGTCTTCTTTTAGGTTTGTTGAGGGATTACCTTCTTGTTTTTTTTAGGGCATGGTTCCCGTCCTTGTATTGATTTTTTTTCTGTTATTATCCTTTGAAGGGCTGGATTTGTGGAGAGATAATGGGTGAATTTGGTTTTGTCATGGAATACTTTGGTTTCTCCATCTATGGTAATTGAGAGTTTGGCTGGGTATAGTAGCCTGGGCTGGAATTTGTGTTCTCTTAGTGTCTGTATAACATCTGTCCAGGCTCTTCTGGCTTTCATAGTCTCTGGTGAAAAATCTGGTGTAATTCTGATAGGCTTGCCTTTATATGTTACTTGACCTTTTTCCCTTACTGCTTTTAGTATTCTATCTTTATTTAGTGCATTTGTTGTTCTGATTATTATGTGTCGGGAGGTATTTCTTTTCTGGTCCAGTCTATTTGGAGTTCTGTAGGCTTCTTGTATGTTCATGGGCATCTCTTTCTTTAGATTTGGGAAGTTTTCTTTAATAATTTTGTTGAAGATGTTTGCTGGTCCTTTGAGTTGAAAATCTTCATTCTCATCCACTCCTATTATCTGTAGGTTTGGTCTTCTCATTGTGTCCTGGATTTCCTGGATGTTTTGAGTTAGGATCTTTTTGCATTTTCCATTTTCTTTGATTGTTGTGCCTATGTTCTCTATGGAATCTTCTGCACCTGAGATTCTCTCTTCCATCCCTTGTATTCTGTTGCTGATGCTCAAATCTATGGTTCCAGATTTCTTTCCTAGGGTTTCTATCTCCAGTGTTGCCTCACTTTGGGTTTTCTTTATTGTGTCTACTTCCCTTTTTAGGTCTTGGATGGTTTTATTCAATTCCATCACCTGTTTGGTTGTGTTTTCCTGCAATTCTTTAAGGGATTTTTGTGTTTCCTCTTTAATGTCTTCTACCTGTTTTGTTATGTTTTCCTGCAATTCTTTAAGGGATTTTTGTGTTTCCTCTTTAATGTCTTCTACTTGTGTAGCAGTGTTCTCCTGTATTTCTTTAAGTGAGTTAAGTCCTTCTTGATGTCCTCTACTATCATCATGAGATATGCTTTTAAATCCAGGTCTAGCTTTTCAGGTGTGTTGGGGTGCCCTGGACTGTGCGAAGTGGGAGTGCTGGGTTCTGATGATGGTGAGTGGTCCTGGTTTCTGTTAGTAAGATTCTTACGTTTACCTTTCGCCATCTGGTAATCCCTGGAGTTAGTTGTTATAGTTGTCTCTGTTTAGAGATTGTTCCTCTGGTGATTTTGTTACCCTCTATGAGCAGACCTGGGAGACTAGCTCTCTCCTCTGAGTTTCAGTTGTTAGAGCAGTCTCTGCAGGCAAGGTCTCCTCTTTCAGGGAAGGTGCACAGTTATCTGGTGTTTGGACCTCCTCCTGGCCGAAGATGAAGGCCCAAAACAGGATCTTTCCCAGAAGCTGTGTTGCTTTGGCCTGTCACAGAAGCCGTTGCTTCAGTAGTCCACACTCTCACCTGTGTAGACTACTTTCCGCGGAGTCCCAGAACCAAGGTGGCTCCTGCGGAACCTGAGGCAGAAGCCTCTCGGCCGGGCAGACACCTGTGCTCTGACCAGGAAGGTGGCCGGTTGTCTGGAGCCGAAAATGGCGGCGCCTCAGAGGCTCTGTGGCTCTCGCCTGTCCCAGAGACTGCTGGCCTCTGTATTCCACACTCTCACTTGTGCAGACTAGTTCATATTGTTGATCCTCCTGTAGGTTTGCTGACCTCTTTAGCTCCTTGGGTACTTTCTCTAGCTCCTTCATTAGGGGCCCTATGTTTCACCCAATAGATGACTGTGAGCATCCACTTCTGTATTTGCCAGGCACTGGCATAGCCTCACAAGAGACAGCTATATCAGGGTCCTAAGACAGGTGTTCTATGTGGATCCTGGAAATCAGAAGCCATGTAATCCTGTTTGAGTAGCAGGCACATTACCAACTGACCCATCACTCCAGCCCCTGAAACTGAATTTTCCCCCTTTCCTACCCTTGTACCTTGTAGTTCAGAGCCCACCATTTTCTCATGTTCCATGAGTTTGGTTTATTTTAATTATACATGTACAAGAAATCTGGGCTTGAGTTATCTTACACATATTTTCTAGGATGCTTTTACTAAATATAGAAATTATAACTGTCTGGGTTAAGAGTTATTTTTATACCTTATTTTTCATTTAATCACTTTAAAGATATTAGTCCCAGTGCTGGAGAAATGGCTCAACTGGTTAATAGTGTGTACTGCATTTACAACCACCTGTAACTTCTGCTTGAGGGGGACCTGATGTCTCTGGCCTTTGCAGTCATGTGGATTCATATGCACGTATCCCCCACATACTCGTGTATGTCTAATAAAAAATATTAATAATCAATACTATTTTTAAGAATGACATTAGTCTTTTGTTTCATGACCTCCACAATATTTTTGGAGTTTTCTTGGACTTCAAATATAATATCTTTTTTTCTCATAAACATTTCTGGAAATTCTCTGTATGTTTTGGAACTGTGTGTCTATATTTAGTCTACCAAATTTTGGGGGATTTCAACAACCTATTTCTTCTAACTAACATTACTTCTGATCTATTTTGCTTACTGACCTACTATATATAGGCATGTGTGTGTATGTGTGTGTGTGTGTACACATATATAGTCATATATACATATGTGTACACATATTTATTAATTCTGATATAATTAGTTATTTCTGACCTCTATTGTCTTGGTAGAGCGCCTGCTCCACAAGCTAGGCTACCTGACAGTGTTGTATGAGCTTCTAAGGCTCTGCTCATTTTTCTTCAGTCTTGTTCCTGTCTGCTTGCTAAAGATTGGCTCATGTCTGGTGATCTGTCTTCCACTCCTTTATTCTTTCTGCTGTCATCTCTAATCTGCTATTAGACCCATCCAGCACATTTTTTATTTTAATTACTATAAATCTCATTTCTAAAATTTCCCGTGGGTTCCCATTTCTCTGTTGAGATGCCCTGTCTCTGGACTCAATACAACTCTATTTTCTTCTAGATTTCTGAGTTTGTGTGTATAGCTGTTCTAAGAAAAAAAAATGGCATGCCTCCTTAGAGTCTGTGAGCTGCCCTCACTGTGGGTTGAGAAAAATCTCTAGAGCTGGAGAGATGGCTCCATGGGTAAAGAGGCTTGCTGCCAAACTAGGCAACTTGAGTTCAATTCCTCAGGCCGACTTGGTGGAAGGAAAGGACTGATTCCTCAAAGTTGTCCTCTGACTACCACATGTGCACTATGGTATGCACATACATGTTCATGCACATGCACACACACACTAAATACATACATACATACATACATACATACATACATACATACATACATGGTTTTCTTTTTTTTTTTTAAGAAAACCCTTGAAGTTCATCCACCAGGCAGTTGTACTGAATCCATATGTATAGCTACTGTAGCAGATGGAACATCGACTTTGTCCAGCATCTAGTCAGCAGAGAGCATCCCCTGGCTTGTATAGTGCACAGCCTGCCTATGATGGCCGTGGACAGATCATGGCAGCCAGGCTGCTATGGCTTCTCCTCTGGGTGACATTTAAGCAGCAGAGAGTTCTAGTCTCAGGGTCTGAGGCTCAAAATTGCTCCTGCCATCTCAGAATAGGCAAGGAAATGTTTCTCAGCTGAAAATCACTTTTGCTGGTTATGATAATGATTCTGAATGTTTCTTCACATGTCTGTATTGATTCCCAGCCTTCTTGTTTTATTGTACAATAACAGGCCCCAGTACACAGAATATATTATTGCACAAATGTAGAAGAATCTCTTTCCAGGGAATTATCTGCAGTCCAAGTGCTATGTCCCGCTCAAGTCTCCAGCCTACAACAAAGGCAGCAAGCAGCCAGAATAGCATCTGGGTTCTCTATCTTTGTCATTTCTGTATTGGAGTCCAAATGGAGCACAAATGAGGTCTGGCCTCATATCTAACCACCACAGAACCAGTGCTGAGTCCTGGGGAGAAAACAGTCAGCTCCCAAACTGATTGAAGCCAAGGCATTTTCCTCTTCATCCCAGCCTTCGAGGGGACTCATCTGTCTCTAGCCACCCCCACTGTGGCAGCCACTAGGGAAGGTCCCTAATTGTATTCTCGGTGAAAACTCAAATCCCCTCGCCCAGCACAACTGAATGACTGAGTAATGGCTTCATAAACGTCCATCTGATTAGCCTGATCCCAATGGGAGTAATACACAGGTGGCCAGTGTGTGCTGGGCCCATGAGCAAGGATTTCCATCCATCTCTGTCACCAGATGTGCCCACCTGCATTTGTCAGACTCTGACAGGAACAGCTAGTCAGGGGCAGAGGGAAAAACAATGGGCCTTTTTGTCTGTGCCAGCTTCCCTCCTGCCAACTTCCTAAAAGAGTTAGGCTCCATAGAGTGAGGTGGGGGACTTCAACAGAGGGAAAAGAGATGAGTTTCAGTAGACCAAGGAGGGGCATGGAAGCCTGACAGTAATGGAGAATCCATGTTGGAAGGGAGACAGCATTGAAGGCTCTGAGATGTTTTGATTTGTACTACACGGTACAATTGCCTTTGCATACCATTTCTGGGTTATGGCACAAGCAGCCCATGACCCCTTTCCTGGACAGTGGAACACAGAGATGCTAAGAGGAAAGGAGCATCAAGATGCCTTATCTTCTACATCATTATTCAGAGGCCAGTACTTCAGTCATGCTTCCTAACTATCCTTGCTACTCCTCTGACATCCCAGGGCCCTGCTGTTGGAGCCAGCTGTGAGCTGGTGCTGAGCCACAAAGCTCCATGGGGCAGTGATTTGGTTACTTTGACCAAGGGTTGTCTCAGCACCTCTGAACACCAGAAAAGCCTACCTTCCAACCTCCTTTCTAAACAGACCCTGTGGGGAGCTACATTAGGCTTTTTGAGGCTCAAGAACAGCTGTTCTGTTCATTGTTTTCTCTGTACAGAGTCTTTGATGAAAGGACTTCAAAGTTGGCCCAGGATAAGTAGAGGCAAGGCCAGACCTATCCACCCTGTCTCTGAGCACTCAAGTCAAACAAACTGGTTCTCAGGGTCCAGGACAATGACTCAGTCAATGAAGCACCTGTAACATGTACATGAGGACCTGAATTCAATGCCCAGAACTCAGGAATAAAAACAAACAGAAAAACAAAGTCAGCCAGGTATAGCAGTGTAATTGTGAGTTCCTTGTAATCCCATACCTGGGGAATTAGATACAAGCAGATCCCTGAGGCCTCCTTGACAACCAGCTCAGCCTCTTCAGTGAGGCCCAGATCTCAGGAGGTGGAAAGCTCCTGAAACTACCAGAAGCTGACTCCTGACCGACACAAAGATGTCCTTCCCCAAAGGCCATCCCCACAAGAAGTGGTTCCTTGGCAACTCAAGTGTGATTCTCTGTCCTGTGGAGAATCTCAAGGGTTAACAAAGAAAGACCCTCAAACCAAAGAAATGCATATACCTCTAGCTGTGAAAGAACAGACCCTCAGTTTTCCTTGTTCATAAAGTGAGGATAATAAACCCTAATTCCACACCACCATTCCCAAAGACTGCCTAGCTTACCCATGAAAGCTCCCAGCATGGTGCTGTCAGGGCAGACAGAGACCTAGAGACAGGTTAAGTTCAGGCCGGAATCCAGCTGCTCTGAAGCTGGAGCTTACTGGTCCAGGGAGGAGCAGGAGGGAGTGACCAGACAAACCAAACAGCAGCAGAACAGACCTTTTAGACAAAGGAGCAGCGGTCCCCAAGAAACAGCCATCCTCATCCCCCCCAATGGAGTACCAACACATTCGAAGATTGCAAGCTTGTCCTTTTCTCAGCCACGCTGAGACCGTTTTCCAGTCTGAACCTTTGGTTAATGTCTGACTTCAGACATAATTGAGTCCTGATCCTGTTCTCAGGCAGGATGCCATGTCTGCCAGTCTCCTTCCCAAAACCTTCTTGAGACTCCAGCATCTAGATGAGAAGGTGGGCGACTCTCTGAAGTCCATTTCTGGAAGTGAAAGAAACACCCTGTGAGTCCAGAAGTTCTCACTTCACATCCCATGTGCCCGAGGCTGGAGTGTCAGTGATGACCTCACTCTACCTTCCTATTCTCTTCCTCCCTCTTCCGTGTAAATGCCAGAGGCCTGTGTCTATATTCCCAGTTAAGGGAGAAACCACCCAACCTTAAAGAGGACAGCAGGTTCAGTGTGTCCTGACAGCAGAATCCTCAGCCATGATTCTCAGTTCTATTCCAGCCATTCAAACAGACAGACAGACAAAATCTTTCTCAGTATCCCAGAGATCCCATGGCTATCACAGACTCTCCCAGCCAGTATTTGGAGCTCTCTAATTTGGTGTGTCCTCTCCATCAGACTTCTTCTAATTCCAATTCTCTTTCTAATCTAATTCATGTTCTGCTCTCCCAGCCATTCCAGACACCTCTGTGAAAGCCATAGCTTATCAGACAGCAGATGTCTCTTCAGCCTCTCTCAAGACATACTGCCATATCCAGTGCCCAGGCCACTCCTGGCAGGCCAGGCCAGGCCAGACAGCCTTCTCATGACCTGTATTAGTTAGGGTTTTACTGCTGTGAACAGACACCATGACCAAGGCAAGTCTTATAAAAACAACATTTAATTGGAGCTGGCTTACAGGTTCAGAGGTTCAGTCCATTATCATCAAGGTAGGAGTATGGCAGTATCCAGGCAGGCATGGCACAGGCAGAGCTGAGAGTTCTACATCTTCATCCAAAGGCTGCTAGTAGAAGACTGACTTCCAGGCAACTGGGGTGAGGATCTTATGCCCATGGAGAAGGGCCTGTACTTCTTCCAAATGTCAGATTAAGATGTGCAAATGTCTATCCATCAGCTCTGTGCAGAGGCTTATGATTCATCTGACATCCAGCTTGCCCATCCCTTCCTCCCAAGCCCTTCTCCACTGCCTCCATAACATCTCCAGCTGCCTAGGTGTGCTAGCTAGCCAGAAACCTGGGGTCATCCTACCTTCTTCTCTTTCATACCTCAGACTCTGTCTTCATCATTCACTGTCACCATTATGGCTCTGTAGACTGGTTTCAGTGTGGTATTCAAACAGTTTCTGTCCAGCATTCCTAATACCTACACTTGGAAAGGAAAGCAAGGCCCTTGAATCCATTGTCATCACCAACCCTTACTTGTGCTGCATCAGTGACACTACAATCATAGCAGTCCTTGTCTAAGGAGGCTGAGGAGGGGGCTCTCCTCCGTCTGTAACTCCCTCCCTTCTAAGTAAGTGTCCCTTATTTCAGCTGTAAGCAAGTCACCCCTGCCCCAACATCTAGATATTTATAATATCCCTTTACACTGCTCTTTTATAGAACATGGAGAATGATGTATGACAGCCATTGGGGGAGGGGTATGAATTGGCAAATTCATTAAGCAAACAGCAAGCGAAAGCACAATGAGAAATAGCAGGTAGATGTAGCCTCTCTTTGCTACTTGTAGGTTCTTCTTTTCTCATGCCTTATGTCCCCAGTTTCACCCTCTGTCACTAGGTAGGGGAGAAGAAAGGTTAGAGGGGGAGAGAGCAAAATCCTAGAATCTAATTTCTTTCTTTCTTGTTTTTGCTAATCTATGAGTTCTTTTTCCCACCCTTTATCTCCCCTGCCCCTGGTTTCAACCTCTATCACTAGACAGGAGAGAAAGAAGGATGGAGAACAACCACCACCCCACCTATTAGGGATCTAGCATTTATATACCCTCTGAGAAATTCCCAGAATTCCAAATATCATACAACTGCAGAAACTATCTGCAGCTGCCTCTGCTAGAGCATAACGCAAATCATAGCTGCTTGAGAAAGTCCGAAGCAGCCCCCCATCCCCACACCTGGGATTAAAAGCAAAACATATTCTTATAATATTTCTGTATTTTTTAAAGAAACCAAAATTGTAGAATTGTCACTTCAGGTAGATAGCAAAGTATCACCAGACTGAGTGCTTAAGACATCCTGCAGAAATCAATTGGGAAAGCCCCTTTAAGTCAGCCAGCTAGAGTTCCCAAGAGAGGAAGTCCAGGCAGAACAGAGTATCCCCTCCAGCAATGCCTCCAGGTAAGAGAGTAAATAACAAAAAAAGATGACATCATCCAGCCAGGTCCTTTAATGTCTAGCAGATACTGACTGGGGAAGTTGAGGCAGTCAGCAGGGGTTCTGGTTGAGCCTACTCTCCATGACTGAAATTCTAACTTCTTTTCTGGCGCAGGGACTTTTGTATGGTGGGATAAGTGGTGGCCATTTGTTGGAGATGGCATACAAGGGCAGGTCCATATCATCAAGGACACTGTGCTTTTATTCTTGGGCTGTTTTGTTGTTCTCTTTCCTCTGTGTCATAGTGGGGACAGCACATCCCCAGACTAGGGGCCTAAGAGGACACTTTGAAAGAAATGTGCTCGGGTCTGAAATGGGGTAGCGCCCCCTCCCCCCATTCAAAAGCTAGCTTCTTGGTAACCTCAAACAGCATGTGGCAGTTTATCAATTTAATGTGCTTTATAAACATTCAGGTCTTTTTCCCTCTGAGCACCTGCTATTGTGCCTAAGGCGTGACTGGTTCATTTAATGTATATATTTATCATTTCTGGATGCTTATGGAAACAGGAAGCCTTAACACTTGTGGATCCAAGCACTTGGCATATATGCAGTTACTTAATAAGCATTCATGGAATCAAGCAGCTAGAATATGCTTTGTAGCGAACCAGGCCCTGGTTCAAATTCTGTCTGTGCAACTGGGACTCTATGACTTAGTTTTATTGACATCTTGCTCCTAAGCCCCAGCCCTGTTTCTGAATGTTGTAGAATGGGACTTACGTTATGTAATGCCTCCGAGAGGGGCTCAGCAGTCAGTCCATCCTCCACCTGTGGCTGAATGTGGAGCACCCCAGACCTTGGCAGGGCATTTGCAGTCTCTGTGATGGTGCTAGGGAGGAAGCGGTATGTTTAAACATCACAGGCTGTAATTCTAGGGCACGACGCTGGATGCTGGGCTAGCATTCGGAAGCACTCTTTCTGCATGAATGGACTCTCAACAGAGGAAGTGATTTTAATCAGTTGAAGGAACAAGAAATCCATCTATCTTCCATTGTTTAAGGGAAGAATTAATCTCAGAAGTGGGGTGGTGAGGGTGGAGATGAGAGGAAAGCTGGAGCAGATTTAAATGATAAGGAGAGAATTCTCCATAATGCACTAGAAGAGGCCACTGGGGCTCAGACAGCACAGGGCCAGCTGTCATCATTGTGTGTCCTTCTCAGTGGGAGGAACACTGGGTAATGGCAATGATCATAACAACCACCTTTGCAGGTTCCAAAATACTTCCATATTCATTGTCTCATACAATTTTCATAAGAACCATTTGGGGTCAGCATCACTCAGTCCATGTACAGGTAAGGGTACAGAATCACAAATGCCCTGCTGCCATGGCCTGCAGCTGGACCAGGGTCTTTGTCTGGATGATTAGAACAAGCTTCATGTCTTTGACACGTTCTCTAGGTGTGTAGGTTTTATTCAGGAAAGCAGACATATAACAGTGAATTCCACTCCAGATTCCTTTACTGTGGCGGTTTGTATATGCTTGGCTGAAGGAGTGCCACTATTTGGAGGTGTGGCCCTGTTGGAGTATGTGTGACACTGTGGGTGTGGGCTTTAATACCCTAGTCCTAGCTGCCTGGAAGTCAGTATTCTGCTAGCAGCCTTCAGATGAAGATGTAGATCGCTCAGCTCCTTCTGTACCATGCCTGCCTGGATGCTGCCATGTTCCTGCCTTGATGATAATAGACTGAACCTCTGAACCTGTAAGCCAGCCCCAGTTAAATGCTGTCCTTATAAGAGTTGTCTTGGAAGCCAGGCATAGTGGCACACAACTTAAATCCCAGCACTTGGGAGGCAGAGCCAGGCAAATTTCTGAGTTCGAAGCCAGCCTGGTCTACAAAGAGAGTTCCAGAACAGCCAGGGCTACACAGAGAAACCCTGTCTCAAAAAAACCAAAATGGTGTCTGTTCACAGCAGTAAAACCCTAAGACATTTACCCATATTAGTTAACAATGCCAATAGTACCCCATCTTGAGTTTCTTCCCAGTCTTACCCACATGTCCTTCAAAGGTAACCAACCATCCATTAGTTCTGAGATGTGGTCTTCTGCTCATTGGCATGTTTATTACATATAGCCAGAGTTCATTTGTAGTACAGTGTGTGTTACACTTAAATACCATGTTCTAGTTTGAAAAGCAGCTGTGTAGAACAGGTGTATGACTTTTTTTGTTTGTTTGGTTTTTTTTTTTTCAAGACAGGGTTTCTCTGTGTAGCCCTGGCTGTACTGGAACTCTCTTTGTAGACCAGGCTGGCCTTGAACTCAGAAATCTACCTGCCTCCCGAGTGCTGGGATTAAAGACGAGTGCCACCACTCCACCAGGTGTATGAATTTATCAGTCAGTCTCTACACTCTAACAGCACAGTCTCAGTTACTCACTCCATCTTGCTAACACTTGCTACTGACAGTGTTACAAATTAATCAGTCTGGTGGGAGTTGAATGGTATTCCACTGTGGTTTGGATGGGTTGTTTATTTGCTTCTTTGTTTGTTGAGACATTGTCTAACTATGTAGCTCTGGCTGACCTGGAACTCAGAAAGATCAGCCTGCTCTGCACCCTGGATGCTGGAAGTGAGGCAGGAACCTTCACGTTGGCCTGTGCTGTGGTTTTAATAGAAGTGCATTTCTGACGTTTGTCAGTGCTTCAAACACCTGCTGCTGTAAAATGACTTGTCTGATGTTTCATCCATTTCCTCATTGATTTATAGGGGTTATTTATAGATTCTGAAAATGAATCTTTTATTGGAAATATAAGTTATAGCCAAGAGAAGAGGGCTGAGATTATATTTTCACCAGACGGTTAGAGAGCTGTCTCATGAGATTCTACAAAGGAAGCACTCCTTGTACTAGAGTGTGCTTCTAGACTCTGTCTAGGTTCTTTCCATCACTCTGCTTGCTTCTTGTCCAGTAGCAAATTGCTTTAACTACGGAGTCCTTAGTATTTCTGTACTTAATGAGGCTGGACCACTTTTGTGCTAGTTTTCCCCATCAGAACTTTCTAGCTATTTTTGCAGGCTTTGTGCCCACATACACTTTGGTTTCATTTTACCAGATTCTCAAACAACCTAGTGAAATTTTAGTTAGGATTTCCTTCATTCGTTAATTTTGAAGCTGTACTAGTCCCTCCAATATAATAGTACCACAAACAGCAAGGTTTTCGTTACCATTGGAAGTATCCTTCTCTAAGACTCTGAAGACCAGGCATCCTCCTAGGGGCCACAATTGGCCCGAGCTAACATCCTGAACTTTCAAGTGCATATTTTTAGCATCAGGAAAAACTGTTCATCTTGGATATTAATGTTGGAACCCACCAGTTTCCTCATTTCTCCCATTGTTTCTGACAGTCTTTCGGTCAGTTGTCTTGGGACCTATAATCACATCATTTGTACAGAGCCATACTAGGCCTCCTCCGCATTCTATTGTCTGTGCTATGAGGACAAGGAGAGCTACTTCAGGGGCTACAAGGGAATTCACTCAGGAGGCCATGGAGGAAATATGCACTCTAGGTTGCTCAGATCCAACACTACTAACATTTTTGAGCTGGATAAATCCCCATCGATCGACCTTTCCAAACTTCTGGAGCTGAGAACCACTGGCGGAAGAAAGGCAGCTGGATTCCAGGACCCCAGGACTGCCTATAGCCAAATGGTCTAGAAGGAAGCTATCTCCTCAGATCTCTTCAGTTCAAATCACCAGCTAGGGACTCTGATATTTTCTTTGTTTGGAGCATCGCAAGTCCGTTCATATCTGAGACAATCTCTTCATTAAGAGGTAGGAAAATTATACCAACCAATATGGGACTACGGGAGCCCTGCCTCAGGACAGAGGAACAAGAAGTGAAAGCCAAGTCTTGGCTACCCACAAGGAAGGAGGTCAGTCTGACACTGAAAAACAAACCATCTACTCCCAAGACACGAGGTTGGTCAGCGTATTTCAATGAAGCAACAGAGATCAAGTGCAGTAAACAGACCTCTCTGGCAGCTACGAAGTCTGCCCTATGCTAGTCGCCATAGGTGGATTAATATAAGATGGTATGCCTTAGTAACCAATTTCATAAGTTTTGAAGGCCTCTGGTTTGGGGGATGGGGGCCACCTGACAGCAGTGCTTTAGTCTTTGCGTGTGCTATGGAAACGTCTGCCATTGTTTCATTTACATTTTTCTTCCCTCTTACCATGGTCACAAGTGAGATCTGTCTAACGTTTTCTATTTTTGTGCTTTGTCAAATTTGGGTATCTGTGCTATGCTGGTTTTGGAAAAAAGAGAGAGAGAGAGAGGGAGAAAGCATTTGGAAGCCTTCGCTCCTTCTCTAGGCTCTGGGAGAGTTTAAATAGTATCAAAATCATCTGTTACTTGAACATTTGAAAGAACTTACCTTTGAGACCATCTGGACTTGGTGCTTTTGAGGAGAAGTTGTTTTTTATAACTTTCTCAAATTCTTTCGTTGTTTCTAATATAAATTTTGCTTCTTATGGAAGTTTCGGATCAGTTTTCATCACTAATAGTTCTTAGAAAATACTTCTTTAATTCATCTTTCAAATTTAATTTCACTAAATTTTTTTTTGAAAAGAACTTTTATGCAATATATTATGATCATATTTTTCTCTCCTCTAACTCCTTTCAGATCCTCCCTGACTCTACTTTATGTTTTTTTTTCCTCTGCCTTTCAAAAAACACCCCACAAAAACACAAAAATAAAAATCAAAACAAAAAATAAGAAAAACAGTAAGACAAAGAAAACAAACAACAAAAAACAAACAAAAGAGATATCCCACATTTGTGCATGCACCCTCATGAGTGCGCGTGTACACACACACACACACACACACACACACACAACCCATGGAATTCGTTTTGTGTTGCCGAACTACTCCTACCTGAGCATGGAGCCTGAACTAGGGAGAGTATGGTTGTTATTCTCTGTGATGTTATACTAGAGGAAACTGATTTCCCCCTTTCCAGCTGATAACAGTTGCAAATAGCCTCTTGGTTAGAGCTGGGACTCCATCATGTTTAAACCTGTGCAGGTCTTGTGCATGCTACACCATAGTCTTTTTAAGTTCACATGTGTATAATTACTCTTGTGTCTGGAGGACACTGCTTTCTTGAAGTCATCCATTCCTCTTGGCTCTTCCAATCTTTCTACCTTCTCTTCTGATTAGAGATCCCTGAGTCTTAAGGTTAGGGGATTTGATGAAGATATTCCATTTAGGACTGAGTACTCCAAGGCTATCGGTTAATCTCTACAATCTGACAGTAAAGCCCTACTGCTGAATACAACACCTATGTTATGAGACATGGAGCGATCAAGCTAGTACCCCTGGGGCTAGCAGGTTCTAGTGCCAGAGGGCAATTTGCATGCTACTGGAGCAGAAAGTTAATCATTAGTCTCACCCAGCTACAAACCCTGCCTGCAAGCTATGCTGGTGTAATGGTGGCACAAAGGTTATGGGAGTTACCTTTAACTTTCTGATTGGATTTTAGCCCTACTGCACGGGATGGATTTATACCCAACACTGCTAGAGTGGCTAAGAAGCTGAGACTAGATAGGTTCCAAGCCTTGGGGAACATCTATTAGGATCATTCTGTTAAAGAAACACAGTAGTAACATGGACTCCTAATGACATACTGCTATACTACATACACCAGTGCCTCTCTCGACCCTTATTAGAGAAGCAGCTTCTTAGAGGATGTAGGAAATAACACAGAGACAACTAGACAATTGGAGAGTGAGAGGTGTTGGAACACTCAGTCCACTAAATTTTCATTTTGTAAACAGAAACATCTTTTGGATCAGTAATGTTTTCCCTTATAGTAATTAGAGCTGTTTCCCAATAATTTGTCAATTTTATTGGACAATTCTTGTCCCCATGTAAACTACTGTTTACATGTGTTTACCAACTCAAATATTTGTGTTTCCTAATTACTGTCTTTTTTCCCAACTTCTTTGGATTTACTTAGTTGATGCTTCTTGACTTTTCAAAGTAGATTCTTAGTTTATTTGTTTATAACTCTTTGCTGTGTAACATACTCCCATACTGCAGTGTTGGCTGAGCAGATAAGCTCCCAACAGTCAGCTGGGAAATGGAGAGCCATGGAGGATGTCTAAAGAAGGCTGACAACTCATTAGTAAAATGACCATCAAAGGGAAGCAATGGTAAACTCAAAACACAGTTTAGATTTGTATTTATTTTGAGAGAGCTATGCTTTAAGTCAGACCCGTCTTCAAGGGCCAGCATGAACAATGTTATCTGCTGACTCTAAATTAGTAGAAGGCCAGAGGGCAGTTTTTAGGTTATCTCCAGAGAGGGCCACATAAAACAAGAGCCTGACCCACCTCCGAGAAAGCTACAGAAGCTAATGGCAACAGGGGAGAGAGATGCCCTAGAGAGTCATAGAATTTCCATCCCAGGGAGCTGAAGCTCTGAGGGGCCATGAAAGGCTAGGCAAGAAGAAGTCATGCTTGAGAAATAATAGCCTTGTTAATCTAGGACTCAGCAGAAGAATTGTACTACATCTCTTGTTAAATACTTGACAGGAAGCAACTTAAGAGAGGAAAGTTTTACTTTGCCTTACAGTGTGAGGAAATACAGATCATCACAGTAGGGAAGTCATGATGCTAGAAGCCTGAGATGGCTGGTTACAAAACCAAAAAATCCCAAACAGACAAACAAAAAAACAAAACAAAACAAAACAAAACAAAAAAATCAACTCAAAGCCATTGCCCTTAGTGACCCATTTCCTAAAGATCCCTTTACCTTCAAAAACAGCGCCACCAGCTGGAGAACAAGTGTTTGAACACACGAGTCTATGGGGGAACATTTCACACTCAAATCTCTTAAGGAACCTCTTAAGAAACCATGAAAATGAAACTCATTTGGAAAGGAGTTAAATTTAAACACATTCTAAGAACAACACACATGGGGCCAACTTAGAAGGGTTCAACATGTTCCTAATAACTCTCTTATATTTTCTATACTCTATCCCTTTGCCTCCTTCCCCCCAGACATAGACTCAAATGAGCTTGGAGCAGAGGAAGGCAGGAGGAGAAGTACTAGGAACTTTAAGTTGTTTAAAACAACAGTTGTAGACTGGATCAGAAATAGCTCTCAAACGTCATATGGAAGACTTGATGTCACTTTAAGAGGTGGAGTCTAGAGGGAATTTCTTGAGGTCATAGGCTGTGTGCCCTTGAAGGAGATCAGTGGAGCCTAGTCTCTCTTCTTCATTTTCCAACTCTAAGTCATGAGGTGATTGATTCTGTCCCACTACACGCTCCTACTGTGTGATGTATTTCCTGACTACAGATCCCTGAGGCTAAAATCATGGAGCCAAAATTAGCCCTTGGTCTTTGTAAGTTGATTGTCTCAGGTATGGTCTTAATGATGGAGAGCTGGTGCAGCCATAATGGTTTCTGAGATGATTATAAAATACTGACCCAGTGAGAGTGACCAGAAAAGCTGCACATGCCACATCTTCACTGGTCCTCGGCACAGAACGGGTCAATGGAATAGTCAAAAAAAAAAAAAAAAAAAAAGGTTTCCTAATCAAAGGAGTCATGCTTGTTTGACACATTAATTATATTTATTTGCTTTATAAATGTGTAATTTTTCTTCAAGTTATATTTCCAAGCACCAAAGTTTGGTATTTTCATTCTTATGCATCCTGCCCCTCCAGGTAGTCTTCAATATCAAGTATAATTTATTATCGGATGCAGGAGTTATTTGTAAAGGTTTCTCTTTAGTTCCAGGCAGTTGATTTGCGGGGGCTGTTTCTGTCTTGACTTTACTTCTGAGCTTTAGTGTATGGGAGTCAGATAACATGAATAACAGAGCCCTGACTTACGCAGGAGTCGGTTCTAAGGATAATATGTGAGGGGAAACATGTGTGTTCTCATTCGCCCACGCTTTGGCTTTCTGTGCTGTTTTCCTCCCTTCTCAGGAAACTATAATGCCTCCCCTCCACCCCCAGTGGCTTGAAATGGCGTGGTGGTTTGTGCTAAGGTCTTTTGCCATCTATTATGCTGGTCCTTTGGATGTCTGAGTCCCTTTGGGAGGTTTGATACTGTTTGTTTCATAAGTTGGTTCTATTCCTTTTCTCTGCTTCTCTTGAACTTCTATTGGATGTTAAACTCTCAAAGGATAAAAATTTATATCTGCATTAGAATCCCAGCTTGCTCCCCTAGCCTTGCCATTCCCTCCTATTTTCCTTACTGCCTTTTTATATTGTCTTAGATTTCTTCTGATTTTGTTTGTATTCTTTTTAATAATAAAAAAATATAGAAGACATCTAAAAGCATGTTGGGAAAAAAACAGCAGTGCCACACACACAAATCACACATTTATGATTCCATCTACCTAAAGTGCCCAGAGCAGAGAAAGATGCAGAACTAGAGAGGAAGAACACAGAAAGCCAGGCAAGTGAAGTATACACAGGCTCTCCAGTAAAGTGCAGAGAGCATTCTATAACCAGGAAGAAGTGATGTAGGCACAACCCTGTGGATATTACAAATACCAGCAAATCTAAACTCGGAAATGGTTTCTTTTGTTGGATAGATTCTCTCTCTCTCTCTCTCTCTCTCTCTCTCTCTCTCTCTCTCTCTCTCTCACTCTCTCTCTCTCTCCTCTTCTCTTCTCTTTATGTCTATCATTCTTTTTTAAATTTTAATCCATGTTTTCTAGAGGACCAGTATTGAGAGAATGAATATGTATGTTTGTGTGTGTGTTGTTGTTGTTTTGAGAGAAATGTATCTACCAACGCAGGTAGTCAGAGAAAAAGAGCAGGTGAACAAGCTGAATTTGCCCAGAGGCCTCTGTTCATTTATCTGTGCTTTTAAATAAGAGGAAACACTCCCACGGGATTCCACAGCGTTGCTATTGCACAGCACTAGGCACAAGGCTGATACTGGTGAGGTAGAATGAAGCCGTTCATGTCTCTACAATTTGAAGACTCTCCAACTATTCAAATATAAGAAATGTCTCGAAGGTCTCAGGAATTGAAATAAAAAGGGGGAAAACTTTTAACAGAAACAACTTTGAAGAAGGGTAGGTTTGTGCTGGGCTCAGGTTGGTCCCAAGCTGTGGTCCCACGGTGTGCTAATGGTAGAAACAGTGGCTTCCTAGGCTCTGAGAGTCCACACTCACAGATTGGCCTTACACAGCCTTAGGTTACCATGGAGCAGATCCTCACGTTCCATTTACTTCTAAGAGACTAGCAATAGGTTGCTTAGGGGACTGGCTGATTCATATAGCCACAGAGACCAAAGTTTTAGCAAAACATATATAATCTTTCATGCTACAGATAGAAGCCTGAATGATCAGACCAGAGTTGGGGGGAGTGATTTAAAAGATCAACAGTATATACTTGGTCAGGTAAACTATAGCAATGCAACAGATAAATGTACACATCCTCCAGCTGTGATGGTAGAGCGTGGTGCTATACATCTATAGTCCCAGGACATGGGAAGCTCAGGACGGGGTAAGTTCAAGGCCAGCCTGAACTGTATAGTGAGACCTTGTGCCAAAACAAAGAAAAAGAAGGCTGCTACAAAGACTCCGAGGATACACAATATACAATTTGAGCACAGTGTAAGTAAAGACAGAGGTTTAAAAAAAAAGAAAAGAAAAAAGAAATGGCTAGGAATTGTGTTAAAATGTTTTGATGACTTTTTCCCCTAGCAACTAAATGGCCTGTAGTTATATTACCTTTAGGATCAATTTTTATATGCACAAGAAGAGACATTTTTAGGTATATAACTTATTTATAAAAGCCAAACCAGAATGATTAAGACTCTCAGGACTCCATCCCATAAATGATTCAGGATCTGGGAGTACCTGATCTGGAGAGAGCCAGACAGCAGACTCCCCATCACCATCCTTTAGCAGGTGAGCGCAGTCCTGTGTGAAAAATGAGCCTAGCTCTTGAGAGGAGAGCAGACTGTAGGCCATCAGGCAACGCGTCTGCTAAGCATTCTTCAGTATAAGACTTGGCCTCCTATGGAGTGGAGCCCTCAAATTGATAGAGGCTCCCAAGACGCCATAGCTGTGACTATTAGATATCAAGAAAAAGTACAACAAGTAGGAGAGCTGGCTATGGTGCCAAGCACTTGTAGTTCTGGCTACTTGGGAATCTGAAACAGGGCTTCACCTGAGCTCACAAGTTCTAGATCAGCCTATACCATCTCAGGAAGAGTAGAAGGAAGTCAAGGAGAAAAGGGAGAAAGGGAGGAGGGGGGAGTAGGAAGAGTGAAAAAAAAACCAGAAGAAAACCAAGAGGAGGCAAAAATTGATTTAGTTGCATCATTGAGGAAGGGCCAGAAGCTTTGAAATGAAATGGTCTCTCCTACAATTTACTTTACCTGGGTCCACCCATCATCCCCCCAAAGAGGTCCACCAAAGAAAACTGTATGTCGGGCAAGTCTCACAAGTATAGAAAATGTCACATATCACAATAGCCAGAGGACCTCAAAGGTCATTTAGATTACAGTCTCCTGTTGGTTAATAGGACTATTCTGGTTAGTTGTTTGGTTTGTTTGTTTGTTTGATTGGTTAAGTGTTTTGTCCACTTGGCACAAGCTAGGGTTATCTGGGTAGCAGGAACCTCAACAGAGGCAATGCCTCCAATCAGATTGGCCTATAGGCAAGCCTATGAAGCATTTTCTTGATTCATGATTGATGTGGAAAGACCCAGCCCACTGTGAGTGGTACCCTGCTGGGGTAGGTGGTCCTAAGTTGAGGAAGAAAGGCTTGATGAGCAGGTCAGTAAGTAGCACTTCTCCATGGCCTCCAGGTTCCTACCTTGAACTGTCCTGACTTCCCTTCATGTTGGTCTATATCTTGTAAGGTGAGGAAAAAAAAAAAAAACTTTCCTCCCCAGATGCTTTGGGTCATGATGTCTATGACAAGAGAAAACACACTTTGAGAGGGACATAGAGAGTAAGAAATACCCAGGGTGAGCTAACTATGGTAATAGACTGTTGTGGTAAATCTCTAACCCAAATATGCCCCGGCAATGAAAACACAACTCAATTAATATGAATACATACAAGCTGCGTGCCTAGATTGGGCAGATCTACAACTACACTACCATCTTCCCCATCTCTGAGACCCCTTAGAACTTGCGGTTTCTCCAGGCCATGGGCTTCTGCTCCACTTTCCTTCTACCTCCTCTCTGTCCTCCATCGTCCTCTCTCCCTTTCTCTCCCAAAACTTTCAGCTCTACCTTCTCCTCTTTCATCCCCCAATCACAGGCTCTAGGCTTTATTTATTAACTAAGGTGGGAAGAAGGTTTACAGGAAATCACCTGAGTGCTGACTTCTTCCTTGTGAGAGGCTTCACCTCTCACAGGAGAACAGAATTAACATAAAATACAATTAGCCCCAGGGCTATCTGCAAGAATAGACACTAATAGTCTCAGCTCTATAGAGGCTGAGACAGGAGGATGGATAGTTTAAGACCTGCCTGGACTATGTAGTAAGACCTCATTTCAACAAACAAAGCACATGAAGAACTAAGGAGATAGCCAGTGTGGGGAAACGGCCAGTGTGTTCACAGATGGTGAGGTGCCCAGTACAACTGCCTTGTTCTCAGGCCACCTACCCAGTTGATACAGTGTTTCCCTTCCTCCTCTGCACCGTGGGGCATTTCTGTTTCCTTTCAGAAATGAGGACAAAATCATCAAGTGCTGTGGGCCCATGCAGGAAAATTAGGACAAAAACATGTTGACATAGAAGATAGCAGCCATGCCAATCTGACTCACATTGTGCATCCTCTGTGTGTGTGTGTGTGTCTTTCTGTCTGTGTGTCTTTATCACTCTGCATATCTCTGTCTTTCCATGTGTCTTTTTGCATCTCTTTCTGTCTCTGTCTCACACACAGAGGCACACACACACACAACTTAATGAACTCTGGGCTGCTCACTGTTCTTTGAGTCTGGTGACAGTAGCTCTTGTGACCATTCTGCTTTTGTTCACAGTCAATATTTGAATGTAGAGAATGTTTGTTTGGAAGTAATGAAATGTCTGTCTTAGACTGGCATCACACAGCCCAGAGGTGAGAGCAGAATGTACCCTACTTCATATTTCATTCCACAGAAATGCCCTCCTGTAATGAAAACAGTCGTGTTCATGTCGTTGGGCCACGCAAAGGAGCAGGAGTGTTTCTTGGGGAAACGTGGGAAGAGCCGATCAATAAAAGCCATCAGCTGCGCTGTGTTCCTGGGGCACTTTCTATATTCATTTATCTTGGACCTGGGAGTGATTATGTTAGGATCTTTTTCCAAGGACGCTGCAACAATCAAAACAACTTCGAGGCCCTGTTCTTTCAGGAAAGGCTTCAGTTTCTTCAAATACACGTTTCCTGTTTATTTCAGTCTCCCAGGTGTCCGAGGAACCATTCACCTAGTTTCTCATAGACAACAGGTGTCACAAACCTTCAAGAGAATATCTCAACAGACTCTAGCTTCTGGATAAAAGAAATATAAGGGCAACCAACACAGGAGGCCGTCCTGGTTGTTCTGAATGCTGGGGCCAACCTCTCTAAAGAAATTCACTAGCCCCTTTGAGTATAAGGAAAGCAGTCAGCATCATCTCTCCTAGCACAGTAGCTGAAGACAGCCACACAGCAGTCTCTGTTCCCAAAGCAGATGCTTTTCAGATCCCATTATAAGGAGGATGTAGTAATCACTGTATAGCTTGTTTGATTTTCTCAATGGTAACATCTCACAGAAGTATCATATTCAGATATAGACACTGATAGAATCCACTAATATTCCTCAGATCCCAATTTGCTTGACCTCATCTATATAAGGTCTGTACACACTATCGGATATAGAGGTCTATATACACAAGCCAGAGACAGAAAAGTATTCCTCTGCTTCCTTCCCTGTGAAACACTATTCAATTGACTTACCTATCACAACACTAACACCACAAGCCCCCAGCAGCCATACATCTCTTCTCTATTTCTACAACTCTGCCTTTTCAAACCTGTCATATAAATGGAGTTATGCAGTAAGAACCCACTGGGACCAGCATTTTCCCATTCATACAGACCCTTTGGAGCTCCACCAGCTGGTGTATCATTGGCTGTTTGACCAATGTGGCTGTGAGGATTACTGTTTGCTGGACCATGCACCTATTGAAGGACATCTGGACTGATCCCAATTTTCAGTTATCACCAATAAAATACCCAATGAAAAGCCGTGTACACTACATTTTTTTTTATCATTCTGCGATAAACACTTGGAACTGCAGTTTGTTTGGTCCTGTGGTAGTATCTAAAGCACTGTCACACTGTTGTTCCTAATGGCCACACTTATCTTCCATTCCCTACAAGGATTCCAGAGTGACCTGGTCCCTCCCACCCTTCTCAGCCTTTGTTGTTGTAATTGTTTTGTAACGTTAGTCATTCTGAGTGGTAGGCAGTGAGGTCACACTGTGGGCTTAATTTGCATTTTCTTAATGGCCAAGGATGCTGAACAGCTTTTGATACTTATTGGTCATCTGTACAGCTTTCCTGCCAAATGTTCATTCATGTGATCTATTTCCTGTTGAGGGGGAGCATGCATTCAGAAACCTGATGTTGTCTAATTGCACAACACAAATTTCTCAGTAGAGCCATACTGGCCTTTCCTCATAAGCAACTGTGCCCTGCCCCCAGCCCCTCAGAGCAAGAAAGAGCAAGCCATGGAGCAGAGCTGCCTTCCATAGCCTTTTCTTTCTTGCCTGTGTATTAGCATAGACAAAATACTGTAGCAAGTCTTGGAAGAGTAAGTTTGAGCTCTGGCTCTGCCATGTGCCCCTTACCTAACCCAGGCTCTTTCTTTCTCTCTCTGACTTGTTTTCCCATTGAGTTATGAAGATAGTGAACTTCAGACCTCTTGAAACACTATGGTTGGTCAAACACAGGATGAAGTGAGGGGACTTAGCTGCAAACACATCTTCTCTCATGGTACTCATGTTATGGAGGGAACAGGTTCAAGAGAAGAGCAATGGGTCTTGAGAAAGTATGGGATGCTTTAGGGTAGGAATCAAAGTTCCTAGCTCAAACTTGACAGGACCTGGATGTTGGGGGAGGGTGCTTTCTAGAAGAAGCAGTATCTAAGATGAGAGCTAAGAGATGGGTGGGGTTATGCAGAGGGTGGGAGAACAGAAATAGCAAAGGAAAGTTATATCCAGAGTCCCAAAGATAAGAGACAGATTGTGAGAACCTATGTTGGTGAATATCTGGCTGCCACTGGGCCGAAAGTGGCAAAGAAGAAAGTCAGCATCCAATCTGAATGACAAAAAGGACCACACTAGGAGAGTACTGGGTGTCACCCAAAGGTCATTAGAAGCTATGGAGCTGCTTTAGAATATTCCCTCTGGACACAAGGTAGAAGTGGATTGTGAGGAGCCAGCATCCATGGAAGACTATGAGAAAGGTTAACAAGCTCATGGTTGGAACAAGAATCATCAAGAAAACTTCATTCTTTCTAAGGACAAGAGAGAAAGTCTAAGGACAAGGAAGAAAGTTCTATGGTCCCAGAGTGGTAGCTACTGTCCTCAGTCAACAGCCTGGGGAGGGGTGTCAGAGTCCAGGGAAGAGAAGCCATGGTTTGGTGGGACCCAACTTTGGCAACAGTGGCTGTTCCTCAAGTAGGAACCTGGAAGCAGCAAAGAATTCCTAACAGAGAAATAATTCCACATTGCAATGATGAGCCTACCTGGCTATTCAACAAGGGAGCATCCTCACAAGAAACATCTAGAAGGAACACCATGCCAACTGATAGTACTCCCCATACAGGGCATGCTCAACATGGTAGCAGGGACTACCAGACACTGAGCCCCAGGATTACCCTCAGGTAATAGATAATCCTCAAGACCTTCAAGAGAAGTTTAACATTACACACAGAGGCAGGAGGACAGAGCCACTCCCGGAGGTCAAGTGTGTGCTCACCCTGCCATGTTCCCTCAGTTTTCTTGCCATCACTGTGGCTCACCAGGAAAACTGCCTTCATTCATTTTCTCATGTTAGGGAAGAGAGCAGTGAGCTCATTAAAAATAAATGGGTGAAGAAAACAGAAGAAAAATAAATGATTCATCTTCCCCAAAGAATATTCAGTCTCATACTTGACATGTGGGTCAGGTGCAGGAAATGGCAGTGAACTATTTTAATGCACCCCAATATCCAGAGCTAGTAAAGACAATATAACCACAGAGGTTACTAGTTTTTCATTTTTCCTTCTGGATTATTGGTCTTGGAGATGATAACTACAAATCTTAGAGATCTTACTACATGTAAAAGATGACTTTAATCTGGAAGAGTGAAATAGGCATTCTGGAAACCACTGAAACTGGATTCAGCGCATCCATTTCAGTTAAACAGGTGAGCTAGTATTTTTCAACATGAAGGTTTTTCACATGGGAAGTAGGATAATCTTCACTATTTAAAGTCCGAGCCTGATGTCATATCATATCTGAATCTATAGCACTGGCATGGTGGAGTCAGGGAAGTCACAAGTTCTAGACCTGCCTGGACTACAGAGTGAGATTGTCTTTAAAACAAACAAATTTGTGATTCAATGTGTAACTTTTCTTAAGAAATTAAAAAAGATGACATCTTAAAAGTACACAGGATGGAGTAGGTAGAGCAGCCATGACTCTTTAGGTAGCATGATTAATACTTTGGGAGAACTGAGTCTGTTTCTAGTCTACAGGAGGACCTTAGTTAAGAGTGAGCATCTTGCAGTTGCAAAGCTGGGGGTACCCTTTCCAAACAGATGTCACACATTGTCCCATCCACTCAATTCCATAACAAAATACTACATATTGGGTGACTTAAACCAGGGGCATTTATTTTCCCACCGTTCTGAAGGCTGGAAACCCAAGATCTTTGTGCCAGTTTAGATAGTTTCCCCAAGACCTCCTCTCTTAGCCTGTCTTCAGCTGTCGACCTGCTGTGTACCCACGTAGCTTCATGTTTGTGTGGACAAAGGGTAATACCTTTGCTTAGAAGGGCACTATCCTGTTGGGGCCAGGCCCCACCTTTATGATGTCATTTAACCTTTTTTTTTTTTTTTTTAAAGAAATTTCTGCTCCTTAAACAGCTCTACTACCAGGACCCCAGTGCCTGGAGTGTGGAGGGGCAGAACTGTTGTCTGTAACATCCAGTTTGGGCTGGGTGATGGAATTAGCTGAGTCGAGAGGCCTACCTGCCCAACCCCCAGCCATTGTTCCAAGATCACTCCAGAAAACAAGCCTGCCTCCTTACTGCAGAGAGATGAGCAATATTGAAATCGCTCCCCCTAATCTTTATGCGATTGCCTTCTCCCTGATAGAAATATTGCCTCTTGCTGAGTATTTATTGTCCGCTTCTCTCCAAAGTATTGACTTTATGTAACAGTTTGATATACATCAAATCCTTTACAGATTTAATAAACTCCTCTGGTCAGCCTTCTGTTGTGAACACAATGAGATTTATGGTCATCTTGGTGTAAAATCCTTTTTCCTTGAAATTTTCTACTTCTAGATATCAAAAGATAAGAAAGGGAACATCCATCATCTTGGAACTCGTCCCCCATGTCTGCTGCTGGGTATTAGTCTGAAATGACTGGTGGTTAAAGTAGTAAAATGTGACAAAGGCTTCACTGCCAAGCAGCTGGGAGCAGAGGAGGGCCTTCACATCCTTCCCTTCCCTTCAGAAGGCGGCTTTCTTTGCAATTAATCACAGGAGCCCTAGGGACAGGGAGCAGCCTAATTTGAGTTAGATGCATAACCTCGGCAGGTCTTGACTAAGAGGTTAGAGACTTGAGCCAATCCAGGATCCATTTAGCAAATAGTATTTGACCAGGTAAGCCGGGAGCCACTGTGTGGGAAATAGGAGGTGCAGAGAGGCAGGAAGTCAACTGTATGTAAGCTAGCTTTCCTCTAGGGCTTCTAGTACCTTCTATATCACTCGGGGTCTGCACAGCAGACCCACTTTTCTAGGGTTTCGCTTTGTATTATTTCAAGTAGCTGTTGTCAACCATAGCCTCCAAACAGAAAGTTCCATGGGTAATTCATAAAGAGCGTGTGATTTTGAGCAGTCTAATGAAATCTCATGCTGTCATGCTCCTTGAATCGTCTGTCTATCCAGACTGCCCACACTGGATTACTACCCACCCGTGAGTAACTTAGTAGCCATTGTGCTGTCAGGTTGACTGGCATGCCCTCACAGTACTTGTGTTTATATCACTCTTACAATGTAGCCTAATGTACATAGTTTACATCACTTTATTTCATCATATAGATATTGTTTCATCCCATATCACCCCCAGGGGATGTAGGGTGTGTGCAGTACCATAAGATATTGAGCCAGGACACATTCATATAACTTTTTATAATATTTTGCATATTTTAGATTGTGTTATTTGTTGTTAATCTTTTAATGCATCTTATTTATAACCTAACCTTTATAATAGATAAATATTCATAGGAAAACCAATTACATAGAGGGTTTAAAGTTCAGGGCATCCCCTAGGATTCTTACGAATTATTACCTTCCAATCAGGGAGGACTGCTCTAAGCACTGGCTTGTGTCCCTCCTAGACTAAACTTAATACAAGCAAACTTTCCACTTTCTCAGCAGTCACCAGGTGGCTGGGGTGTTTGTCACATGGAAATTGTTAGAATAAATCTTGTTGGGGTTGAAAAGACTTAGGCAGGAATAGGAAGGCCTTCTAGGTAGCTACTGAAACACATCAAGATTTAGAATTCCTTCTGATCTCAGAAGTTTCTGAGCAGAAATGTAATCTGGAAGCAAAGGAGGGCAGGAAGCAGGCCCTCAAACATTCTAGATGCTTCCCTGAAGAACTTATGGACAAGTAGGGAGGAAACAGGAAAGAGATTTATGGAGTCTCGAAGCCTCCCGTTAAAATTAAGTGTAGTGAGGAGAGTGGGTTTCCACATTTAATTGTCTTCTTCACAGTGGTGGTGTGTCAGTCTTTCCTAAGAGCCTATTAATTCTGTAATTTAGTGCAGCAAGAGCAGAGGGACCATCAGAGCCAGTGTGGGTTTTTTTTTTTTCTTTCTCTCTCCCTCATTGACTAGCTGTCATCTGGCATGAGTGTTAGGGTAGCTTTCTCCTTGAACAGTCTAAATATCTCCAAATTAAAAAGTTTTTTAGTCAGTTTAATGAAAAAAAAAAAAGAAAAGAAAAGAAACCTGCTTGCATGTCAGTCAGCAGAAATGGGGTCCACGACACCGTATGTTATGACTTTAATTATAGCTAAAAATAAACAGGTTTATTGTTTAGGTCCCATGGAAGCCATGAAGAGAGAGAAAGGGAGAAAGAGAGAAGTCAAGTGGCTTTCTTGGGTGATGCTAGTGGCTTTTAAATAATAAAAAAAAGATGATTTATGAACGTGGCCCCAAACCTGCTGAGCAGTGCAAGGGTGTGCATTTGATAAATGGCTGGTTTGCCTTGTGCTGGCTCTCTCCCCTATCAAAGGCATCAGTGCAGATCTGCCTTGTCCTTTGTTTAATTAGGACCTCCAGCTGAACAGACACCTTTAGAAAAGGGTATTCAGCATCCCGGAGGCACCACCTGCATCCCAGCAGCAGGGCCCAGTGCCCTAAGCAAAGTCCGGGAGCTGCTGAGACTCTTGGCATGCACACTTGAATTTTTTCTCCTTGCAAAGCCTCTCTGTGGGAGCATGATATCATGTCCTCCTTGTTCTGGAACTGCACAGATCTGCTGAGGCAGGGAAGGTACAGGTTTGCAAAGAAGCACAAACAGTGTTACCTCTAACCAGGCCTGGATGGGTATTAGGGACTCACTTGTATATATGATGTAGACAATGGTCTAAAATTTACTGTGGGAATAGCTACGAAATTGCTCCAGCCCACCAAATTCTACAGCTTGGTCCTGGAAACCTGCCTGGGGTGGTGAAGAAAATGCAGAAAGGACAGATAGCACAGATGTAGACAAGCTGAGATCAGGTAGACTGTGCTCATTCTGATGGAGCAGCACTGACCATACACAAGAACTCAGAGCCCCAGGCTTTATTATATACAGCACAGTGAGAGGGCTAGCTAGGCTGAGTAGGCGGTCTCTGTAGAGAATCAGGTTGCTCTCAGCACTGAGAGGAAAGCTGCAGTGGCCAGTGTTTGTACATATTACCAACATTGGCATTCAAACCACAGGAAAGTTCTGCTTTCCTTCTGAGCCTCATCCAGAGGTTATGCTATTCCCGTGGGTCTGGGGCACTGGTATCCTTGAGATGGCCATGCCCATGTCACTGCTATACGTTCACTCAGAACTTCATTCTTTCTTTGCACAGTCACTCAAGGTTTTCCGCTGCTCCCCACAGGATCCCATAATTTGAGCAGAGCATCCTTTGACATCTTTTGTGGGAGGGAAGATGCTCCCCGTCTTGACTCTGTCCCTACATTGTCTGTGACCTCTTAGTCCATGTGTGTACTACTGGGTTTCATTGTTCTGTACACAGTACTATTGTGAAGTATCACAGAACTGCACCAAGCAAATTGTGAAGACTACTGAAGAGGAAAAGACCCAGAGAAATTACCAGGGACTTTGAGGGTAGTGAAGAGCTGGCATCTGGAAGAAACGTACAGTGGCTACTGTAATATTGGTCTTCTACATGTCCTGACCATCATATATCATTACGTTTTATGACCAATATTACATGTGTGCTTTTGTATATGCTATAGGCCCCCTTTATCTCAGTATTGCTTTGGGTAGTTTATTATGTGTGATCAGCTACAGTCTATAAATACTAGACAGAAATGTCTAGATATAAGCAACACATACATTTTAGACTGGATGCCATTGGTAGCCTTATCACATCTCACATCATCCTGCTCCATCCAACTATAATGTGACTCTTCGTTTTGTCCAGCATATCTACCCTGTATGGTCTAACTAACTCATTAATAACTTAGTAGCTCATCTCACGGGTTTCTTGTGGAATTATAACACTGCTTTTATACCGGGCTCACTGCAATTCTCTGCTTCCGGGACTCCCTAGGGCTCTTGGAACATAGTCCCCACACTCAAATATAGGAAACTATTGAACTGTATACTTTATTTTAATGACGAATAAAAATTGGTCAACTAAGGCAATCAAACTCCTAGTGGGTGCTCAAAACCATTTCTTTGTAGCAGTGAGGAAAACACACCCACATACTCAAAAATAAGGAAGGGAAATCTTTGTAGTTTCTAAAGCAAGGCTTCTAAAAGAAACCGGAATATGGGAAGTTTAACAGCAGTAAATAAGGCTAGGACTATACAGCCCTCTGCAGGGCTGGGGTTTCTGAGGACTGGAAACCATTTCCTACCCAGTCAAGGTTGTGTTGGGAACTGGATCTGATGAGCCTGGGTCCAAAGCGGAGCAGGGCCTAGGGATGTGACAGAGGCTGTCAGGGGATCCTCACTGGAAGCCAGTTCAGCTCAGGACCTACCTCATAAGTGAAGTCTCAATGGGGAGGCATTAAACAGCTGAGGAGAGCAGTCACCATGACAACGTAAGGAGAATAGATTGAAATCACGTGCATTTGAGGGATCAGTGAGGACACTCTGAGGGGACTGCAGAACAGGCATACAAGAGACTTGAAGAGGTCAGGAAAGGAATGGCAGCCTAGGCAGAGCTGAAATGGCAGCGCAGAAAGGAAGCAGCTGTGAGAAGTGCAGATCAGAAATGGAAGAGAAAGGTCATGAGAATTTAAAACTCAGTAGGGAAACCAACCTGGATGCCGGACACAGCCTAAGAACAAAGCTGGACTTCAGAGATCAAGCATAGCCTAGCGAAAGAGGCAATGGGGGAGGGGGTGGTTAAAGCTGTAAAAACAAAGCTGAGAGACATGCAGAGAGAGCTGCCTTGAAAGCTCACATTGGGGTCCAGCCATTCTAGAAGGATCAACGGCTGTGACTGACAGGTTGGTTCCTCAACAGCACACCAGAGTCAAAAATGCCACGAACTCAGAAATTCTACCAAGAGCTGAGTAGGAAAAACACATGAGTCTTGATCCACGGTGATAAGACCCCAGAACCCGAAGCTGTTAGAGGGAGGACTTCACCTGTTGGATGTCCTGATAGAGTGCCTGAGTCCCCCCACTCCTTTCAAAAGAAGAGTGCTATAAGTACCTCCCACAAAGATTAAGTGATTCAATCTACCTAAAGCCCTTGGGACAATTTCTCCCTCCATTAAGAGAGAGTGAGAACTGTTAGCTGTTTGGTCCACTGTGTATATTCATCTGTGCATGTGCATGTGTGCGCGCAGTATGCCCGTGGAAGCCAGAGGATGATTTCTGGGCTACTTCCTTAGAAATGACATCCATCTCCTTTGAGACAGGTTCTCTCTTTCGGCCAGGAGCTCATCTATTAAATTAATTGGTCGATGTGTCCTGAGATACTTCTGTTTGCACATCGCCAGGATTGGGGTTGTAAGCATGCTCCACAATGCCCAGAATGTTTATGTAGGTTCTGAGGATTGAACACAAACCCTCATGCTTACCTAGCAAGCACTGTATTCATTATTTCTCCAGGTTAGGAAATGCTATCGTGTGTGTGTGTGTGTGTGTGTGTGTGTGTGTGTGTGTGTGTGTGTGTGTGTAAGAGAGAGGGGGGAAGGGGTGGGGAGAGAGCTTCATTTATCATTTTTCTTGCTGTCAGATTTCTCCTGGGCAACACTGGAAACCAAACGTGGAGTTTAGTTCAAGTCCTTTCTGGGCTTGAAACTGCTTTCTTGTCTAGGAAGTGGAGAGAACAGGACTTTGTTTGGAGATTGCCCTTTATGGATTCTGCTCCCACATAGCATTTCATTCAACCTCTGCAATAACTTGCAATAACCTGGATCCCATCACACAGAAGAACAAACCTGGATGGTGAGAAGCTAATGGGTTTCCCCAAAGTCCTTTAGTGAGGAAACACAGGGGCTCTCTGTCCTCAGACCTACTCTCCTGCTAGTGTAGTATGAAGGCAGAGGCTGGGGGAGACAAGAGTCCTGGCCTTGAGTCTAGTCTCGGAGTTTCTGCTTCCAGATGCACTTTCTCTGGCCTCAGAACATGGAGTGCTACCTTCAAGCAGGAAGAAAATAAACCATCGTGATTTCTTTAACAGCTTCAATAACCAACATGACATTGTGAAGGACGTGCCAATATTTGTAATCTCCCCTGACAAGTTGTTAAGTATTTATAGAAACATTTTCTCCTGGCCCTGCTTAAGGAAAGTACTGTATCTAATTTCCTCTGGAGACATGTGCTTGGGAAAATCAGAAGGATGATCTGTCATCATAAATAGCAATAAATAGTCGCCCTGGAAGATTTGCTTGTTTAGCAAGGTTGCTTGAATATTAACATCTCCCTTTAATCTTGTCTCTGTGGGGAAAAGTTCATGACATAAGTATGTGCTGAGCTCCAGGTTTGAGGGGAGCTCAAGGCTGGAGGTTGGTGACCTCTGAAGTCTGGATCAGTGTGGGAAAACTGAGGCAGGGGGAAGAAAAAGAGGCTCTAAAATCCAGGGAATAAGAGAAATCATGGTTGTGAAGTACTAGCACACTGAAAGTGAAAGCCACAAGATTTAGGCTTTAGTAGTTTCCCCAAGGTAATTCAATTCCTCTTTCTGGGACTCACTCTCTGTCTTCCTTATCTGTAAAATGGGGTAAAGGGCTAAGATGGAGGCTCCACTTGCTCTTGAATTCTTTACGAAAGTCCTGGAAGGAACTGATATCAAAGGGGAATGGGGTAATTCATTCAGGCCCAGTGAGTCACAGTCAGACCAGATCATTCTTGATGATTGCTGGATCCCAATGCCCCAGAATAGAACCAAGCAGCTGAAACCCACTGTCTCCCTCCTCTGTAAACACCTTTGAGCAAATGGCTTTTCTTAGGGCAGTACTGAATCAGGCCAGACTTTAGCTTTATATGAGCCAAGTTATACCTTTAAAAACAGACCCGCATGAACCTTTCCAATCACTAGCCTCAGAAGCTGAAGAGTTAGCAAAACAGTTACTGGAAACAAAAAGAATCTCTTAAATGAACTTGGTTTGTAAACCTCTGCCCGACTGAATTGGTGAGCCAAGCTCCATCCTCATGAGGGTAGCCCGTAGGGGAACCAACATCAGCTCCAACGATGGAGCAAAATGATGGTATCCTGGTGCTCAGAAGCTGAATGAGAAATTTGCAGTGTAATGAGCTTGCCATCACTTGTGGTATACAAACAAAGATTTGTTGGTTGCCTCTTGATGATGCTGAAGATGAAATCCAAAGTTCAGGGATGAGGTGTGGGTAGAGGATTGTTGAACTGATTTTCTGTTAAAAACAAACAAACAAACAACTTTTAAACTACAGATTTTTGTTTTATCTCTAGTCTTTCCAACAAGGTTTGGATTGTTCTAGCTGTTTTTTGTTTGTTTGTTTGTTTTTGTTTTGTTTTATACCCTACATACCAAGCAAGAAGAGAGTGGTCCTGCACCCAAAGGACCCAGGAGCATCATTGTGGGACACTGTCCTTGATTTCCTCTTTCTTTCTCACAGGTTCCAACTTCTATGCTTATCAACATAGATTAAGCTGAGGACCCAGAGGAACAAATGAAACTCATGAACCAGAGATCTGAGCTGATTTCTTGGTTATTCTAGATTGCTCTTTGGGAGATTTCAGTCCATGATGAGTTTGTCCAATGGCTTTTGAGACCAGGTGAGAGGCAGTGCATCATAGCTGGATCTTGTAGAGAGAAAGTCACCCTCTTCTTGGTGCCCAGGAGGCTAAAGAGAGAGGAAGGGTTGAGGTCCCCTTATCCCCTGCCTGGGCACACTCCCAGTGACCCCGCCTCCTTCTACTCAGGCCAACTCTCAAGGGTTCCACCACACCCCTATAACACCACACTTCCATAATACCACAGGCTTGAATTCTATCCACAGATCTTCGCAATGAATCTCTGTGAGACTCTTATCCAAATCTCAGCAAACAGCCAAGGGACAGAGTGTGAAGGGGGCAAAGATCTGCACAGGGCCCTCATATCTGAAGCTGGGAGGTTCTGAATCAGCCCTGTTTCCTCCCAGCCAGCATTCCTGTATCTTTCCCAAGTGAAATAAAAAGGAATGGACATAAGACAATGACAAAGTGGTGAGCTATCAGCCCGACTAACCTGTAGCTAGCTCTTTCTCTAAAGGGACAGATAGTAAATAGCCATGTAGTTCTGTTGCAGTGCAAAAGTAGCCACCAATAATACACAAGTGAATAAGTGTGGTTATGTTTTGGTATAATTTTATTGATGAAAATAGGCTTCAAAGGTTGGGGAAATGGCTCAGTGGGGAAAGTGCTTGCTGTGCAAGTGTGGGTGTCTACGTTTGGATCCCCAGAACCCATATAAAATCCAGGTGTGGCAACATATGCCTCTCACCCCAGGGCAGGGGAGGTGGGCAGGCAAACATCAGTAGCACATTGGCCAAACAGCAAGCTCTAGAGTCAGTGAAAGGCCCTGGCTCAAATGTGAAGTAGAGAATGACATCCAGTGTTAAGTTCTGACCACTACACATCCACATAAAAATGTGTACATCTCTCTCTTCTATCTCTCTCTTTCCCCCCACCCCCTCTTACACACACATACACACAGACAGAGACAGAGAGAGAGAGAGACAGAGAGACAGATGGACAGACAGACCAACAGACAGATACACATACAGAGAGAGAGACAGATGCACACATACATACAGAGAGAGACACAAAGAGACAGACAGAGATACCCATACAAAGAAAGAGAGAGAGACACCCATCCATACAGAGACAGAGAGATACACACAGAGAGAACATAGAAAGACAGACAGACAGGCAGGCAGACAGACAGACAGACAGACAGACACACACCAAAAGGAAACAACAGACCATACAAAGACAGAGAGATACACACAGAGAGATACATAGAAAGACAGACAGACAGACAGACAGACACACACACACACACACACACACACACACACACACACACACACACACACCAAAAGGAAACAACAGACTATAAGCTATAAGCAGGTCTGACCTATAGGTAACTAAATCGCTGCTGTCAATTGTTAGCAAACATTCAACTCCTTGATGGCTACTCACTGAGCACAAGGCTCTAATACTCCCTCTAAAATCTTTATATTCATAATGTATACACTAACCAGGAAGAGTTTTCCATATACTCAAATTAAAATCACCAAACTAATTGATTCTCCAAGTGAGAAATAATTCTAATAAGAATTACCCTGTGAGTCCAGCTAGAATTACTGTACATTAATGCTAGAAGAAATAATAGCTCTGTTTCATTTTGTAAATGTTCTAATTTAATGTCACCTAAAAGGTACATAAAGCAGTCTTCAATTTCCTCTTCCCATGAATCTGAAGTCGGCCTTTCCCATTCATCTATTCTGCAAAAATGATATTGAATTCTTGCTATAAATTAGTCTTTGTGCTAGGTGCTCAATATACAATGGAGTACCTGAAATAAGAAACCTTGAGAAGGGCACTGGCAGTAATGTATAGCATTACAGACATACACATGTAGAATCCATAACGTTCCAGGATGGCCATGGCACTAAGAGATGCAGTTTACCACCTCTGGGGTGTGTCTAGACAAACATCATTGAAATAAAACCATAAAGTGAGGACAGTATGGGAGAATTCCCAAGTATCAAGAAGAGACAGGCATTCTTAGATAGCAAGGGTGGAATGAGACTATATGCTAAGCCAACCATGAACAAAAATAAGAAGAAACAAAGATGTGGCCACCAGGAAGGACCCAAATCACAAAGACTATGCACAGAACTCAGGCTTTCCCCTAAGCTACAGGGGGTCTGGAGGATATTTCCCTTTCAGTTAGATATACATCTAGATAGGTCTATAAATCTCCAGTTCTTCAGAATATAAAAAGCAAGAACAAACAAGAGAAAGATGTCTTAAAACACCAAGAAAGCATTGGGAAGGCCTGAGTCAGGGTCACACACAGGAGGCTGAAGGATGCCCAGGGCCAGGAACAGCAGCTCAGGGTTGATTCTGAGACTTCACCTCTTCTTTCATACCCTTTGTCTTTTGTATGATTCCTGGGAAAACAGAGCATCATTTGTAGGGAATTTGGTCCTAAGATATTCTTTCCCATCTTCAGACTCTTGTAAAGGCAAGGTGACAGTGAAAGCAGACAGAGACGAGAACATTCAGATAAGGACTGTGGAGAGCCCACTGAGCCACCTCTATGCATGCCATCCCTAGGCACATTACTGTTATTTGCAAGAGAATCTGCTTCATGCACATGTCCTAAATCATGTATCCCTTCAAATGCTGAGCTGGCCATGCCATTGCTTGCGTATATATTGCTTGTGTGTTCTCACTTATAAAATCCCTCTCCCGGGGAAGAGAGAAAGAGAGAAGCACTAAGATGAGCCATCAGTCTGCGCTGGCCACCAACATTCTACTGTGTTAATTAAGAAGCACATGGGAGGCACACACCTTTAATCCCAGCACTTGGGAGGCAGAGGCAGGTGGATTTCTGAGTTTGAGGCTAGCCTGGTCTACAGAGTGAGTTCCAGGACATCCAGGGCTACACAGAGAAACCCTGTCTCGAAAAACCAAAATAAATTTTTTTTAAAAAAAGAAGCACCATGGGAGAGAGGAGTTCTTGGTCCAGTTGCTGTCACTGGACCTTGCAGTGCTATGGCAGTGGGCACTGCCCACCAGGCTCTTTAGCATGGTTTTCTGTCTATCCCATTAACCACCAGTAGTGGTTTGAGTGAGAATAGCCCCTATTAACTCCCACACTTGGATGATTGATTCCTATCTGTTTAGTCTAGATATCACTAGACATTTGACCTTATTAGTACACTTATCTCCCTTTTAGTAAATTTTAATAAACTCATCTTGCTAGCCATCTCCATCTTCTTTGGTCTTTGGGAATTCCCATCTTTTACCTTCACAGCTCCTCTTACCAAATGGGCAGTTTGTAGTTCATCATGTAGCTTGCTTGATTCACAAAGTACAAGAGATATAATATCCTGCTGCTCCAAGCTGAAGGTTTGAGAGATTGTTTCTATTGTCTAGGAAAGAGGAGGAGAGTCCCACAGAATAGAACCAGCCAGCCATGCCCTCATATCTTTCTCCGCTTCCAAAAATAATCAGGATGGTGTTTTTCAGTCAATTGACTCTACTGCAGTCATCTGCTACAGTAACTGAGGCTATAGGAGCAGGATAAGAAGAAAGAGTCAACAACCACTTAAAGCAGGTTTATGCATGCGATAGATGGAGATTCCATTAACCAGAATATGAAGTACAGGGGGAGGAAACTCAGCTTGGATGGAGGAATTCCAAATTTAGTCTTGACTTAGCTGAGTGTACGGGATGAGGAAAACGTTTGGCAGCCAGAGGCAGGTAAGGAGAATTTCAGATAGAGACAGAGTTTTGAGAGGCATTGTGAGAAGAATGGGGAAAACATTGCCCAAGGATGAGCTGGAGATGGAGGAGAGGGGGGAGTCCCAGTATGTATGCCTCAGATGAAGAGTACCCAACTCTCAGACCAAGGCACCCCTTTTCTACATAACAGCATCCAGTGCATACATAAATGGTTCTTGAGAAATATCTCGTGAAAGAATTGCCTAAGGAATCCATCAAACTATTCTCACACCTCAACTTTCTAAGAGAGTTGGGAAAGTCCCACAAAGTTTTTAAGCAGGAAAAGAAAATAGACTTCTTCTAGATTTAACTTGTTACGTGCCATGTGTTCCATCATTGGTATTCAAAATCAAGGCTTAGATAATATGCAGAAGAGAGTCACCATGAGAGACTACTGCCCTGGCTAAGTTTGCCCTTAACTGTTATCTGTGAATTTGAATGACTAGTGGTTTCATTATGTTGATATAAACTGTACCCTAAATAATAGTTGTGGCTTTTACGCCTAAGCCATTTGCATCCACAATATGCTTCATGCGGAATATCTGCTTCTATTGTGGGAAGCTACAGGCTGCAAAGATAGCTAACAAAGAGCTCTCAACGACAGCTGTAAGCCGTGGGACTCTCATGAACCTCCCTAGCAGATCACATTTTATGCATGTGGTCACAGCACTTGATGGCAGACATGAGCATGCCCTGTGAATTCCATTGGAGAAAGCTTCTCTAAACCTTTCCCTGACCAAGTATCTTTCCCCTTGTATCCTTTGCTTTGAGCCACAGGCACAAAGGCTATGATACGCTATGTGCCCCAAAGCAAATGTGAGGACAATCTTGAGAGCGCCTAACATACATATTGTACTTGCTAGCCATTGTAACTGAGTCCAAATTTGGCAAAAATACACCCCGACATCCTAATAAATACCTAGTACCACTTCCACAACTGCCTATAGAGAATGCTGGCCATTGGCTCGTCACTGGCTCCCTTCTTTCTAACATATGCCAGTGCTCTAGCATATACAATCTACATTAACATTCAAAAGCAGTTTTTGCATGTTTGGGGGACATATTCTCACTATATAGCTCAAGCTGTCCTTGAACTCAATCGCTGTGTAAGCCCTGCTGGCTTCTAATTGTGATTCTCCAACCTCCACTTCCCAAGAGCTAGGATTACAGGCACGTGTCACTATGCCTGGCCAGGAAAGAAAAAGTTAAATTTTAATGACAAAATTATAAAGACAAATAGGTTGTATTCATGTCCATATTTCCTGGCCTTGGGACCCCAATCCAGGGCCACACAACTTGTGCAGAAGGCCTAGTTTATCACTCTCAACCTGTGGCTCATAGACCATTGTGAAGGTCTAAATTCATGGAATATCCCCTTTAGGCAGCAAAATACTTCTCGATGGCTAACCCAAGTTCTGTCTCTCAGAGCTCCTCAGCAGCTCCTTTGCTGCTTCGTATGCAAAGATACAATGCTTTCAAGTGTACATGGTGCTTGAGATTAATATAATAGGAATTTCTTTAAAATTGAGAGTGTATTTGAGCAATGGAGATGACTATATATTAAATCTTTGCAATGAAATAAACAGATTTCTCAAAATCTACAATAGACCGGGAAGACAATATAAAGACATACCTACATTTCAGAAATGGTGAGAATGTGATGAATACAGATCCAAAAAGAAACAAAATCAGAAGAAAGTTTCTAAAGGAAAATACCATACTGAAGTGGTTCCACAGCGTTCCAAACTCAAAGGCCTTAGAAGAGGGAGGGGAATGTGGCCATCTAGAAACAGGTAAGCTGGCCAGGCACGATGGTCCATCTCTGTAATCCCAGCACACAGAAGAGGAGAGCAGAGGCTCCAAAGAAGCTCTCCTGGGTTACAGAGAGAATTCTAGACCAGCCTGGGTTACATGGTGAGACCCTGAGTTGTTAAAAAGGAAAAAGGAAAAGTTAAAAAGGAAAAATGAGGGGGAAAGTGACAAGATGAATTGTGGAGAAGTGATGAGGACAACCACTGGCCAGTCCCTTCCTGTGACATCTGATAATAGTGAAGCTCTGTGTATGCTACATTGAGCCCACTAACATCTGATTGGCCTAAGTACAAGGAGAACTGGACCCATGCATTCAGATGAGAGCCCAACCAGACCTTCCTGTGGAGGTCTGCCCATCCCTGCTTCATTTCAACAAAGGCCAGCAAGGGAAATACAAGCACAGGCTCTCAGACCTGAGGGCACCTGAGAGGTTCACCAAGCAATTGAAAACTAACCCTGGGGAAAGAGGAATGGGACTTGATGTTCTAATGCACTAAAAGTTCACAGACACACAAAACAGATGAGCGTGAGGTCTCCTTACAATTAATTTGATCTTCTGAAGATTAAAGTTTAAATCATTACAAAGGAATGTCCAACCAGCAGTCAGGCTCAAGACTGGTGACTCTGACCCTGAGAGCCAAGGTATTCAGTGAATGCCACTGAAAGGTAAATAAACTCACTCCAGCCAAGGCAGCCTCAAGATAGTATATTAAAATATTTTTTTCTCTGGACAGAGAACAAGAGCATAAAGTGTGAAAGTAAGGATGACCCAGAAAACAGAGAGAGAGAGAGAGAGAGAGAGAGAGAGAGAGAGAGAGAGAGAGAGAGAGAGAGAGAGAGAATCAGAGCTGTCTTCTGGTTTTGAAAACTCACAACCAAATGCACACACCTCCAGTCACTGCAATGAGGAGATAAAAGAAAGAGACAAAACAAAGAACACACAATGACACATTCTAACCATTTACAGCTATGAGAAAAACTAAGTAAGGGGGGGGCACATATCTAATGATTCATGGGGAGCACAAACTTGTCTGGATAGGTGAAAACAAAAAAGAGGCACAAAGTTGGATGGGTAGGGAAGGGAATGAGTCTGGAAGGAATGGGGCGGGGCATTAGTGAGATAAAAGGCATTGTGTAAAACATTCAAAGAACTAATAAAAAAGAAAATAAAGATTAGCACCATTTAAAAAGAACAAAAAACCAAAACTTTAGACTGGAGAGATGGCTCAGAGGTTAAAAGAGGACCTGGGTTTGGTACCCAGCACCAGTATGGCCATTAATAACGCTCTCTACCTCCAGTCCTAGGGGCTCTAACTCCCTCTGCTGGCCTCCATGGGCATTGTATTCATATGGTGCACAGACATGCATTCAAAAAAGAAAGGGAAAATTAGTAACTTTCTATACTAGATTTGTAAATTTGCATAAAGTAAATAGCTTCTTTGAGAAATCACCTAAACTGACATAAGCAGATGCAGAAATTATGAATGGGTTAATTATAGGGAAATGTAAAATAATAGTCAAATTCCAAACAGACACAAACTTACATGAGACAATCTTACCAATTACCTTAAACAAACAGAAAAAAAATCATGATTTTTGTTTTTGAGTCACAGTCTCACTCCGTACTCTCTGGCCTTGAACTCACTAAAATTACTAGTCACACAGAGATTCCAGAGTATACAGGAAGGAAGCCATATTCACTCATATGTTATTTATAACCACCAATACCAAAACTCAGTAAGCATGACATCAAAGCAATCCCACCTGCCAATCACCAGAGCAGTCCCACCTGCCAATCACCAGAGCAGTCTTACCTGTCCACCTCACATGAGTCCTTAAATGTTTCACAGTTTTCTAATTTAAATAACATATTAATATATCAAGAGTATGAAATATAACTGTATTGAAATATCAATTTATTATCTCCAAGAAGAATTTTGCTTAGAAATCAGTCATTATAAGTCATCATATCAATAAAAATGTGAGATTACCTCAATTGAAGATGGAAATTTATTTGGCCAAATTCAACATTTTATATCCTTCAGTACACTGAGAATAAAAGAAAACTTTCTTACTCTTACAAACCCATCTGTCACTAAACTGACAAAAACAGCTAATGGGGAAAACACATAAAACATTGTACACTAAAATAGAAACGTTGAATAGTCTGAAGAAGATGCTGTTACCATCATTACTGTGCCAGAGGGTTAGTCACTGCAGAAGAAAGAGAAATTAAATAGGTATGTAATGATTGTGAAGGAAGGGGGAGGCTCACCAGCACTTGTGGACCACATATTCCCTTCTCTTGAAAATTAGGGAGAATCAAAAGGAAAAGGATTACACTTAATTAGAAAGCTTAAATCTGCTAGCCAGAAAAACACAAGTGTAGGGGGAAAGAAACAGAAATGGAACTGGAAATTGATGGTTCTCTATCCCACGAGCCAACCCCAATCTACACGGCTATCATAAGAAAGCTTTATAACAATGCAGTCAAGCCAGCTTGTTCATACAATGTCTGTAGCTGCTTTCCTAACTGCATAGGCAGAGCCTATTGCTTGAAGCAGGGACCATATGGCCCGACAAGCCTGAAGTATTTATTGTCTGGTCCATCATGACAAGATCACCAGCCTGTGGAATAGAACTGCAAGCTCACTCACAAAGTGTTTAGAAATAAATTTATAATGATTACACAACTTATGAAGTAACAAAAATATTAAAGAGTAAACTAGAATCCAAGGCAAATTTAAATAAGTCAATATAGATACTATGTATTAGAAAAATATAAAATGTATACTATAATATATAAGTAGAACCTATACTACATATTACACTATATAGTATATATAATATAGTATATATAATTCAAATAGACTATATATTATACTATATTATATGCAGCATAATATATGATACATATATGTATGTATATATATATATATATATATATATACACATATATATACATGTACACACACACACACGTGTGTGTCTGTGTGTGAAATGTCCTGGAATAAAAATATTCAATATTATCAATGTCTATTCTCCAAATTAATCAATTAACATAAAGTAATACCATTTAAATCCCATTTAAACTCCCAGAGCAGTGCCTATTGAACATGACACTGTACTGCAAAAAATTCAAATAAAAGATTAAAGAAGAGAAAGAAGAAATTCCACTCTGATCAACCACTTTGCTTCAAACCAACCCTTCCCCAACCAGATATACACATGTCAACCTGAAAAGTGAAACAAACGAGGCTGGACAGAGCATTTGACAACAGCATCCTAAACATATCAGAGTGACAACAAGATGAAAGTTATGGAAACTAGACCTGCCAATGGACAGACATCCTAAGCAGTTATCCTGGTCTGGAAGCATCCCTCTGCCCAGCAAGTCACACATGCAGCAAAGGTGGCTTATAAACTAAGAGTTGCTTTTGAAGTCTTTACAGACAATGGGGATGTGAGCTTCAGTCCAGGCTTTGGAGCCTTGGAGCTGTCCAGACTGAGCTTCAGATGCCAAAGAGCTACATCCAAAGATGCAAGACATCCAGAAGTAAACAACCCCTTAAGAAAACTATCTTTCAACTTCTGGTCCCCAAAGCTGGACTGAGGCCATCTGAGATCACAATCACTTGGCAGAACCAAATGTCAAGGAGCAGTCATTGTGCAACACGTAAGGGGTGAACTAGAATAAGAGCTAAGTAGAAATTCAAGGCTTAAACATACAATGGCATTAAGACTTCCAGACACGGCTCGAAAGAGAATTGGTTAACTCAAATATTTATGAGAAGAAAATATTTAGAGTGTAGACAGGGAAACACAGGGAGAAAGACTCGCATGGGTTTAGCTGAGTCTCAGAACAGGAAAGAGAAAACAGGTCAGGAACAAAACATGAATGCATAAAATGGCCTTTTAAATTCCCCAAACTAAAGAAAGAAATTAATCCATGGATCTAAGACCTAATGAATTCTTAGAAAACTAAACAAAATTTATAACCCCCCCTCCAGAAGCATAATAGGGAAATGAGGGTAGCTAGTTATGAACAGGGGGAGTGGGATAGCTAGTTATGGAGAGCAATACATTTATTCTAAAAAAAAAGAGAAGGGTGCACAGGCGAATTCTGTACAGCAAAAAAATGTAAGACAATGAAGGATGAATCCTGTTTTTCTATTGCTTTGATAGAGACCATGACCAAAAGTGACTTGGGGAGGAAAGGGTTTATTTCAGCTTACAGATCTCAGGTTCCACTCTGCCGCTGAAGGAAGCCCATGCTGGAACCTGAAGGCAGGAACTAAAGCAAAAGCCAAGGAGACCCAGTGCCTAAAGGCTTGCTCATTTACTATCTTAAACATCTCAGGACCAGGCATGGCATAGGCCATAGTGTACTGGGCCTTCTCCTATGAACTTGTCTACAGGCCAGCCTGGTGGTGGCATTTTCTCAACTGAGGCTCCCTACTCTCAGAAGACTGTAGCTTGTGTCAAGTTGACATAAAACCAATCTGCACACCATTCTTGTAGAGGACCCCAGTTCAGCTTCCAGCACTCACATGGTGGTAACCCACAACCACCTTCAACCCTAGAGCTGGTGCCCCCTTTGGTCTCTGTGGGCACTGCAAACATGTACACACACACACACACACACAATAAAATTTAAAAATACACAGGAACATAGCGGCTAATGTACTAAAACAGCAATCAATGTAGAGTTCCACAGCCAGTGAGAACAACTCTCGAGAACAAAGTGCATTGAACATGTTTTCAGAAGAACAAACACCAATAGATTTCATCACTAATTTTCACCAGATACTAAATGGAAATGACATTTAATGAAGGAAAAAAAGAACAAAGGGTAGTGCAGAGAAACAATGAGAATGAGCCACAACAAGGGAAAAAATAGTAACACCGCCTAATGAGCACTTAAGTGCAGGGGCATTTAAAATATACAACAGAAAGCATGAGCAACTAGAGGACCTAGTGGAACTGAAGTATTCTGAGCTTTTAGATGGTGCAAGAGGGAAATGAGGACACTAGCTAGTGGTGGACTTGGTGAGCCCGTGAGGATGGCAAAAGCTAGAGGGACCACTAATGAGCCAGAAAGTGCATTGCTCCCAACCACCAGAGCAGTGGAGATGGATTGATCTATGTGTGAATATATGCAAGATTTTTTAAAAATATTAAATATTAGTGAAGATTTATTTAAGCAGATGTTTGAATAACACTAACCCCTATTAAATCATATGCTATAGGCATGGGGACAGTGCAATGGGCTGGATGTTTATGCCAACTTCATACATTGGAACTCTGTGTGTGTGGCTCTACCTGGAGACAGGGACTTTGGGAAGCATTTGGATCAGACAGTAGTGCTCCCCTGTAGAGATGGGGCCCTTGTAAGAAGAGAAGAGATGACTTGTTTCCTCTCAGAATCTGGTGCCATATAAGGACACAGCAAGAATCCAAGAATCTGTGCCCACTGAAATCTCTCTTTCTGAAATCCCACCACCTACCACTTTAAGGTCAGTCGCCCCCAGCCTTCAGAATGGTGAGAAGGAAAATGTCTGTTGTTCAGATCTCCCGGGCCAGGTTCTACAACAGTGCAAAGGGACTGAAGCAAACTGATGGCCAAATCCCATGGGGGGCGTCTTAGTTACTTTCCCATTACTGTTGAAAGAAAGCACCATGACCAAGGCAATTTATAAAACTGTGCGTTCAGTTTGACAGTTTCAGAGGGTTGAAGTCTATGATGTCAGAATAAAGGAAGATCTGAGCACTCACATCTTGATCCATAGCCACGAGAGAGAGAGAGAGAGAGAGAGAGAGAGAGAGAGAGAGAGAGAGAGAGAGAGAGAGAGAGAGAGAGACTGATAATGGCACATGTCTTTTGAAAACGCAATGCCTACTCCTACTGACATATAACACGCCTCCTTCAACAAGACCACACCTCCCACACCTCAGTCCTTTCCAAACAGTTTCACCAACAAGGGGCCAACTATTCAAATATCTGAGCCTATGGAGGACATTCCCATTCACGTCACCAGAGGGGAGTTCACAGTTTTGTACACATGGGTGTTTCACCTGCAGTGATGGTGATATTGTTATTAAGGGAGCAGAGATGATCTATGTGCTTTAACTAATTTGATAATACACTCATGATTGGTATTAGAATATTTCCTGCTGTCAAGACAGCACTTCAAATTCCAATAAAGAACGAGCTACTCAGGACATCGTTTACCAAGATGTCCCTAGATGAGGTGGTATTGGCCACTGACAAGGACTGGGAGAAAGAGTTGGTTTTCTTTAAGGATGTGGTTCCTGGTAAATGGGCCATGTTTGACTAGAATCCCACATTCTAAAGAGCATATAGGTAGCACTAGTTGGTCTCGGTAGGTTTAAAGTCAAATAAAGAATGCAAAGTTGGGTGCATAGGGAAAGGGGATGGATCTAGAAGGAGTCGGTGGAAGGGGTTAGAATAATTAAAATGCATTGTATGAAACTCTCAAAGAACTAATAAGTAAAAAAGAAATTGCATACACATCTGAAAAATAACAGATTTATAACAGGTATTATATCTAAAATAGATCTCTACTATATAAAAATGCCAACTATAAAAAGAGATACAAAAAAGAACTGGGATAAAACCTACAAAATGATTCTTAACATCTTCAAGTTAGAAAGAGTTTTCTATGATAAGGCATATAATCCATAAACCATACATGCAGGGCTCACATTTCTAGTGTCACAAAAATTTAAAACACTTTTATTGAAAAAAAATTACCAAGTTAAAGTCCAAGCCGCAGACAGGAGATGTTCTACAAAATATGCTTGCCACACAAAACAAATTTACAACCAGAGTCTGTCACTATCCTATACAAGTCAATGAAAAAAAACACACACATAATAAAAACATGTAAATATATGTACCTTTTCACTGAAAAGGTACAAATATTAGTAGTCATATAAAATGCACCTCTTCTACCAAGCAGGGAAATGGAAATTAAAAGAACAATGAGATTTAATTTTTTCCTGCTCATTACATCTCCAGAATTAAGAAGAGGGATAGTAACAAATGTTAACACAGATTGGGGGAAACACGTGCTTTCAGGTACTTGCTGGGAACTGTGACCATGTGAGATCATTCAGAACCCATGAAGCACCATTGACCGATGTGTAAATTTGCATCCCCACTATCCCAGCAATACCAGTCCTGGACACACAGCCTGACCATGAACTGGGGCACACACAGAGAGGAACATGCAGCATTGTTGTAGCCCACAGAGCAAAACTCTGAGGTTTGAGGAGGTTTAATGTGGTCATCAAGACAAGAGGTAGGAAATAAACTATGGGACCAGGGAGTTCTCTGCACACATTGAAATCATGCAATAGTCCTCACTGACATAGAAGATCGTACAAGATGCTACATCAAAGGAAATCAATTGAAAAATAGTTTGTAGAGCATGCATGTCCTAGGACTCCGGGAACATGGACACTGGCCTATTGGCATGGGTTACCTGTAGAAAAAGAATAAATGTTGAGCAGATAGATGGTAGTTTCATGCAAGAAAAAACATGTTCTGCCCCAAACTAAGACTGAAGGAACCTGGGTGCTCAGCCTTTTAAAGGACTTATGGTAATTCTCAGAGACTTGAGGGAAGGCTAGACCTTTGGTCTCTGAGGGCTGACACCTTGTGGTGAATGGATTCCTTGTCAGGGACACAACCCTGCTGCTTGATACATCCAATTAATAGCCCAGATCAATTTGTGATCCCTTACATCTCAGATATATGACCCGGTGTTTTTGATTAATGAGTCATGTCTGATGGTGGTTCCAAATTATCCATGCCACAGATTTAACCCCGCTGCTGAGAGAAAGCCGATTTCTTTATGGCCATGTGAAGGAAGGCAGGCTGAAAGTCCTGTCTAGCCAGGCAGCTTTGAAGCAAAGAAGACAGACACGCAGCCTGCCAGGGGAGGTAAATCTCTCTCCTAGGACATTTGGACAGCTCTCTCCCTTTGCTGTCCATGCTAAATCCTTCATTAATAAGCAGTAAACCTTGACTCATGTCTGGAAGTTTTAATTGGCCATAATTTGCACTGTGCTACTTAAATCTTCGGAAACTCTAAGATTGTACTGACGTAATGCCTGTGGAGAATGTAGCTATATCTATATATCTATACATATACATCTATATATCTATATCTATATATGTATATATGTATATGTATATTCATATGTATATGAATGATATATATTCCCAAATACAGCTTTTTATTGGATGTTTCCTTAATCATGCTACTAAATAATTATTTTTAAAGACAAAACAAACAAACAAATAAACAAACAAAAGGCAATTTGATCTTAAAACTAGGATTTTAGGTACTGGAGAAATGGCTTAGTCATTAAGAGCTCCAGAGGACCTTAGTTCTGTTCCCAGCAACGACATAAAGTAGCTCCCAATGGCCTGTAACTCCAGACCCAGGGGATCTGGTGCCCTCTTCTGGCTTCCATGAGTACTGCTCGCATATGTGAATACCTACACATATATAACACACATAATTTAAAAAGGAAGTTTTAAAGTGTCGGTTTTTATGCTCAAACATGACTCTGAATTATTTTGTGTGTTTTTCAATGGCACTGTAATGGAAGAAATGGAGTGAGGTGGAGAGAAGATGCATAGGAATAAACACATTTTAAACCAGGAAGTATAAACCTAAAATGTGAGGGGCAATGATCAACACCAAGCTCACCCTAAATCTCACTTACTTCAAGCGCCCTTCAGGTAAATCACATGTCCTGAGGGTCCTGGCCACTGTCACAGACTCCACAGACCAATGGACCCTGCGATCCCTATGTTTTGTTGACCCAGTAAGATCCCAGCTACTCTTGATGGAAACCAGTAATGATAAAAGTGAATTCAACTTCTTTGGTTTCGTTTGGTTTTCTGTCCTACTGTGAAGCATCAAGAAGGCCATTACTAGAGAACAGACTTCAAGGACTCCAGAATCACAAGCTAAGGTCAACTTATTTTCTTTATATAAACTATCTGACCTTTAGTATTTTGTTATAGCAACTGAAAGTGGTCTATGATGGTCACTGTCTCAGAAAGTGGTTCTCTGCTATTTCTGTCCTTTAAGTTTCTCCTATTTTTGTCTATGAGGGCACTTCATCCTGCATGGAAGAAAAGATAACAATCAATAATAGAAATTCTCTCCTGTTCCCAGTACTCAGCCTGCTAGGTGGGTACCACAAGCAGGGCTATTACTCCTGTCTTGGGGGAAGATGAGCCCCTGCTTCCCTCAGAAGTCTAAATGCCCTAGAGCCCAGTATCCCTCACCATCTCCAGGGGTTTATGTCTGCCCTGCATTTAAATGTTAACATGACTTTACACTCCTTTGTCAAAACCTTCTACAACAAACTCTGTTGTAGCAGGAAATCTACAGTTCCCCACCATGGCTTCTGGGTGGTGCAACCCTGGGCAGTGAGCCTGTGACCTCCTCACCTCTTCAGGCCTCTCCAAGCCTTCCCTCAGACTGAAAACCATGAAAACAGAAAGCTCCCTTCATGCCAGTCCACTCTTTTAAGTTTTACATCTCTCCAAAACATGCCTACTCCTTCACTCCCCAGAACCTAGAGTCTCATATTTTGTCGAGACTTTTGTTATTGTCTAATGGAGAGTTGGTATGTTGGAGACTTACTTTCCCATATTGGATAAGTAGGATACATAACTGGTGCAACCACTCTGGAGTGACTGGTCAGTACTGTGTATGCCCAAAACACACCGCTGCTGCAGAGTCAAAGTAAGAATGTTTAATTAAATCATATTATTATTATTATCTTTACTAGTCAGAAACCAGATTGGGAGAGGATAGACCTTCCAGTAAAGGAAAGGTAGTGAGAGAGATTCTGGAATTTTCTTGAAACAAAGATGAACCCATAGATTCTTTGAGGAATTCATGAACCTGGTACAGTCTCTCTCCCTCTCCCTCAGTCTCTGACTCTCTGTCTCCCTCATTCTCTGCCTCTCTCTGTGTATCTCTGTCTGTCTCTGTCTGTGGCTCTGTGTGTCTCTTTCTCTCTCCCCACTGCTCTATGTGTGAGTCAGACAGAAGTGGGGCAGGGGGCAGAATTTCAGAAGCAGGTGGAGTACAAACACCAGAGGGTCATACTCTGGTGGACTCATAGAAGGTCATAGGTTGGTAGAGTATGGCTTATAAAGAGTCCTAGTCTGGTAGAATGTGGGATACACAGTGTAAGAAGCTGGTAGAATGAGGGCTTGCAGAAGGTCAAAGGTGTGGGCTAATGTGCCTTTCAAAGTAGATTTGTCCTGAACCATCTGAGGCATGACTTGATCTCTTCTTCATGACGATTTTCTTTTTCTATTCTGTGAGTTAAAAACTTAATGCTATAAATTAGATAAAAAGCCCACAATGCTTTTATAAAGTAATCCCAACAATAGTAGTGGTGGGGTGGGTCTGGTGGTGGTGGCATCAATGCTGTCTCTATAGCTGAGAAAGACTTCTGTGTATTGATTAAATTTTTAACCTATTATGTCAGTGGCCCAAACAGGCAGACTGTTACCACTTGTCTTGACTGTAGTGAAAACTAGAAAATGGAAAATGGCTCCTCTAAAGATAAGCATATCCCATGTTGACCTGGGTACAAAATATAGCAGTACTCCTTGCTTGGCACTAGCCTCTTGGTTCCCTAGAAGCTGTGACAGCCAGATTTAGGAGAGGTCTGGGTATCAGCATTGGGGATGTCTCTGGGATCTTCATTCACTTCCCATGTAGGAACCTGGGGCTTTATTCTGAATGATAAATCAGAGACATGGTTATCTGGAGAGGCACTGGGGGAATGGGGAAGCACAGTGCACACTAAACAGCTCAGTGTGGGGAGCTGGAGTGGCCTTCCTCAAGTCCTCATCTTTCCAAGGCTTCCATAACCCACTGCAAGTACCCACACCGTATGTGGGTGTTCAACTGAGTCTCTAGCTGTAGAGGGAATCAAAGATGCCCTTTCTCCCTCTTTTGCCCCCTTTATATTGAGTCAGCTGGTGGGGTATAGTCTTGCAAAGGTTTAAAGATGAGAGGTAGTCTGCATGTGTGATTAAGGATTAACCTGGGACTATGGCTAAGATTTAGGCTACTATCATGGGCAGAGGTCAGTAAGAATCACAGAAAAGCATAGCTGTACTTCAATGTGTCCTGGAGATTGGTTCTATGACACCTGACACACACCCCTGCAGGTACCAAAATCTATGAATGCTTGTAGTCCTTGTATAGAATGGCATAATATTCACATGTGGCCCACACATCTTCCCACCCACTTCAGCTTATCTTTGAGATATTCATAATAGGAAATACAATGTAAGTGCTACATTTTTGTTTAAGGAGTAATGACCCAAAAAGTCTGTTCTTGGTATTAATCTGCAATTGGTTAAATTCATAGAGGCAGATACTGCAGTGGCCGAGGACTCATTGTATGTGGCCAGAATTGGATTTCTGTCTGGGACCAGTATCAAGCCTCTGTCTCTATCAGTGATCCAAATACTCATCGTATGCTCATGGTGAAGGCTAAGCTGAGCTTGGAGTAAGGATACCAGGAAAACTGATTAGATATCAAATGGTCTTGAGGTTGCTCCGGTGAGGGTGTCGACTCATGGGCAGGAGCTCGTCTGTAACTGATGGGGTCAATCACATCAAAGTGATGGAAGGTGTTGGTTTAAAATGTGGATGTTGCAGCCTCATCCAATTACCCCGGGGCCAGGGAAACTATGTTTCTATTAGTTCTCCTGGTTCAGCTGCTGCACATAAGTTGAATCACTCTGCTTTGAGTTCCCAGGGTATCCTTTCTGGGAGCTGCTAAAGACATATTGTACAGGCTCTAAGCCCTTGCTTATAGTCCACCTTTTGCCTCTTTGAAACTCAAAACCGGGGCAAATGCATTGTTCAATCCTGGCTATGGAAACTTGCATGGGCCTCAAACGTTGGATTTGACTGTGCTTATCTCTGGGTAGCTTTCTACAGTTATAGAAGGCAGAGGACATGACAGTGATGGTCACAGTGATAATCAGCTGAGAACTCACTGTGTCAGCTGCATGGCACTGAAGCTGCATATCAGCCGCTTCCATCCCCACAGCCTAGGGGTCGGAACTGTCCTATTACCATTCCAGACAGGGCTGTAAGTGGGCTTACTCAGGACAACGAAAGGGAAGTAGAGATGAGACATTCCTGAGCTAGCCCACTTATGTTTTTTTCTAAGCCACAGTCATCTATGATATTGTCTCAACAGTAAAAAGTGCTAACATGGACCCTGTAATAAGAAGTGTCCCAAACAACTCCCAGCTGTAAGTCACACTTGCCCTATCAAACAATGAATTTGTCATGCCTTTGCCACATGGAGCCTACCCATTTTCCTTTCCTGAATTTCTCAGCAGCTTGGGGAAACCTGGGACTTTCGCCCAGTTCCTGGATATGTAGAGAGTTTGCTTCTCTTTCTCTTTCTTCTCCAGACCACAGCTGTCTTCCTCTGGAGGCAGATAGGAAGAAGAAGTTCAAGGTCTGATCTGTCATCTAACACCTTTGGCAAACCTCTCCCAAGAGGGTTCCCTACAGAAATGTTGCTCCTTTCTCTGAGTCACTGAAGACATTTGAGGATAATTGGATACCCAGCTTTGGGGTACCAAGTGGGCAGCTGGTGTTCACCTCCCTAAGGACCATGCCAAGCCAGCGGGAATCTGGCTCATTGCTCTGTAAATGATTGCAGTGGGAGAGGAAAGAACATGCCTTTCGCTTCATTTGTTAAACATGTGTGTTAAATCGCAGTCACACGTGCACAGCCATCCAAAGGTCAGGAGCCTATGAGGGCACGTACCCTGACTCCTCCACACTATGCTTCAGACAATGAGGACTCCTCAGGAAAGTACGTCAATTAACACTTTAATATTAGTTTCGATTTATCTTTCCAGGACCCTAGCAGTACATTCCCATTTATTTCAGTTAACATCTATTTGTGAATTGTATCAGTCCCTGCTAGGTAGAGCACAAGATAGAGATTAATTAAATATGTGCCCCCCCCACACACACTTTGAAACAATATAAGTCTGCAGGTTGAAGGACTGGCTGGGCATTGCAATGGGCATTTTGTCAGGCCAGACTGATAAAGTGATAGTACAAGGAGAAGCTGGTATGGTAGCAGGGGCTAAGGCAGGAGAATGAGAAGTTTGGAGACAGTCTGGGCAGCACAGTAAAATCTGAGAGATCTTACCTTAAACACAGAAACTAAGCAAACAAAGATGCCCGTGAAATCCATAGAAGGGGAAAATGCTGGGGCATTCATTTCAGCCAACTGTAAAGGATAGCAAGGAAGGAAATTTTCTTGACTCCTTACAGACAAGAAGTCTACAATTTGATAACAGATAAGAGTCCAGTGCATGAGAAGCCAGAAACCTCATGGTTCTCATCCCATTGGGCCTGGAGAGCTGTAGGTCAAGAGATCTTGAGTCTTTCATCTGTAGGATGGGGAAAAATGACATTGGCCACTGTCAACTTAAAGTACTTAACCCAGCAAACTCTGGCCAGTAATATCCTGCCCCTTTATTCCCCCTCACCCACCTACCCCAGGCATACTTGACTGCACAGTCTTTTGCCTCCAAGTTCCTGAAATGGAATTGTCTCTCTGAGACTTTCACCTGTGTCAGTTAAGATGCTAGTGTCTGAGAATAACAGGACCTTGGCTCTGAAAGAGCTGTTTGCAGAGGTGGGCGACGTGTTCTTGCTCACGCCAATGAGTCTATTACTTCTGAAGCAGGCTGTACAGGGGCTACAGGTCTCATTAGGAGTCCTGATGCAGCATCTGTGCACACAAATACCTGGCAGTGGGTGCTGGTCTGGAGGTGATTTCTGAAGAGATTCTAACTTCATGGCATTTTGGCCTTCAACCTATATCTTCTTATCAGCAATACAGGTTCAGTGTGGTGCCATCTGCCTATCACAACATTCAGGAGATAGAAAGATTCAAGGAAAGTTTGGGCTACATAAGGGAATAATGTCAAAAAGTATATCTGAGGAGATAACCCAGTCAAGAAAGTACTTGGTTGTTTTACAAGCAAAAGAACTCAAATTCAGCCCCTAGAACCCACATAAAAATTCTAGATATGTTGGCATTGTACTTGTAATCTCAACACTGAGAAGGCAGAGCCAAATTTCTAGGGCTCTCTGGAGAGCCCATCTAGCTTGTTTGGGAAATTGCAGAGACAGAGAGAACTATTCTCCAAACAACAAGGAAGATGGGAATAACGAAGGACACTCAAGGTGACACACATGTGACAGACACAAGCAGCATCACACCACATCCCCAGGATGGTATCTCTGGGAGTTGGGCTACCCTAGTCTCCTGACATGGCCTTTGGGAGAAGCCATGAATCCTAGAGCTGGTGTGTTCCTAAAGGCAAAGTTGCCTGATCAGCGGTGCAAAGGACTCCTCATAGCTTTAGCCTCCCTCCTCATCTAGCATCCGCTCATGTGCTCCAGTGATAGGACTCTCTCCACCACTCCAAGCACACCATCCATCTGGGGGCAGATCCCATTAGAGAAACCCTTTATGTTGGGCTGAAATCCATCCATCTTGGGAAGGGTTAATGAGACAATCACAAGATGCTTCTTGTTGAAGCTTTCTGATTCCCCACTCAGCCTAGAAGCATTAATCCCATCATCAAATGGACAGCCCTGGGGAGTGAACTTTTAAGGGCTTAAAACAAGGTAGGTTAATTAAAATCTTTGATCAAAGCCCCATAAACAGAGTAAAACTTCTCTCTCTTAATTATCCTGGATCGCCTCACAAGCATTAAAGCCAAAGGGGAGAAGATGAAGAGGCAGGGGGTGGGGTGCACGGTGAGGAGCTGGGGTAAGAATATCCCAGAAAGGAATGACCACCAGCCAAGAGCTGCCATGTTAACCTTGTCACCAGCCTCTTATGCCAGGACTCCTGGGGAAATAGAGAGCCAGTCTTGCTTAATTGATAATGACTCGTGAAGCACTTTCTGCAGCAGTTGCTTTAGAATGCCACAGCACAAGAAGCCCTATCTATTGCCAGTGAGGAGGAGCCAGGGTCTCACTGAAAGGCTGAGAGTAGATAGTTGGAGTTGGTGGTGATTAGCACCCCCAGGTAGAGCCACAAGAAGGGGCTGCAGAGCACAGAACAAGAACTCTCAGCTAAGTTAGGAAAGGTCAAGGAATGCTTCCAGAACAGCAGCCTTGAGTGGAGACATGGCAGATACGTTGTTGAAGTCAATGAGGTGTCGGTCAAGAGTAAGCTCTGGCTGGAGTGGAGAGACCCAGAGGTGAGGATGGCCTGGGCTGGGCAGGAATGGGAGATAGATTCATGTGGGCAGCAGTGAGGGACAAGACCAGAGAACCTGGGGATCGTGAGCTGTGTGTGCTAAGGACAGTTTCAAAGGAGAGTCAGAGAAGGATCTAGGAATTTAGGAAGATCAAGTGGGATAGGAAGGAGGGAAGGAAGAGGACAGAAAGACCAGGTTACACATATTTATTGTCCAGGGGAGAGAAAATTTATCTGTCTTTAGGTAATGGCTTAAGAAGGAGGAGAGAGAGAGAGGGAGAGAGAGAGAGAGAGAGAGAGAGAGAGAGAGAGAGAGAGAGAGAGAGAGAGTATCAAGGGCCAGGATACCTGATTATTTGTTATTTGTGTAGGTGATGGTGGTCCTCTTTGACCTGCTGATATGCAGGTAGAGGGCTGGAGGAGAGTGAGAGTTTAGGTTTGAACACTTGAAGTGTGATGGGTCAGCGATGGAGTACAATCTCACTTTGATGCACCCCTGACTCAAGTCCACCGTGACATAAGAATGGATGCAATCATGCCCAGGGCCACCTTTCAGGCACTGCTTGGCTTTGGAGAGCTCTTGCTGAAGACTCAGGTTCTACAATTGCTTCCCTGCCAGCCTTTCTCCAGCCACTAGGACTTCTGTCTGGTCTGCAAGTGTCCTAGGCTCTTTTCTGCCTCCAGGCCCTCAAACACTCACAGTATCAGGAATGTGTTTTCTTTCACTCCTGATCCTCACCCACTGTTTCAGTCCCATTGCTTTTATCCTGTTGACAGGAAGGACTTCCATGATTCCACTCACCAAGGTCTAGAGAACTGGACCAATGTTCAGATTACTAATCCCACCTTAAACTCAGATTCTGATTCAGCAGCTCCTGGGTGGGGCCCAGGAATCTGCATTCTAGCAAGCATGCCAGTTGGCTCTACCTATATAGTCTATAGACTACCGTCTAAGGAGCTTGCCTGCAGTAAATTTCAACTATGAAATAAACATGATGGTGCTACAGGGTGACTGCAGGGTCTGCACTGTCCCTGCCACCCTCTACCCTCTTATCTGTTATTGATCAATTCACACACCAATTACTAATGGTACTGTGTTCATTGCAATTATAATTTTTGATGTGAAAAACTCATGCTTTTGTCCATGTAAAATATAAGTAAGAGCATCCTGAGGAAACCCTGTGGTTTGTATTGGTCTTTATTAATATGTAACTCAAGTAAAAACAATGTGATTTCTATGAAATTGCAACTTTACGGAGTCCTTCCCCTCCCTCCCCTGCAGCTTACTTCTCTAGGCCTCTGTATGCAGAAATACTGACATGATATTATCAACATTTCCCTAAACTCCAGACTTCAGGAAAATGCCAATAAAAGGTCTCCCACCACTTCCTTCAAAACAAAAACCAAAAAACTAAACTTATTGCTAAGAATCACCCTTCCCCCAAATAACTGAAACAAACTTGAGGATGCACCCCCACCCCAATTTTCTAAGACAAAACCATATGCCATCTCTCCAAGTTCTTAGTCTCATAAACACTAAGTTGTTTGTCTCCATGAAACCAGCCAGACTCTGATAAACATTTCCCGTTTGGTTGACTGTTGTTTACTTTCTCACAACTATAAAACCCTTCACTTGTGTCCCTCCTTGTTACAGCCCACGTCACTCCATGCACACACCAGGCCCAGAGGGACAAAGTCCAATTCTTAGTTGTTATATATGTCACCACCATAGTCAGAGCCTATATTTTGGGAAGTTGATTTACTACCAAGGTCAAAGCAGCAAATGGGGACAAGGTGACATCATGGCTTCCAGTTTTACCAGTGGTTATTGCTCTGGGATCACTTCTCTGTGTCCTAGAGTTGGAGGTCGTGTGAATTCTTCCATAAAGGTGACAGTTGAGAACCACAGATCAGGAGGGTATCGTGGGTAAAAAAATGGATCCTAAACTGAAAAAGGCAGATACTGAGGGTCTCTCAAAATAGATCCAATTAAAAAAAAAAAAAGAAAACTTGAAGGTGTGCTGGGTTCATGACCACTCCCTCAACAACCACAAACTAGAGGGAATGCAAAGATTTCCTGAATCGCTATCATCTTGCTTGGAAATTTTTGTTATTGTATCTGAACCTAGGAGACACAACCTTCAGCAGATGGTTCTGGGTAAGAAATCAGTAGCCTGGTATCAGCCAGACACTGTCTTTCTCCTGAGGTCTTCATCGATACTGGTCCACCGACCCAGATGCCATTGGTCCTGGTTCTGAACCATACTTCAACAGCAAGACAGTCTCTACTCGGTTCCCTAGAGGAATGCAAGAGTCTTAAAGGGTCAAGCTCCTGGGCAGAACTGGTCAAGTTAAAGGCTTTCTATTATCTACTCCTGTGCCCCTGGTGTGCAATAGGTGCTGGAAATAGCAGCAGCAAGTCATCTCTGCCTCCTGAGGAGTATCCTACAGGTAGGACTTGAACCAAATTTCTTTCACCCAATTGCATTGCATACTAATATCAAGACTGTGTATCTGTGAGGAAAGGAGCCAATTCCCTCTCTCCAGCTTGGGAAAGACACCACTTTTCCAGTGTAGAGTAGTGTGTGTGCAGAAGGGACCACACACACACACACACACACACACACACACACACACACACACACTGCCTGCCCTGCCCTGCCCTGCCCACCTCATCCTGCAGAAGGAACCTGGTATCTCCCAGAAGCTTTCGCCCTCTGGAGCCAATTTGGGATGGAAATGAGCTCCCGCCTGGATGCATCTGCACACAGAGGGAAACAGTTGGCGTCATAACCTTGGGGGTAAAAAAGACAAATAAAGGAGTCTCCAGAGATTTATCAGAGACCTCAGGAAGCTGTAAAACATATGTTGCAACATATTGATCCTTGACAAACTCCAGCAGTAGAGGAAGCCCTTTCCTGCCCACACTGGCTAATGAAGACCTGGGGGCAGTGTCTTGTTTTTCCGTTTTCCCTCCCAGAGCAGGACTCCAAATGTAGTTTCCATCTCCAGCTTGTCAGTCCTCTGAAGAGGACTTCATGGGCAGCTGGGAACCACCTTGGACTCCACGACCAAGGAGGTGCAGATGTGCAGCTTTCTCGTGCAGGTGGAGAACCCTTGAAACAGTGGAGCTCAACCAGCAGTGGCGATCCCTGTGGAGTCATGGATCAGACATACTGCATATCAGATATTTACATTATATGTCATAACAGTACCCAAATTACAGATATGAAATAGCAATGAAGTTGGGGGGTTACCACAACATGAAGAACTGTATTAAAAGGTTGCAGCATTGAGAACCATTGCCATAGCACATCAACTGTTAATGTTAGATTGTCCCTGGATAAAGAAGGAATCACTATGTGAATATTCTAGCCTAGTGACAAGGTCACTGACCTTCCTCAGGGAGTTCTGACTTCAGAGGTGCTGCCTGGGCCTCAGGGTTTTTACAGTTCTCAGGTTAATTCATATGTCCATCCCAGTGTGCAAACTACCTGAGTTGGGGAGAAAAGAAAACTTATTGCTCTCAGATTTCAAATTTCAGAAGTGAATTTGGGAGGACCTCCCTGCAATAAGCATTAAAGCCCATTTTGGTTTGCAGGAGAAACAATCCCTTTGCCAGAGTGGCAAAAAGGATCAAGTCTTGTGGGGCTGAGACAGCAGAGTAGGAAGGACGCAGGACACTCGTGAGATCAGCTTTCCCCTCTCAACAGGAAATTAAATCCTCTTAGAAGACAGCCAAGAAGGAATTCAAGCCAAAGGTGGTAACTCCCTATCCTGTGATAATGCAGAGCAGAAGGGGTCTGAGTGTATCCCACTGACAACCTTGTCATCTCCCTGGAGGACTAATGAGATGGCTTTAATAGATCAGGTGTGTGACGGAGTCTACAAATTGTGGAGATCTCAAAGCATCTCAAGCACCTTGTGCCCTAGTCTAGATTCTAGCCTGTGAGCTGGGAAGGGATATAGACAGCAGGGGACCTGAGCAGCAGCAGATGCCACCAAAGGCATCCTTCAAAGACCAAAGCTCCAAAGAGAGCAAACAGACAAAAGGATGCCAGGAAGAAAGAGCTTGGCTATCTTCACCCGGAAGTACCCTGCGGGAAGAATTTACGCTTGGTTAAACGTGGGTTTGTTTCTGCTGAGTTGCAAACGGAGGAAATTCGGAGCAAATTAAGTTTAGTAATAAAAAATGAAGACAGTTACGTTTCTGCACAACTGAATATAACTATAAATCTTAAACCTGCTGTGAGGTCTGTTCAAGAAAGAAGAAATACACACAGCTAAGGAATAGGAAGAGACGCTCAGGCTCGGCAGTAACCCAGCAAACACAAATCAAAGTTGGAGCAGCACACCTTAGGGCCACTGGGGTGGGAGGGATTAACATCAACCTCAGAGAAGGTAGATAAGCCAGTCTCTGTCACATTAGTGGTGAACCACATGAAATCTCTCAGAGAGGCAGCTAGAGAATGAAAATCAAAATAATTAGAATGGGGTCACTTTGGGGTAGTGATCTTAAGAATTTACTTGAAGGAAATAACAAAGGATGGGGAGAGATCTGAGAATACATTTGTTCGCCACAGTTTTTACTATGTATGATTGCCCCAAATAGCTGAACAAAACCCAAACAACCAGGGTTGGAGAGATGACTCAGTAGTTAAGAGCACTGGATACTCTTCCAGAAGAACCTGGGTTCAATTCCAGCACCCACATGACAGATCACAGCCATCTGTAGCTACAGTTTTGGGAGAAGGGCTCTGATGCCCTCTTTTGGCATCCCAGGGCATTAGGCATACATGTTGTGCAGAGACACACAAGAAGACAACACATTTGTCTTAGTCAGGGTTTCTATTCCTGCATAAAACATCATGACCAAGAAGCAAGTTGGGGAGGTCTATTCAGCTTACACTTCCCCATTGCCGTTCATCACCAAAGGAAGTCAGGACTGGAACTCACACAGGGCAGGAACTTGGAGGCAGGAGCTGATGCAGAGGCCATGGAGGGGTGATGCTTACTGGCTTGCTTCCCCTGCCTTGCTCAGCTTGCTTTCTTATAGAAGCCAGGACTACCAGCCCAGGTATGGCACCACCCACAATGGGCCCTCCCCTCTTGATCACTAATTGAGAGAATGCCTTACAGCTGGGTCTCATGGAGGCATTTCCTTTCCCTGTGATAACTCCAGCTTGTGTCAAGTTGACACACAAAACCAGCCAGTACAACATCCACACACATAAAATAAAATACAATAAACCAAGTAGCCAAAAATTAGATCTGGGCTATCTTTCATAAAGAAAAATGAAGTATTAAAGTAACTTTAGAAAAGGGTTCTGTGACTTGGATAGGGGCTTATAATATCAAGCAAAAGAGGGGTGTGTTTATAATGATGTTTATTGATTCCCAATCATAAGAATGAGAGAGAGAGAGAGAGAGAAAGAGAGAGAGAGAGAGAGAGAGAGAGAGAGAGATTATATAGCTATAGAGACAATCTAAAGACATGAAATATTAAAAATTATTTTCTATTTTTACTGTTATTGTGTGTGCACATGATTTGTGTGTATGTATATGTATGGGTACACACATCATATAGCACGTATGTAGGAGTCAAAGGATAACTTTCTGTAATCAGTTTTCTCTTCCCACTTTAACATGGGTACATCCTATTCTCCCATGATATGATAGGAGAAAGAGTCCCAGCTGCCCAATCCCACCACCATCTTTGCAGTCATGATCCTCCCCGTGGTGAACTGTATTCCCTCTAACTGTGAGCCAAAATAAGTCCTCTCTCCCTTCAGCTGCTCCTTGGTCACAGCAACAAGAAAAGTGACTAATACTGGGTGATTTTAAAAAATGAAGGTGGAAAATGAAACACAAGTGCTTAGCTCTGCTCCTTATCAAACCCCATTTAGACAATAAAAATACATTCTTTCAGGGATAATTCTATAGCTTGTCTTTAATAAACGAAAGGATGTAATTGAAATAAAGACTTGGAGAGTGAAAATCAGAAGTAGGGAATGTCAGAAAGCAGCCTGGTGTACAGCTCAGACCACCCACCACCTCCATATTACACTGGAAATGAAGTTTCAAATACAAGGGGGAACAGAGCCGTGTTTGTCTGTTTACGAAGTGAGATCTCAGGTCTCTGTGCTCTTCCCTGCAGAGAACTGAAGGCTTAGCCTCTGAAAGGACAACTCACTAGAGAAATTAAAAAGAGAGGGAGTGGAGAGCTCCAAAGACAGTTGGGAACAGAGAGCATCAGTGAAAGATGACACAGTGCTACAGCCTAGATGGGAAGTGTCCCCACAGGATCAGGCTTGAATATTTAGGCCCTAGCCAATAGTGCTATTTGGGGAGGTTATAGAAACTTTGGGAAGTAGAACATATCTGGAGGAAGTAGCTAGCTCAATAGGGACAGATCTCTGTTCTTCTTTGTCTTTGTCCTCCTATTCTACCTTCTCTTCCTCCTCCTCAACCCTCTCTTCTTCCTCCTCTACCTTCTCTTCCTCCTCCACCTTCTCTTCCTCCTTCTCTACCTTCTGCTTCTCCACCTTCTCTTCTTCCTCCTCCTCCTCCTCCTCCTCCACCTTTTCTTTCTCCTCCTCCTCCACCTTTTCTTTCTTCTCCTCCTCCACCTTCTCTTCCTCCCCCTTCTCCCCCTCCCCTCCTCTTTCTGTTGACCATGAAGTAGATGATCTCCTCTGCCACACATTCTCACTGTCATGGTGTTCTACCCAAGTACCTAGGGCAAGGAACCATGGGCTATACCCTCTGAAACCATAAGTCAAAAATAAATCTTTCCTCCTTTAAGTTCCCTGTGGTAGGTGCCTTCTCACCTTCTCATTGCTGTGACCAAATACCCAAGAAGAAACAACCCAAAGAAGGAAGAATTTATCTTGGCTCACAGTTTGAAGGGATGAAGTTCATCATGGTAGAAAAACATGGCTCCAGGAGCTTGAGTCTTTTGGACACATTGCCTAGGCAGTTAAAGAGCAAACAGGAAATTGGCCAGACTTTAAAACATCAAGGCACATCACCAGTGATCCTCTTCCTCCAACAAGCCTCCACCTTCTGAAGGCTTCATAGCCTTCCCAAACAGCACCACCAGCTGGGAAACAAATGCTCAGAAACAGGAGTGCATGAGGGACATTTTTTCACTCATCCGCAATAGCAAGTGTTGATCACAGCAACAAGGAAGTAACCACCAGGCACCTTCTCTGCCTCTATCTCCTCCTCCTTCTCCTTTATCTGCCTCATTTCATCTTGGTGTGACCATGGAGATATGGACTTCTGTAGGTCCTCTGACAATCCCAGAAGGAGAGGCTTACAGATACAAAGCCTAGAGTCCCCCAAAGATCACCTATCTCCAAGCCTACAAGTCACCATCTCCATCCACAAGTACAGCTCCTTGAGCAGGGGAGCAACAACTGAGTCCTGCCTCCTAGGTATTTGAGTGAAGCTTTACTATGAAAGAAACTAGAACAAGCATGATCAAAAGAGAAACTTGGAGGAAGTAAAAGAGGAATAGGTGTCAACTAAGGCTTACAATTGATTTTGAAAGTATACCACCAATTCCCTGAAGGCCTCCCACCAGGCCCCATGGGTTACAGGTTTCCATATCCCTCAGTAGCATCACACTGGAGCCTTTGGAACATTCCAAACCCAAGCCAAGGCCTAGAGTGATATCAGAGAAATCGGTGTTGGGAAGAGAAGAATGGTAGCAGGGAGGTGAAAGGATTACATTCCCATCATCCCCAATAACTGCATCCCAGCATGGATAGGAAGAAGCTACCTCCTGTTTACAGAAGGCCAGGGACTACAAGAACATGCAGGGAACTGGGAGTCACAAACACTAAGATACAAACAGAATTTTAGAATGAATACAGACAGAAGGAAGAAAAGTGAGAGGGGGGAAATAATGTATGTGAATTCCCAAACAGAAGGGTCCGTACTGAAAGAAAGATGATTCCCAACCTATATTTCTATACCTAGCTAACCTATCAATTATATGTAAAGGCCAAATAGGATGACTCCAGAGATGAACAAAAGGGAGAATTAAAAACATTTTATTCATTTATGTGGGTAAGAGGAAAGGGAGGTACCTATGCCATGCTGTCCATGTAGGGGTCAGAGCAGTTTGCACGAGTTGGTTATCTGGTTCAACTCCGTAGGTTCTGGGAATTGAACTCAGTTGGGTCACACTTGGCAGCAAGTGCTTTTATTGCTGAGTCATCTTGCTGGCCCAGAGAGGACTGATGTTATGCTAATAACAAGTACATAAATGTATTAGGCGCTTTGAATTATGCACATGTGTAACTTGGCTACAAATAAAGCAAATTCTAGGGTTTTTTTTTTCTTTAACTTGGCAATTGAACTAAAAGATTTCCTAACTTTCTTTTAGCTGTAGTGATGTATGATGCAAAGTAAGCTTTTTTAGAAGTCACAATGGAGGCTGAAACAAAACAAAACAACATAAAACAAAATAAAATGGATCCGTGGGTAAAAGTGCTTGTTATACAAGCATGGAGACTCAAGTTCAGAGTCCCAACACTCACATAAAAGCCAAGCATGGTGTGAATCTCAAGCCTCAGTGTTGGGGGAGGTGGAGAGAGGGGAAGATTCCAGGCCCTTGCTGGCCAGCCAATTGACCCAAAACACCAGGCTCTAAGTTCAATGAGAGTCTCTGTTTTAAAACATAAGGTGACCCCTATAGAAGAAGACACCCAAAGTCAACTTCTAGCCTCCACATACCCACACACGAGTTGAGGGCCCCATCTCTCATAAACAAACAAAGAAGTAAGCTCTGGAAGCTTTCTAACTCAGAGGTCTTCCAGCATCATTTGCCGCCTGTCAAATGACCCTAGAACAGCTGGTAAGGCCTAGCTTCACTTCCACTGTTGCTTCTGCTTGGATGCCTGCTTTTATGAATTTGCTTTTGAGACCTGAGTTTCAACAGCAAATCACAGGGCTACTGAGAGTCTGGGTCATGTCACCTATCCTGCATCACTCCAAACTCCAGCCCCAGACAGACCTCTGACCCAGGTCAGTCAAGGCCAGCTCCTCTGCCTTGCTCAGCTCCCTTTCATCACCATGGATATTTCCAGGGCTGCTGTACATACTCCTGGACTGAGATGGCTGTGTCAGTCTTATCTTGACAACCAGCTCACCCCAGCATGGCGTCTGTACCTACTTCACACCCACACTGAGTGCTGAGGCTGTAGCCTTGGGCTGAGTCACTGCCAGGAAAATGCTCTGCAGCTTCCAGCCAGGGAGCAGGCAGACCCAGCAGCCACCCTGCCTGGCTACCCCGCCAACACAGCAGCAGGGGTTTCTCCACCGTACAGCTAGCATTTATTATTCTTAAAATAAAGTGGTGCCACGCAGCATTAATTCAGGAGGAGAAGCTGCAAATTCCAGGCCTCTTTGAAAGCTTGTTTTCACAATGAATTAATGGGCCTTAATTTAACACTGCATCAACAAGCTGGGCTTTGGAAAGAATTCTAAGTAGCTGCTATCTGCATCAGCCCCTACCCCTGGCTTCCAGGGCCACCTGGACACATGTCCACAATAGCTCAGCCCACCACTTTGCCACAGTTAATAGCTACCAGGTGCCATGCCGTGCCATGTGGTAAGGGCTGTGCTAAATTCCTTGGCCTGCATGCCCACCTGACCTGAGACCTTGCTTCACTGGGACCTTAGAAGTAGATGAAGCAAATTCTACCACCATCTTCTCAGAAAGGGGAAAGCTTAGGGAGGTGAAGATCACATGGGTAGGGGTGATAGAACCCAAGTGTGTCCCTGTGTGATGGCAGAAATCCCAAGGGAAAAAGAAAGATGCTCAGGTGGCCTAGCCTTCCTTTCCTAAGTTCACCATTTTGCTATCATGGTGTTTACTTTTGCTAACTATGCTGTTTAAGTAAGATGAAATGTATTGCCCTTAAATATAGCATAGGCTTGTAAAAACTGATGATAACGTAACCACTTGCTTAACAGCCCATAGGCTGCCAGAGTCAATAAGTCCCAGGCCTCTGAAGGAAAAAAAAGGCCATTCACTCACCACTGGGCTGCTCTTCACAGGTTGGAAGGAAAACCTGTCCAGATTGCCACTTGCCCAGACACATTTATTTGGATAATAAAGAAGCTGTCTGTGGTTTGGGCTCAAACTGGAAGTCCAGGGTCTTGAATCCATGACTACTCCCAGCCTCTGTCTTCTAAGCTCAGCCAGATCCTGCCTCCCCTCCCTATCGAGGACCCTGACACCACTTGGCCACATCTTTTCTCTATATTTTTCATATTGTTCTGGTCTTCCTTCTATGAGTGTGATTAAGCACCAATAGCAGCTTTTGGAGCAAAGGGTTCATTTCATCTTATAGCCTGTAGTCCATTACATAGAGAACCCAGGGCAGGAACTCAAAGCAGAAGTGTGAGCACAGGAACTTACAGGGAGAGCATGGGCTAGTGCTGCTCCCTGGCCTGCTCTTCGACTTGTTCTTAGGCTTTCTCAGCTTCCTTTTTCATACACTCCAGATCCACCTGCTAGGGTGTAGCACCATCTCCAGTGGGCTGTCCTTTCCCACATCCATCATCCAACAAGAAAGCGCTCCACAGGCTCGCCAATAGGCTAGTGTGATGGAGACATTTTCTCAATTGAGGTTTCCTATTCCCAGATGACCCTGGCTTTGGTCACGTTGACGAAAAACTAACATGTATGTGGTGGACTTTTTTGAAGGCCTTGGAAACCTAGAGATGAGCCAAGGACACTCCTGGTTTATGAAGAATCATCGAGGTGAGAGGGAGAGCCAGACCCACACTGTCCTCCATCTAACAGTGATGGCTGTTACAGAAGACCCACAGATGGCATGAAATAGAAGCAACTAGTCCTCGGTGGGTCAGTGCTTTAAGGTGTTGGAGAAACCAGTGTGTGATCTAGCTCTGAAAGATAGTCATGTGTCAACCAGGCAGATATGAGGGAAGGGGGTGTTGGGCCCCAAGGATAGCAGAGTACAGAGGGGAGGGAAGGAAATATCAAACTTGCACCAGGGCCTGCAGAGAAGAGGGGAATGCCTGGGGGAGGGAACATGGAAAAGAATGAGGTGCAAAGGAGGGCCAGGAAGGCAAGAGTCATGAATGCTCTCCAAGGACTTGAATGTCATTCTCCAGACAGGGTGCAAAGTGGACTGCTGAGCAGAACGGAGCCAGGAAGTCTTTTTAGGAAGAGCTTACCTGTGTCCATGTGGAAGGCTTGTTATCGGGAAAGTGACTGAAGACAGACAAACGTCTGGAAATCAGACAATAACTGCAGCTAACACCATCTTAGTCTTGTATGGAAATGACACGTTTTATGACAGAGACTCTGCCCCACAAAGAGAGCCACATAACTACTTCAAACACTCTCTGAACTTTGTGTTTAGAAAAATAACCTCAACACCCAGCCTTTCTGTGCTGGAATCTGCAAGATGGGGTTTATGCTCAGGCTTCCTGTGATGGAAACTTGAAGATGATGTTTGTGTTTACGATTGAAACAAAATACGACAGAAACTGAGGTTGGAGACAGCTGGTTGAATATTCATCCGGTGCCTCCACTTCCTGACAAATGGCATTAAAATGACAGGAGAAGAATAAATGCATGCACCAGCCGATGGCTGCACTGGGAAGCAAGGGGGGAGACCATAGGGAGAGTTAAGGAGTAGAGTTAAAATATAGAAAAATTGGGGGTAATAATGGGATAGTAAGCAGATTGGATGCACCAACATGCCTCTCTTTAGTTATCACACCGATTATAACCACAGGAGAGAGACCTTGATCATAATCAAAATTAGCAAATACAATTCAACCGATATTTATAGAAGCTGGTAAAAGCAAAGGATTGTATGTTTACATAGACCTGCCAGGATGTGATCATAGAGAAACATCAGAAAGTTTCAAAAGTACAGGATGGGAATAAGGTGTTCCTTACCTAACATAATAATAATAATAATAATAATAATAGTAATAATAATAACTAAACACAACTTTTTATTTTTATTTTAGTTTTTGCATGTGTGTGTTCCTGGTCTCATGGGGTATGGGCACACATCTGTGTGTGTATATGATGTGTGTACATGCATGTGTGTTTACATGTGCCTGTGTATGTGGAGGCCCAAAGAGAACATCAGGTGTCTTTCTCTGCTTGTTCTGAATTTGTATTTGTCGAGACAGTGTCTGTTCCTAAACCCCAAGAGCTTGCTGATTCATTGGTCTAATTAACCCAGCTTCCCTGGGAATCCTTTGCCTCTGCCTCCTCAGCGATAGGAATACGATCAGCCACCATGCCTGCCAGGCTTTGTCTGTGAGCTCTGGGGATCAGAACATGCCTGTCCTTACTTGTAGGGCAAGCACTTTCCAATCAGCTATCTGCCCAGAGCCCGAAACAAACAAACAAACAAACAAACAAAAAACAAAAAACAAAAACAAAACTGTTTTAAAAGCATTGTCTAATGATAACTAAAATCAAATTTACAAAACATTTAAAAGTTAAAGGCACAGAACATGGGAACAGATGTCACTCTGGATGTGACTCTGTCAGAGAGTGGGCAGCAGTCAACACAAGGATATAGAACAGATCAAATGGCTGAGGAAAGACTGAGGGCCAGCCCTAAATTGGGGGGGGGGGGAACACAAATTTATCAACCCTTGGATACCTCCAAGGCTCAAGAAACATCATAGAAGAGGGGCCAAGAAGAATGCAAGGGGTCCTGTGAAATGCTCTCTTCTGGATGTAACAGGGTTATTAGACCCATGAACTCACAACCATGGTTATGTGCATTACCTGCCCGAGATCAAGCCAGCCAAATCCCTGCATAGATGGAGAGATGATCTCTAGACCCACTGCCTTACTATGGAGCTATTGGCAGCTGATAGCTGCTGGGGAAACAGTCATTCTTCTTCCCCTCCCACCCCAAACACACTTTCAAAATTCTCTCTCATATATCACTACATCCCGACTGCAGTTTCCCCTAGCTCCTCTCACACCAGACCCTCACCAACTCCCCTGTCCTCCAAATTCAACACCCCCCAACTCCCCTCAGAAAAGAGTGGGCTCCTAGGAACATCAGGGAAACACACATAACACACTACAATAAGACCAGGCATATAACATACCATCACATCAAGGCCAGTGGAGGCAACCCAAGAGGAGGAAAGGGACCCCACAAGTAGGCAGAAGAGTCAGGGGCAGCGCCTGCTCCCACTATTGGGATTCTCATTATTCTTTGTGTGGCCACTGGTAGGTTTCCCATACTTTAGTAGTTCTCAGCCTGTGGGTATTGATCCCTTGAGGGGGGGGGTAGGTCAAATGACCTTTTATGGGGGTTGCCTAAGACCAATGGAAAATACAGATATTTACATTATGATTCAAAACAGTAGCGAAATTACAGTTATGAATTAGGAATGAAATAATTTTGTGGTTACCACATGTGAGGGTCACAGCATTAGGAGAGTTGAGAGTCACTTCTTTAGAGAATGGCCCTACACTACACCATGCACATATGGGCAACACTAATTAGACTTAGGAGGTTGTCAAGCAGAACAGGAAGAGGAGGGAGGAGGAGGAGAAGTAGGAGAAAGAAAGAAAGAAAGAAAGAAAGAAAGAAAGAAAGAAAGAAAGAAAGAAAGAAAGAAAGAAAGAGAGAGAGAAAGAAAGAGAGAGAGAGAGAAAGAAAGAAAAAGAGAAAGAAAGAAAGAGAGAGAGAAAGAAAGAAAGAAAGAAAGAAAGAAAGAAAGAAAGAAAGAAAGAAAGAAAGAAAGAAAGAAAGAAAGAAAGAAAGAAAGGAAGGAAGGAAGGAAGGAAGAAAGGAAGGAAGGAAAATAGAAAGAAAGTTAGGGTATTGGGTGTTGAGGAGTTGGAATCAAGAAGTGGGGAATACACATGATTTACTTCATTTTATCTTAAGAAAATTTCAAGGAATAAAAAAGGCACAAACAATAAGAATTAAGTAAAATGAGAAACAAAACTCACCTCAAAGAAAGACTCATCATGCCAAACACAGTTGCAACCAGAAGAAAGAATGGGGGTGAATAAGCCCAGCTTCACTTCAGTAATCTAGATAATAAACTGTGGAATTTTTTTTAAAGGTGGAATGCAAGATTGAATCTTTGTGGTATAAAGCAAACCAGAACGCATTTAATTGTCTATGGAACTGAATAAGATAAAAACTGGTTATTTGAAAATTCTAATAAAATGTACAAGCTTCTGGAGATCTTTCAAAGAATCAAAGAATGGGAACACAAACACTCAATATTTCAAAAAGTAAATATGCCTATATAAAGAGACTGAAGGTTACTAGAGAATAGTACATACCAGTAAATAAAGTAACGATTTTTTTCCTGGCAAATAAATATTGCAAACATGACTGAGTGTAAAACAAGAATCTGGGATGATGGGGGAAGGCAGAAGAGAAACTGGTTGTCCAGAAAGATGCACTAAATAGGAACAAGGTCAAAGGCTACACAGGGGAGACTATTCGGTATTCAGTATGAATGAATCCTAGTGGTTCAACTCAGCTTCTCCAGATACATAAACCTCTGAAAATGGCAGCATACAGGCATGCTAGGCACGCCTGTGCACAAACACACACACACACACACACACACACACACACACACACACACACTCACCTCAAGGATCTATAAGCCAGCTTGCTTTAGGAATGCAGATGCGGCGATTCTAAATAAAACATTAGCAAATTAAACTCAGTTGTGCATTAAAAGAAGACTTCTGTGTGTATGGCTAGAAATTATTTTCACAATACAAGGATTGTTCAATACCAACTAAAATCCTTGCATAATTTACCATATACTAATAGACTACACAAACATCTACCAGGGGCTTCTTCCAATGAGATAAAAGAGGTATGCTTTTGTTCATTCCTTTTAATATGTGTAATTGACTTGGAACTTCAAGCCCCATGGGAAGACACAGTAGTAAACTTCTAAATGTTCTTTAATCCCAGGTATCTGGGCACCTGAACACCAATGGGGGAAAGACTACATAGTAAGATGCAAAACATACTGGTATAAACATTTCTGAATGGAAATATCACCTAAAATACTCTGGTCTCTACCTCATGCATATCAGCACATGCTCCATGGAACCCCAAGACTTCCATCTTCATCAAGCAACAAGGGTTTTCCTCCCCAGTGAGATGATATCAGAGAAAAATCAGTGGAGAGCTAAAATATGCAAAATACACCGTCAATAATAAAGAACATGCCCTCTGGTGTTCCTGCAAGTTTCCTGAGGACCAACGGGGTGCCTGTGCATGGCCTGTGCCCTTTACACTCTGAGCTATGTAACTATCGGTAGAAGCCTGAGAAATTCTACTTAACAAAGAGCTGCACCAACTTTGATTTTGATGGGAACCAAGCATGGAACCAAGAATTCTATGTCCATACAGCAGTACAAGGCAGGACCTTCCCAATGGAGTGATAGATAACAGAGGAGACCATAGAAAACAGAAGACCCAAGTAAGATCGAGTCTGCTGTGGTTTGGATGAGGCCTCCAAGAAAGTATCAGAATCTTGATCCCCACACAGCTGTATTGCAGGTGAGGGCTGATGGGAGGTGCCATGAAAGGGAGTTCGAATTGCACCACTAACAAAGGGATGGTGGGCTCCTCATACAAGAACTTGACACCCTGTTTCTTTCAGTCCTCTCCCTCTTTCCTTTTTTCACTCCATCTCTCTCTTGATATGAAGGTCCTCACCAGACACTGGCCCTTTGATCTTGGACTTCTCAGCTTCTAACATTTTATTTGAGAAATTAAAACTAGGTGTTGAAAAATTAAAATTATGTGTTTTATAATTTCCCCAGGGTGTGGTATTCTGTTATGCTAATACCAAATGAATGAAGGTTTCCCCTGTCGTAGTTTTCTGTTGCTGTGATAAAGACCATGACTAAAAGTAACTTGGGGAGGAAAGGGTTTATTTCATCTTATACCTTACAGTCCATCATCAAGGGAAGTCAAAACAGGACTCAAAGCAGAAATCCAGAGGTAGTAACTGAAGTACAGGCCATAGAAGAGTGCTACTTACTGGATTTATCTACAGTTTCACCTTCCTTAGACCACCTAGGACCAAAGGGTAGCTGTGGCTCCCAGCAGGATGGGCCATCTCACACTAACAATCAATCAAGAAAGTTTACCACATACATGCCTACAATTGAGGTTCCCTCTTTCTAAATGACTCTAGCTCATGTCAAGTTGACAACAACAACAACAACAACAACAAATCTCTAGTCAGACAATTCCATAACATAATATCTAAGCTTTCCGGACTGGGAGAACGTTAGTCATCATAGTAAGAAGTGTGTGTTGAAATTCAAGCCCCAAGTACCACACCCTGCACATTTATTTCCATGTTGGGTCTTTTCAGAGATAATTAGTTATGAAGAAGTCAGGAGAGAGGAATCAAATCTGTTTTCCCTATTTAAAGAGGTGGGCTACAGAGGGGATTAGGAGTATCTGTTGTTTCTCTCAAGAACTTGAATTTGTTGTCATCACCCATGTGAGCTGCCTCACAAGTGTCTTTAACTCCATCTCCAGGAGATCTGAAGCCCTTGTGTAAGGACAGGGATTATATATAGATATAGATAGATAGATAGATAGATAGATAGATAGATAGATAGATAGATAGATAGATAGATAGATATCAATCCACAATCCAGGAAATGCTAAGAATTCTCATTTGCCATCAGAAGCCTGGGCCAGATCCTAGAAGAAACAAATTTTCGCACCTCCACTGCAGGCTTCTAGCTACACTTAGTTACCTCAGAGGGTGGAACCTTGTTAGCACAGTTCTAGGAAGCTAAAACAGATAGCAACATGGATAAAATAGGCGTATGAATGGTCACACAGATTTTATATCAGTTGTAAAGAGTACATCGATGAGCAACTGCAAATAGCTGAACAAAATAGTCTCAACAAAGGAAGTTCAAGAGAATAAATTGAAGAGATACATAATCATCAGATGGAAGTTTTAGAATTAAAGACACAGCACAATGAAAGTCTCATTAGTCAGCTAATGGCAAAATGGAGGATGTAGAGGAAAGAGCTGGTAAACTTAAGTGGAGAATTCTACAAATTACTCAGATGAACACTGGTGATGATAAAAGACTCAAAAAAAATATTTGAACCTCAGGATCACGTACAAGCCATCACAAAAGGGCTGATGTTCATAAGATAATAGTGCCAGAAGAATAGGAACAGAAAGATGGTGTTGGAAAATTATTCCAAAATGGCTGAAAGTGCTCCGAATTTGACAAAAGACTTACAGATTCAACAGACTATTAAAAACCTAACAGGACAAATCTAAAGAATTCTATACAAGCACACAGTAAAATCACACTCTGAAAATTAAATGCAAACAAAAATTTCAAAAGAAGCATCACCAAGCACATAGGGAACGATTTGAATGACAGAAGATTTTGCAGCAGAAACCATGGAGACTAGAGAAAATGACAAAGTGTGCTGTAAATGCCTAAAGAAAAGAACTGTCTGCCCATCATCATAGACCCAGTGAAAGTGACCTTTAGGAAAAGTATAGAAAATATGAAAACTGATTTGGGAAGGCAGAAGAATAATTTATGTAAAGCAGTGCACAAAGAAAAGAGAAAATGGCATGTAAGTCCAATAAACCAATAGTTACATTAAATATGAATATAAATACAACATGCTGACTGGCTTTTGTCTTTGGATATGGATCTAGATATATCTGGGAAAAGGGAGTTTTAATTGAGAAAATACTTCCATAAGATTACCTATAGGGTTGGTGAGGTATTTGAATTAGTGAATGATGTAAGAAAGCCCAGACCATTTTGGGTGGTGCCACCTTTAGTCAAAGTGTCTTGGAGTATAAAAGAAAACGTACTAAGCAAGCCACATGGAACATACAATAAGCAGCATTCCTCCATGGCCTCTGCATCCATTCCCACCTCCAAGGCCCTGTCTTGAGCTCCTACTGTGATGTAACTGTAACTTAATAATCCCTCTCCTTCCCACATTGCTTTGGTTTGTGGTGTTTTATCACAATAATAGATACAGTAAGATGCTGACCCAAAAGACAAATTCCAAAGTAGATTTTAAAAACTTGACCCAGTGGCATTTTGTCTACAAGAAAATCACCTCAAATGTGATGATGTCAGAAATTTGAAAATAAAATTTTAGAATTTTTAAATCATTCAAAGATGAAAAAATAGTAACAGGAGTGTCTGAGTTAATGGGAGATAAACTAGACTTCAGAGCAGCAGAAATGAAGAGACCAAGAGGAACAGCATGGCCTGACAAGAAAGACATTTCTACATGTTTAAAAGCTGAGCATCAGAAGTACAAGATATGTGAAGCCAATGATTATGGTTGACTGTCCAAGACTTGGACAAAAATCTAGCCTATCAACATTTCACCATGGAGGGAAAGGGCTCACAATTGTGGCTTCTCCCCTATATGAAGATCTACTGACAGTCAATGGCTGGTGGCAAAGAGAGAATCAGTTTTCTTTAGGAATGTGACTATTGATAGAACCCAATGGGCCAGTGGAGGGTCCATGGACATTTGGGCAGTACTGATTGGATTTAATGGATTATAAAAGAATAAGGAAGTGGCCGAGGGAGGTGAAAGGGTGAGAGGGAAGGGCATAGAGGTGGAGAGGAAAGTTGGAGGAGAAGGAAGTGAAATGGGGGGAACAAGTTTGGGAGTGGTCTCAAAGTTGGAGGGAGACAGATGTGAGGAATGAGGGAATATAATAAAAATGTATTATAAATATCTATGACAGTCTCAAATAATAAATTAAAATATTATATGTATAAAATATGTGAAGTAAAAAACTATAGAAGCCAAACAATGAAGCAAATAGACATTATTGTGTTTATTTTGTGTGTGTGTGTGTGTGTGTATACATGAGAGCACACAAGGGTGCATGCATATGTGTCCACGTGCATATACTTCGTGGTATATGTGTGGACATCAGAAGATGACTCTGTGGAGTCTGTTCTCCTCTTCCATCATGTGGGTCCCAGCGATCAAACTGAGGTCATCAGGCTTACCCACTGCACCATCTCATTGGCTTTAAAGCACATAGTTATATTTGAAGACTTGGGCACTCTTGTCTCAACAACTCATAAACTAAAGAGAAAACCAGAAAGAATGTAGGGTTAATGAAGATTATCAAGCAATAGGAATTAATCAACATTTATAGGACATTGCACTCAAAATGCAAGATATACATTCCTTTCAAATTCCAATGTAACATATACTAAAGCAGACCATATATCTTGGGTTGTAAAGCAAACCTCAACAAATTTGTGAGAACTGAAATTGTACAGAGTATGTTTTTTTGAGTGCAATGGAATCAAACTAGAAGTCAATACAATAAGAACTGAGAACATTTTTTCAAACACTATGTACTGGCTGGTTTTGTGTGTCAACTTGACACAAGCTGGAGTTATCACGGAGAAAGAAGCCTCCCTTGAGGAAATGCCTCCATGAGATCCAGCTGTAAGGCATTTTCTCAATTAGTGATCGAGGGTGGGAGGGCCCATTATGGGTGGTGCCATCCCTAGGCTGGTGGTCCTGGGTTCTATAAGAAAGCAAGCTGAGCAAGGCAGGGGAAGCAATCCAGTAAGCATCACCCCTCCATGGCCTCTGCATCAGCTCCTGCCTCCAAGTTCCTGCCCTGTGTGAGTTCCAGTCCTGACTTTCTTTGGTGATGAACTGCTGTATGGAAGTGTGTGGCCTCCCTTCCCCCCAGCCTGGAACCTGCCTGCTCAAGGGTGGAGCTACCGGCTCATTCGTCCTGCCACGCCCACTGCTGGAACCTGACCTTGCTGCCTGGAGGCACACACGTGTTCGTCCTGCTACTGGACCCTGAGTTACTTGGCGGGAAATTGGGTTCCCTCCCCCTTCCTTTATAAACTGAGTGTCTGGAAATATTAAACGGAGTCTTGATCAGAGTCTTGTCTTGACTCCATTGTTTCTTCCGCCCTATCTAGTTACCTCTCTTTGCAGGGAACTGCCATTCTCAGTGAACCGTTCGTGTTGTGGACCGCGGGCGGGCCGCAACAGTTGGCGCCAGAACTGGGACCTGAAGAATGGCAGAGAGATGCTAAGAGAAACGATTGCTGTGTGGAGCTCCACAAGAAAGGAAAGAATCGTCGTATCGGAGGAGCATCGGAGCAACGGACAGGTACACATGCTAGCGCTAGCCTAAAAAATTTCAGTTTTGTAGAGTGTTGCTGGGGATGCGGTAGGATACGAACAAGTTTGAAGCAGTGCTGACCCAACACTGGTTCTGCTTGGGGTCAGCAGTTCGTAAATCGGAACTAGATACGGAGACAGGCGGTGTGCCGCAGTTTTTTTAGAAAACTGCTTAGGTGGAAGAAAGAAGGGTTCAAAATCATGGATCAGGCAATTGTTTTTAGTTTTCAGGAGTTGCTTAAGGAAAAAGGAGTAAGGCTTGAAGTACAATTAGTAAGAAATTTTTTAGATAAGATAGATAGCTGTTGTCCATGGTTCAAAGAAGAAGAAACGATAGATTGTGGAACCTGGGAGAAAGTTGGTGAGGCCCTGAAGCGAGTTAAAGTTTGAGATTAAGCTTCAGAGGCTGAGTCTCTTAAGATATTTCTAGTTTAGATAATGATTAATGTGGTTCCTATCCTAAATAGTAAAATTTAAGATAAGATATAAAGCAATGCCTCTTTATTAAAGCGTTAAAGCTTGCTTTAATAGGTATTCATAGGTATTAATTGATATCCAAACTTCGTAATATGATAGTAATGCTTCTAATATTGATTTTAACAGTGATAAATTGTTTTAAACATAGGTTTTGCTTTCCCAAAGTTGTAGGTATTATCCTAACCTTGCACAAAAACTTAAAAATTATGGTTAAAACTGCCATTGTTCCATTGACTGCAGCTTGCAGTTTGATTGCAAATTTAAGATTGATGCTCAGATTAAAAAGTATTTTACCTTTGAGTCAATACAGGGCTCTGGGCAGTCCCAGAGCGGCTTGTGGCCTTTTCTTTTGTTTTGCAAACAATGCCTAAAAAAGTTTTTCCCTGTGTTCAAGAAAATTTCTTTTTAACAGTGTTACAGATCTATTCAAATGTTTAAAATAATGCTTAAATTCAAAGATTTTTGCTTCTAGTAAACTGGTAATCACTAGAAAATTTTGCCTCTATGTATGGCTAATATAGCTTTACATTATGTAAAAAAAATGTTTATTGTTTCTGCTTCTTTACGAGAAGCCAAAAGTTTTAATCTTTCAGTATATATTGTTTCCTAAGTGGAAAGTATTTTATTAACTAATGCTTCTCAAGGGAAGTTTACCTTAAATCCTTGCTCTCACCCAAAAGATTCAGAGACAGTATCCTTTTGTTATTTGGTGTTTTGGTTTGCTGCAAGGGGTTTTGCAGAAAATAAAGAAAGCTTTTATAATTGTTGTTAATTGGTAATTAAAAATTAGTTGTGCCGAAGACAATTCTTTGGCCAGAAAAAACATTATTGTAAAGTCATTTTTCTCATCCTCCCAGCCGATCGTTAGCCCACGTGGGCCAAACTAGCTGCTGTGGAGCGGAGTCTTAAGACTCACAGTTGCCCCTATTCCAGCACAAATAATCTGGTTGTGTGCTGTAGATGGTGTTTTAAAATGCTGAACAATCAAACCTTAATTTATATTGATAGTCAATGCTATATCTCTGAGCTCATAATTACCTAAAATTGTTCGTCCCTCAGATACTATTAATTCTCAAATTTACAATTGCTTATACATATTTTTAGTTAATAAATAAATAAATTATGCACGTGTGACTCTTAATAACTTTTCTAGCCTTCTAGTTACAACCGTTCCTTAAAAAAAAAATAATTGAAAGTGCAATTAGTCACTGCCCCTTTACAGCCAAATATTTAAAATGTTTTGTCCAAAAAGTTATTAATTCAAAAGGTTAGATATTGTAAAATTTTAAACTTTAACCTCTTAAAAGACAAAAGAGAGAAATTGTATTCCCATATATACTATTTAGTGCATTTCCATGCACACTATTTAAAACATACCTTTATTTTCAAAATTTGAGATTAAAATGTCAAATTTAATAAATGCTTTTTAGTATCTTAAAAGGGTCTACTTATTGGCTTATAGATTGATCCTAAAACAGCTACCTTATTAGGAAAGGGAAAAACAGGTTCTCTCCACAGAACTCTACAGAAGCATATTGGTAATTCGTGTGCTGAGCTGACAGGTAAGTTAACTCAGTGTCCTGATTAAAAGGACTAAAAGATTAAATTCATGTTTTAGATCCATCCTTGCTTGTCATTTTTCCAGTTTAGACTAGCTTCTAGCCTTTTAACTTTATGGCAATAGTACATCAGAGACTGTATATTCAGACTTAGTAAAATTAGTCATTTAATAGAGTCATAATGATTTTTCACTCTTCTTCAGTGTGACCAGCCATTCTAACTCAATCTTAGACTGGTCTAATATTCAGTTCAATTATTAGAGATTCCTATATTCTAAATTACCTAGCAAAGTTAATTCAGAGCGTTTCCCCCAATGTCACCAAAGGCTCACCTTGCCTTTACCTTATTTGTCCTAAACTTTTTGCAAACTGACATTAAAGGTCAGTCTGCAGCGGAACGCCACTGGCACCCAGTTACTTCTAATTCTTATGCATTGGTAAAATGGAAGGACGCCCTGGCTAATAAATGGAAGGGTCCAGATCCAGTTCTAATCTGGGGAAGAGGCTCAGTTTGTGTTTTTTCACGAGATGAAGATGAAGCACGGTGGCTACCAGAGAGATTAATTCGTCAGGTAAACACAGATTCTGTCTCTCCTCGTAAGTATCATTCTACAAACTAAAATTCCTCTTGAGCTGGGAGTGGAAGCTCTCCAAAAACACTGTTTCCTCTGAGCCAATTCCCCTACAAGAGGCCGGAGATAAACTTTAGCTTTACAATTTGCATCTAAATAAAGTACCTTGACTTCTCCAAACAGAAAATTTACATTACTACACTCTAATTGTTTAGTATTCTTCCTTCTCTCAAGCAGGTCAATCTACATTCTCCGGTTCTCCGCCCCGCCCCTAAGAGCAAACAGGTGGTTCTGCTAATCTCCCTTCCAGGGACATCCCAGCATGTGGCTTTTCAGTCTAAGATAAGATTTAGATTTACCAGGAGAGCTAGGGAAGTAGAAATTTCATATATATTTACAAAGATTAGTTCTTATTTTGATAGATATAGGCTTAGTCCCTTAACTGGCCTCTGGCTTTTCACCCTTGCTGTTACCGCAAGGTGTCCTTAGTTCCTCAGGCTACTGGGAATAACAGAGATGAAGAGGAAAGACTTTCAGCTCCTATTTTAACCAAAATTAATGGTGTTAATACTGACATAATTCTTGTCTAGGCCTTGCTAAATCTGAGGTTGACAAGTCTCACATAGAGACCTCGCAATAACTCAGAATTGCGATACTGATTCATAATCATATGAATACGGTATGGGTACCGCTTGGCGCAGGAGATTACTGCGGAGGGAAGGTCCAGTTTGACCGTTTCTGAGTTCCCTGTGCGACACACCTGATTTGAAAGAGGTTGGTATCTGACTCCAGATAAAAACCAAAATACTTACGGCTCTGCCTCCCCTCCCCAAAAGATACCAAGAGCCACAGATGTGAGTTGTTACAATACTCACGGGAGGAATCAGGTTAATGTCCACCCAAGTCAAGGTTAAAGGCCCACTCATCTACGGATGAGAAAATCATTTGATCACCTCTGTTAAGCATTGCCTATTTAAACTTAATTAATAGGGGGGAGAGAGATTGGAGACCTTGCTGTTGTAAGAGCAGGCCCTTCACTGCCTCCCACCCAAAAAATAAAAAAGCCAATTGGCCTTGTACTAGGAGCCAGCCAGTCTTAACCCCTTCTCCCTGGCCCCCTGCCTTTCACCCAAAATTGTGGATAATTATCAGTTCAGTGTTATTCTAAAATTGTTTAGCTAAACTCAGCCAGGGTTCCAACGCCCTACTTAAAAGGCAAACAGGTAGCTACCTATTCAGCACTAATTAGCATTATAAAGTCAGAGCCTACAGCCCAGTGCTGGTATTTCAGTCAGTGCTTTTAAGACAGTCTCAGCCAGATACAGTTTACCATTAGAATAGTTAGGGAATCCCACGGAAATAGGTTTTTTCTTTAGCCCTAGGAACTCAGGCAGAACTATTGAACATAGATAATTTTTCTGCCACAGGCCACCCCCTTTTTTTTATTTTATTTTTGTTTTGTTATCTAATGGGGGGAAATGTGGCCTCCCTTCCCCCCAGCCTGGAACCTGCCTGCTCAAGGGTGGAGCTACCGGCTCATTCGTCCTGCCACGCCCACTGCTGGAACCTGACCTTGCTGCCTGGAGGCACACACGTGTTCGTCCTGCTACTGGACCCTGAGTTACTTGGCGGGAAATTGGGTTCCCTCCCCCTTCCTTTATAAACTGAGTGTCTGGAAATATTAAACGGAGTCTTGATCAGAGTCTTGTCTTGACTCTATTGTTTCTTCCGCCCTATCTAGTTACCTCTCTTTGCAGGGAACTGCCATTCTCAGTGAACCGTTCGTGTTGTGGACCGCGGGCAGGCCGCAACAGAAGTGTAAGCTGAATAAACCCTTTCCCCCACAACTTGCTTCTTGATCATGATGTTTTGTGAAGGAATACAAACCCTGACAAAGACACTCTAGAAAGCTAAATAATATATATCTTAAAAAATTTGTAATTAAAGAGGAAATCGCAAGAGAACACCCCCCCCATTCTACTAAATAAAGATAACATAAAGACACATCTGGTTGTGTGAACAGTGAGAGTGCCGGTGGGAAATTTCCAGTTGTAGATGTGTGCGCCAGCAAACAGTCTCAGATTGACATCTATGCCTCCACTTCAAGAGCCAAGGGGAAAAAATAGCAAAATCAACTCAAGTCAAGCAGAAGGAAGGAAAATATGACCAGAAGAACAAAAATCAATAAGTTGAAAATAGAAACACAACACACACAAGCAAACAATGAAACAAAATGTCTAGCCTTAGAAACAACAAACTAGATGGATTGTTAGCAATACTGACCCCAAGATTAAAAATACAAATTGATGCCAACACCCTGAGAATAATAAGGAAGCGCTGACTGCACATAAATTTGACTACACAGATGAAGGAAATAGTATTTACCAATAAATAGAAGAATCAACAAAGGACACAGAAAAGCAATCTATAGAACCAACGGACACATTCAGCTCATGCATATGCTTAACATCAGTCATAATTTAAAACTGTAAGCATTTTTTTGCACACCAAATTGGCAAAGTGGTAAAAGGTTAACAAAGAGCACGGAGAAGCACGGTCTCCAGCACACACTTCTGCTGTGGGCCATGAGCTTGCCTTGTGTCTCCCTGAGAGTGCAATGTAGACGGTAAAGAATGGATTCTTTCTAAGGGAATTGGGGAATGGTTGCTCCCAAGGAGAACAAGTGCAGATCTGTGCCCCCATGTGTCTGCATTCCCTAGGAGAGAAAGAACACAAGCTGGCTCACCTCTATATGAGAATTTAAGACTTAACAACAGAAACAGCATTTCACTCTTTCCTTGGACTTTTTTTTCTAGTTATATAAGTGTGTGGTTGTTACAATAAACTGAAGAATTCAGAGATGCACAATGGAAAACTAATAGACTCCCCCCACCCATACGTTCAACTTTTTATTTACTTAGATATGTGTACAGTTTGTGATGTGATGTGATGTGTGATGTGTGATGTGTGATGTGTGTGCGTGTGCGTGTGTGCACGCATGTGCATGTGTGCAGGTGTTCATGTGCTATGGCTTGATCCAGGAATTGAACTCAGGTTGTCAAGCTTGCATGGTAGTCACTCTAACCACTGAGCCATCTCACCAGTCCTTGCTCATCAATCTTGCATCTCATGCTCAAGGTTATTGATGTTATCATTCTACTGGGTAATCCCACAGACTTCCCCCTCTGTTATGTACAAACGCACCAAAGAAAGTTAAAGAGAATTTACTTTTATTTATTATTGATGTATGTGTGGTATGTTTGTGTGTGTGTGTGTGTGTGTGTGTGTGTGTGTGTGTGTGTGTATGTGTGATGTGTGCATCAGAGGTCAACATGGGGTCTTTTCCTCAGTTACTCTCTACTTTTTAAGATGTAACCTCTTCATTGAACCTGGAGTTCCCTGATTTGATTAGACTAGCTGGGCAGTAAGAGTCAATGATCAGACTGTGTCTTCTCTCCCCAAGCCACTGGGGTTACAAACATGTGCTACTATGCCCAGCTTTTAGATGGGTACTAGGATCAGAATTCAGGTCTTCATGATTGTGTTGCAAATACCTCACTGACTTTCCCAATCCCTGCTGTGTGTGTGTGTGTGTGTGTGTGCATATGTGTGTTGTTATGTCACTTATATTGCTCAGTGAATTGTTATACTTAATCACATATTACAACCCATCCATAGAACACTAGGTTTTCTTTTCAGTACGTATATACCACCCCAGAACATTGATGTGCCGTGGTTTAGCCAACTGTAGCCTTATGGTTATTTCAATGTGCCACTCCACACACTGGGGGAAACAAAGTTCTTGCTATGCCACACATAGGAGCCAACATTCTTATCAAAAAGAGACTCCTGGGTCAAAGATGTATACTTTCCTTTTAACATGTGAAGAAAAAAATCAATTTAGTCTGGAAATTTTGTAGAGTTTCATTTGGAAGGTATTGGAACCAAGGAGAAAAGAGAAACTAAGGCACCTTGGAGGAGTGAGACAGTCACTGAGAAGGTGACAGTTCAGAGGGGCCCAAGCAGGAATAAATGTTTGCCTAATGATGAGTAAGTTTGGGAAGGATGACCCAGATGGTAAAGAAGACACTGACTGTAAGAAAAGATAACAACATCTGCAAAGGCCTGTGCCTTAGAGAATATCTCTGCTGAGAGGGAAAATAGGGGTTGACCAGAAGGCCCAGAAGAATGGTGCTCCAGAGAGCTCTGGGCAAAGGGAATACAGAAACATTTGTATATTACAGCAACATCTGGAGAGATATGAGTGGAAAGAGGGATGTGCACACACATATAAGCACATGTGTACCAAGATGAAGGGCAGAACTGTAGAGAGAGCAAAGATTAAGAAATGAGACTTACTCTATGTCCAGCTTGAATCCACCAAAGACTTCCAAGAGGCAAATGTCATGGTCAGGTCTATTTTAATAATCACTAGGGGAAGAATATCATCAACAGAGTTTAGAAGTTGAAGGAGTACCCCTCTAAACAGGATGTACTTACAAGCAAGCACTTGCAAACGCACAAAGTGGGAGGAAGTGTTTGTTCCTTGATCGAAGACACACTGCTCACATAAATGCTGCTGAGACTCCACTAACATGCTCCAGAGTCCCCTGCCACTGTTGTCTGTAAAAGCTGAAGATAAGCAGGGCTCACTGGTGTCTGATGTGCTTATCCACTTGAGTGCTCAGCTGTCATGACCCACAGCCATCACTGCCTGCTCTTGCTCGGTCTTCAAGCGACTCCCAGAGCACCGGCAAAGGATCACAAACTCTTCAGCATGTCTGCAATCCATACCACCTGGCCTGTTTTTGCTGCAGATCCTCAAGGGCAGAGCCCCCCAATTAGTCCCCCATGTCCCTGAGAAGACAGAATTGAGCTGGAGTTAAAGTCACATGGATTGAGGGGTTGGTGGCTGCTGGTGGGTTCACTGGTGATTTCTTCAGTAGCCTGAGGTTGAATGGTTTTGACACATGAGAAGAAAGTTGGTCTTTTCCCCACATCCCCCCTTTTTTGGAACATATGCATACATGTGTGGGAGCACAAACACACACACACACACACACACACAACCACAGAGAGAGAGAGAGAGAGAGAGAGAGAGAGAGAGAGAGAGAGAGAGAGAGCATTCTTTCTCCTGGCCTGCTCCTTCTCTGCAGACAGAAGAACCAGTTCTCAGCTATGCTGGCAGCATAGAGCATAGTCATCCAGAGTTACCTGTGCACTTTTGCATTTCTCACACAGCATGAAGGGCTCATTTGAAGTACAACTACAAACTCTCTGCCTGTGGGTAGATTAGGGCTATATCAGAGGCTGAGGCCAAAGTCCGGACAAAAGCCAAGAACAGGGCTCAGCCTGTGGCTTCCTGCAACTCTCTGACCCTCTGACAAAACAGGCATCTGAGGCTGTGAGGTTCACACAGCACATGGGAAGCCTGACCTCTTCAGATCCAAGCCTTGAATGTCACCTAGCCCTTAGTACTTGTTTACAAAGCAAACCTGCCTGGCATTAGAGTCACCCTAGTGTCCATATTGGTGAGCAGCTTGATTGGTGCCATCCCCTCTCAATAGTGGGTTTAGTGCCCAGCCTGGCACCTTTTCTCAGAGAGACTGACTGAGTGATTGCCAGGGACAGCAGGTTCTCATATTCACTTCAGGCTGACATGGCACCTCCCCCTCCTCTGTGCTGTCTGTCTCTTCATCTGGGACCACGAGCTGCCTTCCAATAGCAAATAAGAATTAATGCAGTTGACAAAGGAAATGCCTGGGCAGGCTGCTTTGCCAATGAAATTTCTAATTCTAGCTGCCCTGGAGCCATTTAGGGCACTCCAGGAATAACACTGGTCCATCCATAGCTCAGCTCCATCATGAACTATCAGTGTCCCAACATTCCAGAAGATGGCCCCTCAAAGGCAGAAAAACAAAACAAACACAGAATCAGAGAAAGGAAATTTGGTTTGTTCATAATCTCCATTTTAGCTCTTCCTCATGGGTGCCCTTCCCTTGGCCATGAAGACTGTTAGTTAGTTAGTTAGTTAGTTAGTTAGTTAGTTAGTTAGTTAGTTTGTTTGTTTGTTTATCTGGCGGTATGGAGAACAAGCAGGCTGAGACCACTGGGCTGGGTGGGGATAGGGAAAATGTTGGTCTACTGGAGCTTTTGTTTCACCTCTGCCAGAGTCAGGCTGCCTCCCTTGGGCCATCTGTGCTTTCTCTCCCTTAGCCCACCATAGCTGTCTAATGTCAACAATGAATGCCAGAAGTTCCTGTTGCAGCTGGGGATCACTCTCCTACTGCCTCTCATTATTCTGACTTAAAGTATTCCACCATACTTGATTCTCAGATTATAACCCGAACCAAGCATGCTCGCAAGTGTGTATCTTAAATTGAGCATATGTAGAAATGCACCATTCCCAAAGTGCTTCCTCTGTACAAATATATAGAGACCTCCTCTAATAACTCCTCTGTCTCTGTCTCTGTCTCTGTCTCTTCCCTCTTATCAAGAAAATCATGTTATCTTTGGATACTTTGCCTTCCTACCTCTAAACATTAAAAAAACAACTTTCCCACTTTGTGTACTGGCTGTAGTTATTGGCTTTGCTCTTGAGGTTGTGAACCTATTGTGTCTCCTTAGGAGCCCTATATGACTAAAAGACAGTGCCCTTGTTGAAGAAAGATGGAAGGAATAGTGGGGTCTCTTATCATGCAAAGATTTTTTTTCACAGCCAGAGGTGGATGGAGCTCAGTAGTAGAGTACTTGCCTAGCCCTCTGCACAGCCCCCTGGTCCATCCCTAGCACTGTCAAAGTAGAGATGGGGAGACTTTCTATTACCAGATGGAAAGCCTCAGGCCAAAGAAAGAGTATTCCTGCTGCTCCTCCTTAAGGGAATGCACTTTATCCTAACTGGTTCTCACTGGACACACATTTCCCTGGTGAAACACAAGAGAGTTGCCAGCTGCAGAGAGCAAGTTTTATGGAGACAGCCAGCAGGTGGGCTGGAGCTCTGGAGAGAAGAGGTCATGACCAAGGAGACTTTCTCTTGCCTGGAAGATGCTGTTGCTCACAGAAGGGCGACTCAAGTGGCCCTTGAGCCAAAACTATGAACTAAGATAGTTTTTATATTTTTTTTCTCTCTGACTCCTTATAGAGAAAGACAATGGCAGTTGGTCCACATCTTGATTAGGGTTACTATGGCTATAATGAAACATCATGACTAAAAGCAAGTTGGGGAGAAAAGGGTTTTCACCTTACACTTCTAACATTGCTGTACATCACTGAAGGAAGTCAGAACAGGAACTCAAACAGGACAGGATCCTGGAGGCAGGATCTGAGGCCAAGGAGGGGTGCTGTGCCATGCCTATCATGGCTTGCTCAGCGTACTTTCTTACAGAACTCAAGACCACCAGCCCAGGAATAGCACCACATCAATTACCAATTAGAAAAATGCCCAACAGGCTTGCCCATAGCCTGGTATTAAGGAGGCCTTTTCTCAGTTGAGGTTCCCTACACTCAAATGACTCTAGCTTGTGTCAAGTTGACATAAAACCACCCAGCAGAGTTTCACAGAGGAAGATGGCATACAGTTTCCTTCAATGAGGTTTACTGAAATGAGGGGGCACCAAGGTGGAAGGGATAGTATTAGAAACAATAAAAGGCCTGAACCAATGGAGCCTTAAAGGGAAGAACAGGCTTCCCTCTGTGCTCTATAGCCTGGGGCGGGGGGCAGGGGGGGGAGGATGGAACAGAGGAGCCTCTTGGGAGATCAACCTTCAGAGTGCCTCTCCAGTAGTCCCCATGAGGAGTCTCAGTCCAATCCTCAAAACAAATGAAGTCTTACAGGTAACATGGTACATCATGTGACTTAGTCCAACACAGCATGCATGACAAGAAGCATGGAGGAGCCAGGTACCCTAGACTGAGAGATGTCAAGTCACAGCACAGACTGCTTCTTAGCTGTGTCCCAGAGAAAGCTGCAGGGAACTTCTTCATGCTACAGTATCGGGCCTAAGTGCGCGGACCTCCTCTTCCCCTCCTCCTCCTGTTCCTTCTCTTTCTCCTTTGCTTTTCTTAAGGCAGAGTTCCATGATGAACAGGCTCAACCTGAACATGCTATGTAGTTGAAGATGACCTCAGCTTCTGGATCCTCCTACTTCTACCTCTAAAAGTCTGGGGCCACAGACCTGCACCCCTAAGCTTGCCCTCTTTACATCTTTCAAATGGAAGAAGCAAAAGAAGAAACAATATCACTGTCTAAAACCCTCTACATTAGCACCTAAGTTATGTATTCTCTGAGTCCTTTATTTAAAAATAAAAAGTCTAAAGTGAAGATACAGAAGTTCACTCACAATCTAAAAGGTAAGGCCTGAAAATTATGGCTAGCTGAACTTCCTTGTAACTTCATTTAGTTTCCACCTTCCTATTCTTCAGGAGTGGTGTAAGTCAGAGGCCTGCTCATTTCACTCTGACCACACTCACACTCTGGTGAATTGAGATGTGGCCACTGCTCCACCCCTGCAGCATTCCCATCATGCTCTCTGCTCCTCACATGGGTCACACATCAGGCCATTGCAGGTGTGGAAACATCTCCCATTTCCCAGGTTTAGCCTGTGACCTTCGTCTACCATATCTGCATCTTACTCAGGCATATCTGGAGCTTCCTCCAGAGGATGGCTACCTCCGTTTCTGTGCACTACAGCTTCTGCAGGACTGTCCAGAAGGTAGCCGCCAGCCTGGTTGCTCTGCCCAGGACACAGGCCACTCTACTGAGCCTTTCTTCAGGGTTTTGCTTTCCCTTCCCCTGGTACGTGGAGGTGGCTGGTCTAAGGATGAAATGGTGGTTACTCCTCTCCACCTCCTGATCTTACACATTTGTATCCAAATGTCCCAAAGATTCCTGGCTCTGTTTAGGTACATTAGTTGAGAACATAAAATCTGGGACAAGAACAAAAAAGTGGGACAGCACACTTTTCCTTCCTGAGGCAATGAACCCAGAATGCTTTGCTGCTTGGAACTAGAAGGAGGCAGAGCTAACAGAGAATAAAGCAGGCCCGGAGGTTTAAGCTCTTTCATGTCCTCTTTGCTGTTTATTTTTTATTGGTATAGTTGCTTCTTCCGGGGGTACTATAATTGACAACTTCTAAATGGTCAGGACACTCCCAAGCTTACTGGTAACTTTCATCCAGCCACAGCAGAAAACATTTACACAACAGAAGTAGCAAACATTTCTATTAGGGCTTTCCTCCTTCCTATCCTGAGAGCCATCTGTTAACCCTGTCTGGTACCCCACTGCTTACACCCACCCTGCTTGTGGAAGCTTTAAGATGTGTCAGAAGTGTTCATAGTCTCCATTCTCCCTTATGCCCATGTCTGATGGAGTTTCTTTCATCTTTGAATTTTTGTTGGAAAAGTAACTGTGTTATCTATCCCATGATCCTGTCCCTACCTGTGCTGGATTCTGTTGTGTCAACTTGACACATGCTGGGGTCATCTGGAAGGAGGAAACCTCAGTCAAGAAGATGTCTCCATAAGATCAGGTTGTAGACAGGCCTCTACGGCATTTTGAGGGAGGGCCCAGCCCATTATGAGTGGTGTCAACCCTGGGCTAGTGGTCCTCAGTTCTGTAAAAAAGCAAGCTGAACAAACCATGGGGAGCAAGCCAGTAAGTATAACTCCTCTATGGCCTCTGGTTCAGCTCCTGCCTCCAGATTCCTGCTCTGATTGAGTTCCTGTCCTGACTGCCTCTGATGATGAAAGAGATCTGGAAATATAAGCCAAATAAATCCTTTCCTCCCCAAGTCACTTTGGTTATGGTGTTTCATCACAGCAATAGTGACCTTAACTGAAATACCACCCTACCCTACATGTAGTCATTACTAAATGACCCGTGGGACTGGGTGATTGGTACACTGACCAAAATCCATGTCTCAGAGATGTATGGTCACACAGTTGTTATGCCAGCCCAGGTCCTAAGGTGTGGTTCAGCTGGGAAGTCCATCGCTGTGGTAGGACTGTCCTATTAGATGTGTATCCTGTTGCTGCATCTCTACTATTGTGGCAGATGAGGGATTCTATGGATTGAATCAGACTTCTGCGTGAATGTTTGGTCCCAGTTGCTGTTGGTTTAGCAAAGCCATGGAAATTTCAAGAGACTGGCCATCAAGAAGAAAGTGATCCTATGATCACTGGGGGTCACTTGGATGATTCCTGTCTCACACTCTGCTTTTTAGTCAACCTTGCTGTGAGCATCTCTCCCTCATTACATGCCTCCACTGCCCATGAACAAGCTCCTGGTTAGGGAACTGTGGACTAGTTTCTTTAGAAAGAAAGAAGAAAGGTAGATTCCACAGAGCCTGGGATAAAAAGGGATCCCTGTGGTCATAGCTCCCTCCACTGCTTGTTCCTTCATGCTCTCTTACAACAGTGTTGGAGGCTCCATCTCCACTCCATAATGAAGGAAATTGAGATGAGGAGATACATCAGCGTGGGAATCAACATCTTAACAACTGATTCTACCGGGTCTGAGCCAGGACCATTGAACTTGGCATGAAATTGGCCATGAACTTGATCATGGAAAAAAGAGAGGTGTCATTTGGAACCATACTAATGTTACAAGTCAATGCTTGCGGGGCAGCAAGAGGAAAAAGATTCCATTCAGAGAGTTTTACATCAGTTCCCAAGACAAACCACAAGAATCCTAGAGATAGTAACAATTATCATTTGTAAGAACAACAAAGACAGCTGAAGTGTGGGGTGGTGGTTTGTATGTGCTCGGCCCTGGGAGTGGCAGGATTAAAAGGTATGGCCTTGTTGGAGTAGGTGTATCACTATGGATGTGGGCTTAAGACCTCATCCTAGTTACCTGGAAGTCAGTTTTCCACTAGCCAACTTCATATGAAGATGTAGAGCTCTCAGCAACTCCTGTACCATGCCTACCTGGATGTTTTCATGTTCCCGCCTTGATGATACTGGACTGAACCACTGAACATGTAAGCCATCCCCAATTAAATGTTGTCTTTAATAAGACTTGTCTTGGTCATGGTGTTTGTTCACAGCTGTAAAACCCTAACTAAGATATGTGGTATGCCCAAGGAGGCTCTCAAAGTTAGTAAGTTTATAGACAGTTACTATCTGTATTAGCCAGGGTCTTCTAGAGTCACAGAACTTATGGAATGTCTCTTTCTATTGAAGGGATTTATTGTGATGACTTACAGTCTGTAGTCCAACTACCCCAACAATGGTCAGCTGTGAATGAGAAGTCCAAGAATCTAATACTTGCTCAGTTCAACGAGGCTAGTGGTTTAAGCTGGCCTTCTATAGAGATAGATTCCAACAGATGTGCTGGCAGGTAAATGCAAGCAGGTGAAGAAGTGCAAATCTTCCCTCTTCCAATGTCCTTATGTAAGTCTCCAGCAGAAGGTGTGGCCCAGATGAAAGGTGTGTACCACCACGCCTGGATCTTGGCCTCATTTTGTCCTAGCTGACCTTGAATTTAGAGATCTCCTTGCCTTAATATCCTGGGGTTAAAGGCCTATACTACCTTGCCTGGGCCTAAGCTTTACATAGCCACTATGCCAAGATCCAGGCCAGAAACTTGTGTCTTCCAGCCTCAAGATCTGGATCATAGGTAAGCCCTTCAATTCTGTATTGAAGTTCATCCCAGATACAGTCTAGTTGACAAAGAGAAATAGCCATTATACTATCTATGTGGCTTCTTGATGTGGCATATGTTACCCCCCACCCCCACCCCCCACCCAGGAGTGTCAAGTCATGAGGAACCCATTCCTCTCATACCTCACTTCCACTCTTGTCAAAATCACAGAGTGTTTCAGGGTGCCCTTGGCTCCTGACCCTTCCCAGCTCCAGGCACTTTTGCTCAGCACACTGGGTAAATGATGTCCTTGAACACAGGCACCAGCCACACTGGGCTCTTATGCCTGGCTCTGCCTCTCAACTGGCCACTTCACTCTACTCTGACAAGGGCAGCTATTTGGGGTGAGAAATGGGGTAGGATTTTTTTTTCACTGAAGCAATTAAGGAATCACTGTATCTCCCATGATTAACTTCGTGAGCTCAGACGGAATGCAAAAATGCTGTTAGCAGAGTGCTTTCATTTCTGTACCTGACATGAGCAATGGGAATATTTGTTCTGCCCGGGAGGATTACACCTTCCATTAATCTCCGTTTTATTGAAAGTTTAAATAACAGACAGACACAATGTGATCAATTAGCAGTGTAATTCCAAGGAGATGTCATAGCAAAATGAAATCTCCAACACATTCACTGCTAAGACATGGGGAGTTTGCTCCACTTTCCCGGCACACACCGCAGTGTGTATATTTTAATTGAAAGTTTATTCTGCCATGTGCCTCGTCTACTAAATTTTAATTTAAGATTGTAATGAGGAGGGTGTTTCTGAGGAGCTCTTCACAGGCAAGTAGATGGGGTTTCACAAATTAAGAAAACAAGAGAAGTGGTAGTATTTTCCAGAAGAAATGAAAGGAAAAGAGGACCCTCTGTTGCCCTTTAGTTGAGGACACAGACACTTGGAGAACCACGCCAGCAGACATTTAACACCCGTGGGCCAAAGGGTGACTGAAGGAGCAAAGGTCCTGGGAGACTAATGGCTTCCCTGAGTCTCCTACAGGAGTAACTTGCCAAGATGTCAGGAGGGGTCCTCTCCTTCCTTCTACCTCAAAGCTTCTTTCCAGTGTCATCTATAAGCAAAACCCCATAAGAAATTACTGGCAACATAAAAAGACTTCTTGACATCTCAGCCCCAGCTGTGCAAAGCAGGATGGGAAGGGCAGACTCTCAGGAGAGAGCCAGTAGCTTAGTGAGCAACATGATACTGGGAAGTATTACTGAGTCTAACTGTTAGACCTCAACCAATAAATAGAGTTACGAGTCAGGTCTCAGAGATGTAGAAAGACAGCGGGAACTTGGCAGTGAAGGTGGTGGTGGTGGTGGGTGTTCAGAGGGTTTGATACTAAGAGGGATGGATATTTTCTACTGGAGTGGCCTCAACAATACCAACAACATCAATAAAATGATGTCACATAGCTGAAGTCTTGGCTGGATGGGGAGGGAGCAGGTGGAGGGATGGAGCCTACTGAGACCTCAATGGCAGAATCAAAGAGTGGGCATTGGCTGCTCTGCTACCTGGAGGTCAAAAGCTCTTCTTTCAGCTCATTTCATTATAATCTTTAACTTGCATTCCAGACATCTGTATCCAACTGCTGAAGTACAGTGGCTTCCACAGTACCTGGTCACTACAGTGCACCCAACTAAATGCCCTGAATATTTAGAAAGGAGAAACCTATTTAAAAGAAGGTGCTGAATCCACTTAGATTTGACCTTCTGAATAGAACAGCTAAGGCTTGTGCTGTAAGATCAAGAATCGATAAATGGGACCTCATAAAGTTGCAAAGTTTCTGCAAGGCAAAAGACACCGTCAATAAGACAAAAAGACCACCAACAGATTGGGAAAGGATCTTTACCTATCCTAAATCAGATAGGGGACTAATATCCAATATATATAAAGAACTCAAGAAGGTGGACTCCAGAAAATCAAATAACCCAGTTAAAAAATGGGGCTCAGAACTGAACAAAGAATTCTCACCTGAGGAATACCGAATGGCAGAGAAGCACCTGAAAAAATGTTCAACATCCTTAATCATCAGGGAAATGCAACTCAAAACAACCCTGAGATTCCACCTCACACCAGTCAGAATGGCTAAGATCAAAAATTCAGGTGACAGCAGATGCTGGCGAGGATGTGGAGAAAGAGGAACACTCCTTCATTGTTGGTGGGATTGCAAGCTGGTACAACCACTCTGGAAATCAGTTTGGTGGTTCCTCAGAAAATTGGACATAATACTACCAGAGGATCCAGCAATACCTCTCCTGGGCATATATCCTGAAGATGTTCCAACCGGTAAGAAGGACACATGCTCCACTATGTTCATGGCAGCCTTATTTATAATAGCCAGAAGCTGGAAAGAACCCAGATGCCCCTCAACAGAGGAATGGATACAGAAAATGTGGTACATTTAAACAATGGAGTACTACTCAGCTATTAAAAGGAATGAATTTATGAAATTCCTAGGCAAATGGATGGATCTGGAGGGCATCATCCTGAGTGAGGTAACATATTCACAAAGGAACTCACACAATATGTACTCACTGATAAATGGATATTAGCCCAAAAACTTAGGATACCCAAGATATAAGATACAATTTGTTAAACACATGAAACTCAAGAAGAACGAAGACCAAAGTGTGGACACTTTGCCCCTTCTTGGAATTGGAAACAAAACACCCATGGAAAGAGTTACAGAGATAAAGTTTGGAGCTGTGAAGAAAGGATGGACCATCTAAAGACTGCCATATCCAGGGATCCATCCCATAATCAGCTTCCAAACGCTGACACCATTGCATACACTAGCAAGATTTTGCTGAAAGGACCCAGATATAGCTGTCTCTTGTGAGACAATGCTGGGGCCTAGCAAACACAGAAGTGGATGCTCACAGCCAGCTATTGGATGGATCACAGGGCCCCCAATGGAGGAGCTAGAGAAAGTACCCAAGGAGCTAAAGGGAACTGCAACCCCATAGGTGGAACATTATTATGAACTAACCAGTACCCCAGAGCTCTTGACTCTAGCTGCATTTGTATCAAAAGATGGCCTAGTCGGCCATCACTGGAAAGAGAGGCCCACTGGACTTGCCAACTTTATATGCCCCAGTACAGGGGAATGCCAGGGCCAAGAGGTGGGGGTGGGTGGGTGGGGGACTGGGGGGGGAAGTGTATTGGGGACTTTTTGGATAGCACTGGAAATGTAATTGAGGAAAATACCTAATTAAAAAAAAGAAACAAAACAAAAAATAATAATAATAAAATAAAAGAAGGTGCTGGGCACCTGCTGGTGACAGTTGATATTGCAAAGCAGCTACATCAACATTTAAAACAGTGGTCTCAATCTTCCTAATGCTGTGACCCTTTGATACAGTTCCTCATGGTGTGCTGACCCCCCAACCATACAATTATTTTCCCTGCTACTTCATAACTGTAAATTCGCTACTGTTATGAATCATAATGTAAACCTGTGTTTTCCAATGACTTTGGAAAGACTTATTCAATCCCTGAAGGGGTCACAACCCACAGGTTGAGAACCATTGGCTTAGACAACCTTGAATTGTGTCCCTGAAAACTGCCAGTGTGGAATCAATAAATTTCCAGAAGAATAAAAGGCAGTGCTAATGGTGAGGGTTTATGAAACTAAGAGGCACAGGATAAGAGAGGCATGTTCTCTCTGACTTCTTTGTTCTTGTTCACTCCACCACTGCCAGCCTTTTCCCTTTCACACACACACACACACACACACACACACACACACACATACACACACACACACACACACACACACACACAGAGAGAGAGAGAGAGAGAGAGAGAGAGAGAAGCCCATCTTACAATCTAAAAGGACTCCCATTTTCAGGGCCTCTATCCTTGCTATTCCTTTAACCAAAACTGCTCCCTCATGTCTTCTCTTGGCTTTCTTCGTGGTCTCTACTCAAATATTATCGTTCAGCTGTGACCTCTTTGACCCCTGCATTTAAATTACCAATAATTCATGTCACCCTTGCTCCACTTCCTTCATTGAATTCATTGTCTGCCAGTATCTTATACATCTATTTCTCTCTTGCCTGAATCTTCAGAATGCAAATTCTCTGATGGTAGATGTCTTTGTTGTCTTATACCTATCTCTCCAACACCTAATATAATCTATTAGTCACTCAAAAAAGCATGTGCTGAATGGTTAAAGAACGGGGATGTGTCCTGACTTTCTAAGATTGCTCTGAAGGTAATTCCTACACTTCCCAATAAGCCATGCTGTGGAGACATTTGTGAGCTGAGCTGTGGCAATGATGATGTGAGCACGGAGCCTCACCACGTGGGATTCAGAGATCTGCCAGGGAAAGCAAAAGAGGTGCCATTGTTCTTTCCTAAACGCTCTCTCTGTTCTTCCTTGATGAGGAGTCCTCCAAAGCCCAGATGTGTACACTACATCTGTGCTCAAATATGCTGCGATACCCTATTAAAGTAAGAGAACCACCAATAGGCCGTCTGTGTGCTAAGGACCCAGATGCCTGCGGTCACAGACCCTGAGAACCATGGGGCAGTCGGGGAAATGCCAGTGCCCATATTCATGTCTTGGTTCCTTTCATTTTGCCCACATAAGGGTGACCAACTAGTCCTCATGACCACATCTCTCTCAGTCTTCAGAGAAACCAATAGAAGACTAGGAACCACTTCATAGGTGTCGCCTTTGCCCTCAGCTTGGAGAAGGTAGAACTCATTCTGTGGAATGAAGAACATCCTGAATCTGCCACCATCCATCCTGGCCAGGAGAGTCTACGCCAGTGGAGGAAGTATTTGGTAACTTTGATTACAGAGAATATTTTTGCCCCCCCCCCCCCCGCAAGAAAAAACCAACCCCGCACCCCCAAAAAAGCCAAAGCAGAGTTGCATTATGATTGGCTAGGTTTCCTATTGAATGGTCAAGAGTGAGATCCAGGAACTGAATCTCACGGATGCTGAAGGTAAGAGATCATCTTTTATAAACCTCTGTCTGAGTTGGACAAGTTCATCCTGTGCATCAGCTCCTGGACCTTCCATGTTTGTGGCAGCAGCTAATCCTGTGCCCCTGGGATGTCAGTGATAGCTAAGGGAGCAGGCAGGCAGAGCGAGGGGGGGTAGGGGTGGGGGTGGGGGTGGGGGGAGTAGCTTCCTCTTCTCCCTGGGTTCTTCTCCCCCAAGCAGATGATGCTATATGTCACAAGGGACACGCCTCCTACTTCCTGGACTAAGAACTCAAATCTTTCTTACCCTTACCTCCATGGATCCCTTTCCAGAATGTTCTCCTGGTGTGGGCAAGTCTACTGTCTTCTAGAACCCTTCCAGGACCTGCCTTGCCTTAGCATCTCTTTCCACACTCCTCATGCTCCAGCCACTTCTCACTGTGGCCTTAATTGCTCATATTTTGCTTCTGGATTCCAAGGGAATCTTCTGCATATCAAAATTCTCCAAGTGGCCTATTACTGTTCTGATTAAAAATGCCATTTTACCATTGTAAATGCCTACTGACTCCTACCCATAGGCAGTTTTGCTCTGAGCCTTCCTTCGTCAAAGGATCTTCAGTGACAACAACCAGATCCCTGGAGAGTTGAGATACTTTACAGACCCCTCCTGTGAAGTGCACTAAGGATCCCTTGGGGCCCAGTGCCAAAGGCCTATCTTCAGCCTTTCATTTCAAACTCTTACTGTGTGCCTCTTTTCTTCACAGCCTCCACCCGATCCTTATATTGTGCCAAGTTCAAAATTTCTCCAAGGTCAGAGCAAGTCAATACTAGGGAAAACAAACAAAAAACGAACAAACAAAAAAACCTGTCTCGAGGTGGCAAAGCCCAGGGAACAGAAACTCTGTCAGTCAGGTGATGGCAGGACATGGAAATCAGCTTAGATGAAACCACAGAAGAGACCCAAATCTAACAGACCCTCTCAGTGTTGTGGGCATAAGCTACACACACATTCTAGTCACACAGAGAAGGCATTGCCACCATGGGTCTGGAAGAACAGAGGGTTCTGGAAGAATTCAGATGATTACAACCTAGTGAGATGCAGGGTCACCAAAGAGACATCAGTTCTCCATTGCTGTTCCATTGGTCTAACCCAACAAACAAGCTATTCAGCAAGGAACCATGGGTAGTGTTTCTCCATATAGAGGCCATGGATGTAGGGTGTGCAACAGCAGTGCACAGAAAATGTTAGTGCAAGCCAAGTCTGGTTGTGACCGTCTGCCTTCTAGGTTGCCTGTCATCCACTGAAGACCTTTGTGCTTTCCAGTGCTACCACTCATGGTGCTGCTATCTATCTGTCCTAGCTCTGTCTGGAGGGCCACTCAAAACCTGAGGATCCAGAATGACTCTAACCTCTCCTTATTTTTTCCTATTTCTCTTTAATTCCCTTTTGACAAAGACTTCACTCATAGCCTTGGACAGAGTTTTATGGAAATCTCTGGTTGGTCTGAGGTAGCTTTGTAGAGACTAGACTTTTGTTTTCTAGTGATAGTCAAAGTAGGAGCGAAAGCACACAGGAGGACTCTCCCCTATCAGCCAAGATCCAGAAGTTAGGCACAGGACACCACAGCATTGCTCTTCAAATGGTCCAGAGCAATAGGCACACAGACTTTCTTTCCAGGGCCACAAACAAGCTAGGTTCTATACAGCTGCTGGCTTCCTTCTGCGACATTACTATCCTTATACTTGCAAACTGCTTGAGGAAGCCTTGTAAAACTGCTCAAGGAAGGGGTCACAGAGCTGAAAGCAGATGACCGTTCCCTTGGGGTAGCAGTCTTAACCAAAAATGACTTCTGAGCATGCAGCACACTGAGCTCTGCACGACCTCTGCACAAACCCCCTATTCTCTCACTTTGCCCACTCCCAAGCGAGCCCCGCTACCTTCTTCCTCCTCCTCCTTCCCCCTCCTCCTTCTCTCTCTCCTCCTCCTTCTTTCTCCTCCTCCTCCTTCATACAATATGTCCCTGTGTTATTGGTGCCTTTCCATGAGGTCCTCACCCAGCAGGGTTAGCTATAAAAAATAAGGTTTGCTGGCTACTCCACAAATTCATAGCCTTGCCTGACAGCTAACAAGCACTATGGCCAGGAAGCGCAGCAGAGTGAAGGCCCAATTACACAGAGGAGAGCCTCCTACAAAGGGTTTAAATGTGCTAACAAGCCATCACGGAAGGCCAGGGAGCCCCTAATGGCCTGCCTGCTGTCAGAGAGGCTGCAAAGGCTGAAAAGGAGCAGGCCTGCCACAGCTGCAGAGCAGTGATGTCTGTCAAGAATCTCTCTTTCAAAATCAGTCTTGTTGACCTGAAGCCGGGTGGGGAGGGGCAGAGTCACTGGGCAAGTCTTATAAAGTGCAGCACCAGATGACTTTCTACCCCCTCCCCACATCCCTTCAGTGCTTCCTCGATGCCTACAGAATAAAATACCAACATCCTATGTCGTGCTGATGGGCAAAGTTCTATAGCCAGGTTTTAAAAAGGGAAGTTGGCAAGGTGGCCCAGGTGAACAACAAAGGTTACTAGACAGGTTCTAGAACGTACAGAGGTACACGCCTGTAATATCAGAACTATGACCGGCTCCCTTTTAAAGAAAAGTAGCTTTCTGAAAGTCTTATTATATAAACTAAACCAAAACAAACAGAGCAAACTGGGATCTGATCCCAGGTAATGATTGAGAATCTAAACACTTAAATGTTACCCCATGCAGAAAGGAACCTGAGGTTCAGAGAGGGGAAGGGACTGTTCACAATCTCAGAGAAAGATGGTATCTTCCTAAGAACATGATTCCTGCCTCCCAACCATATCCAGATCCATGGCTGTCTGAACTTGACTCTCTGAAACCTGAGCCCTGCCCCTTGAGCAGTGTTGTATACCTTGGCTGTCCCTTGGGTGGATATTCATCTCCTCTGGGGAGTCAGCTGAGATACTTGACAATTCTTTCCTGCCAGACTCTCTTCCAGCAACGACTCCCAGAAGTCAGCTCTCGGTGGACTCTGCTGGCCACCAGGTGAGTAGAGCCATGGTGAGATGGCCCACTGGGCCAGTGCCCTCAGTTCAGAAGAACAAAGTCAAGTTCATCACCAGGTAGCATTTTCAGAGAGCCCTGGAACAAGGCCACCTCTGGAAATCAGTTAGCATCCCACTTCTCTATAGAATACTGTTGAGAAGGCTGCATTGCAGCCTCACCTTGAGACTTCCTTGGATGCTGTTTGGGAAGGAGGCAGTGTGTGTGTTGATTTCTTCTCTTCTGCCTCCAGCACTTCCTCTGGTGTGGGTGCGGCTTCAGCTGTGCACCAAAGGGTCTTGGGGATCAATTATAGCCAAGTCTAGAGTTGCTCACAGCTTAGAAGCAAGAAAGATCATCAAACAATTCATCAAATAATTCATTGTTACTCTGAGTGGCAAGTGTGACAGCAAACAGGTGACTGAGTATCAAGTAGCAGCCAGAAAAACAATCACTGCAGCTCAACACCTTCAGAGAGGTGTTATTCCCCATGGGACATGAAGTAAGTGGAGACCAGCCAGAGCAAGGTGAGGTCAGAACCAGCCTGGTCCCTGGGAGCCCAGCAGAACCTGCAATGCCCAGAGCTTTCTAATATCAGAATAGGACTGGGAATCCATGTGAGCTCTCTTCCCTTTTCCTGGGGGTCACCAGCTCCCTCTAGTCACAGATGACAGAGGAACGTCACAGCTGAGCTAGACTGGACCACCATTCAGAGACGTCACACAGGGAACAGTGAAGAGGCACAGATGGCTGTCCAAGAGGCCTGCTTCCTCTACCGAAAGCTTTCTTGTATTGTCCTGAGACTCACAGAAGCATAAAACAGGCAATTTGGATTTGACCTCAGAGGTTATTCTCTTATGCTGGGAAGTAGCTATCTTGCCCAGTAGAAATAACAATCCTTTAAATTTGCCTAACATTATATAGTTACACTTCATTTCCTTTGTCTGGTACCTGCAGATGTAATCAGCATTCACATTCACCCTGTGATTGCCCAAAGTAATCCTCCGTGGGACTCAGAATAAACCATGCCCCTGGGCACCAGCCTGGACTTTTTATCCTGATCTCATGGTTTTCCTATGGACTGTATCTCTGGATGGGAGGCTCAAAGAAGCCAGCAGCTTAGTCCTTGTGCAAGAGAACAAACTGACCTGAGGAAGTGAGGAGTGGCTGAGACAATAGGCCACCTTAATGAGCAGCTCACATGGCCACCAGCTCTGTGAAGCACAGTGAAGCTGACAGGAAATGTCTCTCGGAATGTGGTGTCCAGCAGACCTCAGGCGGCACAGGGGACATGCTTGACTGAGAAAGAGAGAAGTGATTATGAGTAGACGGGGAAGATAAAATCCCAATTATCCCAAACTTGGCAACCAAGCCTTCTCGCATAAGTGGAACTCAGCCAGGCATGGCGACCTAAGGGATCTCTTGGGAGCAGGGTGGGGCCTGTTAGAGAAAGAAAACTCAAACCTGCTTGCTACAGATCCTCCATGGGGCTTGGGGACGTGGTAGATTGGCTTTTTACTCCAGAATGTGTCAAAAAGGAAAACAGTCGGTTGGAGATGTAGGGGGAAGTACTTTAGAGAGTTGGGGGAGATATGTTGCCCAAAGCAGTCTTAGGAGAAGCTATCCTGAGAGGATGCCTCAAGGGGCAACAGGATCCTAAAAAATATCTGTATAATGAACATTACAGGAATCACGGGCCAAGGAGAAGGTTCTAGACCAGTGATTCTCAACCTTCCTAATGCTATGACCTTTTAATACACCACTTCATATTGTGGTGACCCCCAAACATAAAATTATTTTTGCTGTAACTTCATAATGAATCTTGTTATTGTTATATATTCTAATATAATTATCTGTGTTTTCTGATGGTCATAGGTAACCCTTGTGGTAGGGTTGTTCAAATCCTAAAGGAGTAGTGACACACAGGTTGAGAACCACTGATCTACACTGTCCATAGAGAATAAGTACACAAGAGTCATGCTTCATGTAACATGCTGAGTTATAGGCCCAATCCTTGGGTTCTTAATGACAGGGTGATACAGTAACAGCCTGCCTGTGGCCACTAGTGAGTATAGTTGATTCTCATGATCCTTCTAGACATTCTAATCACTGGATTGAGACTGTCCTGGGGCTAAGGAGGATACTGTGTGATCAAAACATGACCAGAGAAGAGAGGGGCATTCTGCCAAGTTCATTCAGAATAAGAAAGTAGCCTTACAGGGTAGGTTGGAAGAGGCAAAATGATATTGTCTTGACTTCAACCAAAGCCTGTGACAGTCTTTAGCCATTTGGGGGGATTCTATATGGGTAAGATACGGGTGAGCAGGACAAGGATGCAAATGTTCTTGTATGATGCTTAGGTATTTCCCTCCTATGTTGTGGTAACCCGCCATCTAAAGAATCTGTGCAGCGATTGAACCTAGGTTTGGACCAGAGATTGAACACAGAAGCAGCTATGAACCAAATCCACAACCTGAAGCCATGGCCAGCTGGAGCCACAGTCTCAAACAGACTCAACAGCCAAGCAGAATCTAAGTCAGCCAAACTCTAATCAACCTGCAGACCCGTGACCACGATAATAAGTGCTGGTTCCAAGCCAGTGGGTCTTTGAGCCATGTGCTATGTAGTGCAGCCCAGCAAAGTGGATGGTATTAGGGGTCCACAAAGCTCTGAGAAGCACTAGTGAGTGTAAAGTCAGATACAGTCTGCAGCTGATGCCAGAGGAAACTATTGTCCAGTCTGCCAGTCATTAAGATCATTTCTGCTACCTATCTCTTCTCTTGCTCCAGACCATGCCTCCTGTTCCTATTCAGGTGCCTCATTAGCTAGTGAGATACAGTAGGGGGATGATAATAGACAGCCTGTTGTGTACATCAGCTTGCCTAAGATATGGTCCCCAATTCAAACACTAATCTGTATATTGTTGTGAAGTTACCTTATACATGTGATTAAAGTCCATGACTTTAAGGAAGGGAAACAATTTTAGAACACTTTGGTCTATTCATTGAAGATCTTATGAGAAAAAAGCTCAGACTTTTCCATAAAGAAGAAATTCTGTCAGCTTTTGCCCATGTTGACAAGGTCCAACCTTTCCCTTCTGACAAGCTGCCCAACTGACTGCAGGCTTGTCTAACTAGCCCCAGATCCTGGAAGGGCAAAGTGGAGAAGACCAGAGGCATGAGCTGGGACTGGCATGACCTGGGGCATGCAGCCAGAACTCATCGGTGCTTAGGATGGAGGCATCATTGCTAAGGTCACAACAGGGTTCCATCAAGGAGAGAGAAGAAACCACACAAGACCCGAGCCTTTTCATGGACCTGGCTACTAGGTTCTTCATTCCGTGAAAACTTTTCATTTTTCAACCCAAGGGCACTTAGGGCCTGGGACTTTTGCCTTCTTTGGGGCCTCTGAGCTACAGTCCATGGAGGGCAGTCACAGCTGTTGTTAAAGAAAAGGTGTCAAAGAGGCACCTGTGAAGGCCCTGGAGCCTTTGAGAAGCAATTTGTCACGGTTCTCCTGCCATACAGGAGTCAAACACATTCACATGTGTTTGTCACGGTTCTCCTGCCACACAGGGGTCAAACACATTCACATAGTCACACACACACACACACACACACACACATTTGGTACCTTAGTAATCATAGTCCTGGAGCTTGGAGACCCAGTGACTGGCATGTAGGCAGGACTGACTCCATAGCCCAGTATTTCACTCCCTGGGAGTGTCTGGAGCTTTCTTTCTTAGAGTCATAAAGGCTAGGGGTACTGTGAAGAACAGAGGCCACCACTCTGGGTGACCAGTAAGTGTTTGACACACCAAAGCCAGGATCATGATAGTATTCTGATTGTCTCCCCCCGCCCCCCAACACACACACACACACACACACACACACACACACACCTGGCCTTTGGCTGTCCCACGCTGTTCCTCTGTTGCCACTGCACCTGCCCTTAGCTGTTCTCCACCTGCTCCCCCACCTTCTGCACCGGCCCTGAGCCATCCTCCACCTGCCCTTCTATGTCCACCTGGCCCTGCATTGTCATCATTGCCATTGCCATCTCTACTGCCATTCTCAGCAGCCCAGTCCCTGTGCACGCTAACCCAAGGACGTTGGTGCTGAAAGCCCCGTGGCCATAAACAGTTAATGTGATTATTGCATTTAGCCACATTCCAATAGCTTCCTCTCTTTAATCGCTTTGAAAGTGTTTCAAATTCCTTTCCTACGTGACTGAAATCAAAGAGGCACCTGTGAAGGCAGGAAGGCTGCCTGCCAGAGCGAGGTGGAGATGTAAAACAGACAGGCTTTGATGGAGAGAAATTATGTCTTTCTTAATTCCTTTTACCCTATAATTACCTGGCGCAACCACGTGGCTTCACAGCAAAAATAACTTGCCACATAAAAGGTGTTGTCTATAGGATCCTGGCTCTCTCTCTCTCTCGTGCTCAGAGACGACCCGCACGGGAGGCTCCCACACAGCCTTGCTCCAGGCATCTGCAGCCCACCTTTGTCTCCAGCTTCCCAACCACCACTTGGCTCCCAACCACCCGAGTCCCAAAGCGTACACCACACCTCCCAGCTCTGCAGCTGAGCCACTTCCTGCCCACGCCCTTGACCTCACTATTGCTTTCTTCCTTCCTGTTCCAACCTCAGTCTCCTAGGAGCCTTTTCCTCCTCCCCTTTGAAGCCAGATCAATCAGTGTCTCTGCTTGCCTCCTCTCTTCCCTCCTGTCTTGCCTGTTCTCTTCCATGCCTTCCCTCTGCTTCCTTCCTGGTTTCTGCTCCCATTGTTCTAGACCGGGGACAACCCTGAAGATTCCATTATCTCTGGAAGGTGCCCAACTGCCTGCTGAGGCCAAGCCTGCATAACTCCACCCCGATTTTCCTCTCTCTGAGAAAGAACCCCCTTCCAAGTCTTAAACCTCAAAACATTCTCTACCCTCTCTCTCCTTAGGTTGGGGTCCAATCAGAAGACACCCACACAGGCAGTTTTTCACAATACAGCTGAAAGGAGCTTGCAGGAGCCTTTGAGTCACAGAAACCCTGGCTTATATCCTGGCTGTGAGCTGCAGGTTCCATGCCTTTAGGGAAATTATTTCAATGTTCTTATTTGTAAAATGGCAGGGAAAAGTCTTAGCTGCCAGTATGGTTTTTGAGGACTAACTTACATAGCACACCAATGCAGTGGCCACATGCTCCCTGTCCCTCCTGCCCTACCTGGCATCTTACGGGTGAGATGCTCATGGATGCTGTAGCCCTTGACTTCAAACCTTCATTTCCTCAAATCCTTAGCAGCTGAGACCCCCAAGTCTCTGTCTGTGGAACAAGTTTTACTTTAACTCAAAAGATCGTGGTGGATATTAAGCAAACAGACACTGTTGGGAAGATGGCTCCACGGGTAAGCCAGCTTCCTGTGCAAGCACGAGGACCTGAGTTTGAATGTCCAGCACTGAGCATTAAACAATAATAAAAGTAAAATGGCTGTGTGTGCCTGTAAATCCAACTCTGGGGCAGGGACAAGTGAATCCAAAAATCTTGCCGGCCAAACTCTCAGTGACCCTGGACACTCAGCTACACCCCCATATAAACACACACACTTCTGGGTGAAGCCTTTGCCCTTAACTAGGAATTTTGTTATTTCAGACCAGTCAGTCAACTCAGAATTGGGAGTTTCCTGATCGTCGGGAAAGACCTTGTCTCAAGGCAATAAGATGGAGGATGATAGAGAAAGATGTCTGACATCTTCCCCATCTGGCCTCTGCTTGCACGTACAGGGACATGTGCACATCCACACTCAGGGACATACAACACACATACCACCACACACTCATGTAGATGCAACATACATACAACCAAACACTCATGTACATGTAACACACGGACAGGTCCTGCCAGTGTGGGGGAGCTGAGCTATCAGGATAAGAATACTGCAGGATAGTAGCAGTAGAGAGTAGTGCTGGTCACGGCACACCTTGGAAAAATTCCCACAGAGTAGCATCAGCCTGGCTGGGAGTTTGGACCTCATGAATACTGAATTCTTTACTGTCTGTGACATTTTCCCTTACGAAATAGCAAAGGGAGGCTCATCTGGATCACAACCACACTGACGAAGGCAACAAAATCCTAAATGCTCCTGTGCAGCCTCTCTGACAACTAAGCCAATAGTGCTGAGATCTTGAGCTGCAGTAGGTCACAGATGGGGTGGATTTTGGGGATGGTCTGATAAAAACTCCTAGTAAAGGCTTCACTGCGACTTCTGTCCAAGGTGTCTGCTGTGCCACAAGCCATTCTCCTGTCAAGCCCCTTTCTAGACTTAAAAACAAAGAAACCAAAAGGTGCGTCTTTTTCTCGGAGATCCTGGCCATTCAGTCCTGCTCCTCCTTCTTCTAAACACAGTGTCTCTTAGCTGGGAGTTCAGTCATCACTGTGGAACTTGGAAGCCAGGAAACCCAATCTCTTTGCAGAGGTCCTTGTTAGGGCAGGGCATCAAGAGCCAGACCCATGAGATGAGGCTGGCTTGACCCAGAAGAGGAATCAGAATATATAAGGTTGTCCTAACTAGCCTGTAATGAATAGGAACACAGGGAGCACTTAAAAACACATCTAGGTCCCAGTTCAGTTTGTTCATGCCCCGGGGACTGGGGAGCAAAGTGAGCTGTGGAGCTTTGAGGTCTTCCGGACCCTGCAATTGCTGACTTCGAGAGAATGGAATATCTGTGCCAAGGTAAACTGGGACGGTGTAGCAAAACAAAAGGACGTTAGACATGAGCTGAGAGGGATGAAAGGATGTCACCTGCACAAGGAGGTGAAAAAGCACATAGCTGAAAAGTGAGGGTGCTTGGAGGTTTTCTAGATGGTCCCAACAGCTTCTCTGTGCTCATCCACAAGGGGGCGTTGCAGTACCTCAGGAGGCGGAGTCTATTTCTCCCCCAACGAATTCAGGCTCACTAATGATTTGCATTGACCAATAGGACCCAGTTGCAGTGACACCTGTGCCTTCCCAGGTGACCTCAAGGGCCCTTGTTGCTTCTGCTTTTGAGGTCTTTCTAATCTGAGATTGCTATGGGAAAAAACAACAACAACAAATAACCTCCTTTGGTGGCCATGGCCATGAAGCCATGCTTAACTGAAGCTGTTAAGTTTACAGCCTGATTCTGCTACAGAAGTGCATGACTTTGGAGAAAATATTGCTGTCTTCTGGGTTTCTGGTTCTTTGATAAAATTTAGGAAGAGTATTGCAGGTTTATAATCCCAGACATTGGAATCAAAGGCAGGGGATGGCAAGCTTGAAGAAAGCTTGGCGAGAACTTGTCTAATTAAGGGAGAGACTGATAGCAGAGAAACAGAACAATTGTTAGCTTTAGAACTAGCTTATCAGTGACCCTAGATAAGTCATCACATGACTTCTTGGAGCCTAATTTTCCTCATTCCTCATAACATTATATCTGATTTGACTTCTGAAAGGGTTAAGTGATCAGTGAACAATGGGTGCTAGCAAAATAGTATCACCTTCAGTCAGGTCCGGGTGCCCCTCATACCACTGTCTAGCTCTGTGGTCTTGGGGATGACTGGGCTTAATCACGAGACTCTGAATCCCTAGCAGGGTAGGTGGTCACAATCACAGTAGTTCCTGGTGTTGTGTAGAAATGTAGAGATTCCATATAGGCAAAGTACTCAAAGCTGTGTCCGGCACACAATAGATGACTTGATTGTATGTATGATCTGTATGGGACTTTTTATACTATAGAGCCCATTCTACCACAGGATGTATTTGGCCTTTGCCAGGTCAAGCTCAGGGTTGAAGATACAAACAGCACTTTACCAGGTAGCTTAGCCTAATGTTCCAGAGTGACAAACAGTGGAGGAAATGATCAGAGTTCAGATTTTCAGACTCCAAGTCCCAGGTGAGAGGATTCAATCCCAGCTCTTTTATGACATAACTGGTTCCACCCTGATAGTAGGACTATCTTGGACCCACCAGCGATGAAAATGACATAGAGGCTTTTAAATATTTTAAAGCGTTGTCTTTTTAGCTCAGGCAGTCTTCCAGCTACTCTAAACTTATCTCAACTAATCCTGGCACTATGTCCCACCGTGTGGCCATCTCTAACCTCTCTGCTCAGCTTTGGTCTGTCCATGTACCTCCCTGTCCCCGGTGAATCTCTGTTGTCTTATTTTTTCCCTCAGTATGCCTCTGTCTGTTGGGAAATTTCACCCTCCACTTCCTGTCCAGCTATTGACCATCAGCTTTTTATTACAGCTGTTCAGATACAATTCTAGATTGCCTTAGGCAAGAGAAGAAGAACAGATATTTACAAAATAAGAGACCATTGATGGGCCATCGAAATAACAATACAAAGATTATGCCAGCATTTAGCTTTCTGCTGGTACAGAATTAACAATTGAATACACAGAAACACACCTTCACAGTGTGTTCCCTAACACACCCTGGGCTCTGGAGCTGTAGGGATGAATAAACTCTTGCTACCCTCTCATTTCCTCATTTCATGAAGACACACAGGTTGGGTTATAGTCTGCTTGGAGAATGAGGCAGGAGATCATGTCCTAGAAAGTATGCTGTGGGCTCCTCCAAGTTGCATCTTCAAACACCAGTAGAGGGGGACGATGTATGTGAAGAATTTTAATTGAGAGCCAAAGGCACACAGTACAGGCAAGAGCCCAGGTCAGGAGCCCCTAACCCAGCCAAGAACAGGAACATTGATGGGGTGGGGGGTTGGGGTGGAATTTCTTTCATCACACATGGTACCACAATGTCATCCTCACGATGACAGTGAAGACCCAAGCCAGGGCTTGGGGTGCTGTCTTTCTTTTTGTCATCAGTGTCTGTGGACAAAGCCATAGGCTCCATCCTGCCCTTGAAGATCCCCTCCTATGCCTTCCTGGAATAGAAAAGTAGAGAGGAAGTTCTTTCCACTCCCCTTCCCAGACAAACCTTGCCACAGACTGGCTGAATGGTAGCAATTCGATCTAAAATGTCTTCTCCAGGCTCACATTTTGAACTCTTCTTCCCTGGAGCTTGGCTGGTGGATGTAGATGACAGGATGGGTTTTGAAAGATATTCCTATCCCTGGTCTCCATGCACTGCCTGCTGCTCTGCCATGATGTAAATAGTCTATGATCCTGCTGCCGTCCCTCCAAAATCATGATCCAAAATAAGCCTCTTCCCCCTTAAGTTGACTCTGTCATGTCTTTTGTCAATAGTGATATGGAAAAAAAAATGGCTGATGTGCCATCTCCATTAAGCCCCCAGGAGGCCGCTCTGGGGCAGAGACTGGTAAAGTCTGAATTAATTCCTGGGATTGACAGCTAAACCTCAAATCCAAAGAAAATCGGATGTGTTTTGAAGGATGCTTAAAGGTCATATGGTCTGGTTTAGCTCCACCACTGGTGAGCATTGGAGGAGGCAAGCAGAAATAGCTCAGTCCAAGGTGTGGAAGACCCTTAAGCCTTCCAAGGGAAATTGTGAGCAGTGTGTGGCTCTTGCCCAGACCTCACTGTTGGGATGTGTGCGGACCCATCACCTACAGGAGCATGCCTTGTCAGGACAGCTGAGTGGGCAGCTTTACTTGTTCCATAATCATTTGTTGAAGGACTCAAATAAATCACACATCTCAACACAAATGCAGCCTTCGGGAAAAATCTATCCAGACTCTTGAGTTCTCGTTTCCAATGATCCTCAGGAAGTTATTGGAAAAATCAAAACACTATGTTTCCAAGTGCCGCTCAAGACTCACCAAGTTCAAACACTTGCCATAAATCCAGAATGCAAAAGGCATTTTTCAAAGGTTTATTGTTCCCCAAATGACAATAATGCCATATTGACCAACTTCAGGGGCGCCCTGGGAGTCTGGAAAAAAAAATGCAGTCAAGCAAGCAAGCTCTTAAAAAAAAAAAAGAAAAAGAAAGAAAGAAAGAAAAGAAAAGAAAAGAGAAAAAAAAAACAAAGGAGAAAGTTTGTGAACTTGACAGTCCTGTTTAAGTTCACAGCATTTTCTGTTTTGACAGCACTTTTGCAGGTCTCTGTGATGCCAGTGGGTGTTGGGAGGCACCTGTTCCTTACAGTTCTGGCCTCTGGCTTCAATATCACTTTCCCAGTCAGCCCTCTATGCAGCTGCCATGGTATAGAGACTTGCAATAATTCCTGCAACAAGCATTTATTAGGTAGCTACTATATACCAGATCCTGAAGATTCAACAATTGGAAAATAAATAAATAAAATTTCTGCACGTATCCATGGGTGGGGAGGTTAACAGAACATCAGTAAGTGTCAGACACTGTGTGTGCCAAGCTTTAATTGTTAGATGATGACAGCAAGCCAGGGTTAGCCTGGGCCAGAGATAGGGAGCAGCAAGCCATCCATCTCCCTTCCCTTTGACACCCACAGTGCCCCACCCAGTCACAGCTGCCTTGGAAGTGCACAGGGTATTATAGGACATGGGCTCTGAGATGCCTTTGTCCTCATCCAGTACAACTGTCCCATAGTGGGCCAAGACAAAGACATGGACTCGTCTCCTCTAGCTCTGTTTAAGGTGATTTACACTTTGACATGATAAAGACTTCCAAAGAATGGGGAGCAAGCACCAGCAGATTTCCTAAATATATGGTAGATCTTTCCCTTAGAACAATAAAGAACAAGGAAATCACAAGATCAATCACTGTGTTAGCCTGGGCTGGGTGGGGAGCTTGGGTGAGTGTTATGTCACTGTGTTAGTCTGGGCTAGGTGAGGTTGAGTGTGATATCACTGTGTTAGCCTGGGCTAGGTGAGGTTGTCTGAGTGTGATATCATTGTATTCGCCTGGGTGGGGATCTTGTCTGAGTGTGATGTCACTGTGTTAGACTGAGTGGGGAGCTTGACTGAGTGAGATGTCACTGTGTTAGCCTGGGCTGGGTGGGGATCTTGACTGAGTGAGATGTCACTGTGTTAGCCTGGGCTGGGGAGCTTGTGTGAGTATGATGTCACTGTTAGTCTGGCTGGGGAGCTTGACTGAGTATGATGTCACTGTTAGTCTGGCTGGGGAGCTTGACTGAGTGTGATGTCACTGTGTTTACCTAATAAAGTGTTTGAACCAAGTTCAAACACTTGCCATAAATCCAGAATGCAAAAGGCATTTTTCAAAGGTTTATTGTTCCCCAAATGACAATAATGCCATATTGACCAACTTCAGGGGCGCCCTGGGAGTCTGGAAAAAAAATGCAGTCAAGCAAGCAAGCTCTTAAAAAAAAAAAAAGAAAAAGAAAGAAAGAAAGAAAAGAAAAGAAAAGAGAAAAAAAAACAAAGGAGAAAGTTTGTGAACTTGACAGTCCTGTTTAAGTTCACAGCATTTTCTGTTTTGACAGCACTTTTGCAGGTCTCTGTGATGCCAGTGGGTGTTGGGAGGCACCTGTTCCTTACAGTTCTGGCCTCTGGCTTCAATATCACTTTCCCAGTCAGCCCTCTATGCAGCTGCCATGGTATAGAGACTTGCAATAATTCCTGCAACAAGCATTTATTAGGTAGCTACTATATACCAGATCCTGAAGATTCAACAATTGGAAAATAAATAAATAAAATTTCTGCACGTATCCATGGGTGGGGAGGTTAACAGAACATCAGTAAGTGTCAGACACTGTGTGTGCCAAGCTTTAATTGTTAGATGATGACAGCAAGCCAGGGTTAGCCTGGGCCAGAGATAGGGAGCAGCAAGCCATCCATCTCCCTTCCCTTTGACACCCACAGTGCCCCACCCAGTCACAGCTGCCTTGGAAGTGCACAGGGTATTATAGGACATGGGCTCTGAGATGCCTTTGTCCTCATCCAGTACAACTGTCCCATAGTGGGCCAAGACAAAGACATGGACTCGTCTCCTCTAGCTCTGTTTAAGGTGATTTACACTTTGACATGATAAAGACTTCCAAAGAATGGGGAGCAAGCACCAGCAGATTTCCTAAATATATGGTAGATCTTTCCCTTAGAACAATAAAGAACAAGGAAATCACAAGATCAATCACTGTGTTAGCCTGGGCTGGGTGGGGAGCTTGGGTGAGTGTTATGTCACTGTGTTAGTCTGGGCTAGGTGAGGTTGAGTGTGATATCACTGTGTTAGCCTGGGCTAGGTGAGGTTGTCTGAGTGTGATATCATTGTATTCGCCTGGGTGGGGATCTTGTCTGAGTGTGATGTCACTGTGTTAGACTGAGTGGGGAGCTTGACTGAGTGAGATGTCACTGTGTTAGCCTGGGCTGGGTGGGGATCTTGACTGAGTGAGATGTCACTGTGTTAGCCTGGGCTGGGGAGCTTGTGTGAGTATGATGTCACTGTTAGTCTGGCTGGGGAGCTTGACTGAGTATGATGTCACTGTTAGTCTGGCTGGGGAGCTTGACTGAGTGTGATGTCACTGTGTTAGCCTGGGCTGGGTAGGGATCTTGACTGAGTGTGAGGGAGGTGGTGCTGGTCCAGTTCTGCTTCTGCCCTCTAAGTATCCTGAAAACTTTGCCTATTGCTTAGTGGGGCCAGGTAGGTTTGCAGGAACTCAGCTGGCTTGAGTGCAGGGTAGAAACAGCCTTCACCTATGGGTTTCACTGAAACAGATCTCCTTAATTGGGGTAACAAAGACTCTATAAACCTTAGGTAGTGGGTAGAGGTTTCTCAGGATGAGTGTATATTGGCTGCTGCTGAGGTGTTTTGAATGCTTCATTTGCATGAAGAGGAATTCCAGGTGCTTGCCGAACTATCACTTCAACCTGATAGAGCAGAGCAGAGGGGATGGCCACCTTATGTGGTGGGACTGGCACTGAGTTGTGAATGGGGCAGGTTCAGGGGTCTGGTGGTGTGGAGTAGGGGTTGGGTGGGGTGGAGGTGGGGCTCAGAACATGAGTTTAAAACATGATCCTGTTTGTGCAGCTGTGTGCTGAACCTCAGTTTCCTCTCCTCAGTGCTCCCCAAGAGCACTTTTGGCTGCTGTGGTATAAAGAGGCTGTGAATGGTGAAGGAATTAAGACCACAGTGTTCCTGCTGTTGCCTCAGGTGCGGGACTCCGGAGTGTGGTTCCTTTGTGCTGCACAGAATCTCCACATGCACACATCACAGCTGCAAAGACTCACTTGGGCATCCTTCAGCCATCCAGTGTTAGTCACCTTCTCTTTGTGCATCTCTGTCTCTGTCACGGTCATGTTCCCTCCCTTTTGTGTCTCTAGAAACCTCTGTTTTTAGTACAGGGAGGGGAGTAAGGTTGCTTGGGGGTTGTTTGAGTGTATGAGGAAGAGTTTGTTCATGATCTGAGGGTGTGACCGTGTTGTGAGGGGGAGCTCTGAGTGGGCTTGAGGATGTTGTGGTGGGTTGAATGCGAGGGGGGGTACATTGTGTTGTGAGGGATGTTTGAGTGTGGGTATGGGTATTTGCCTGTGTGTGGAGGTGTTGGAGTGTGTAAGAATGCATATTTGTGCATTGTGTATGTCCATCTATAGCTGTGACTCTGTACGTCTAAGTCTTCTTATCTTTCAATGTTTGTTTCTGTCTTCCTCTTCCCTTTCCTCCAATCTTTGTGTCTCTTTCCATCTCTATCCTGCTTCTCCCATTCTCACTCCTGAGAGTCAGAAGTGACCCACTGACTCTCGACTCTCATAGTTATAAGGAAAACACTGAACAGTCGTTCCTTGCTCCTGCGAGGAGCCTGACAGCTGGAGCAAACAATGAGAAATTCAGAATTAATTGGACACTGATTATTTGCCAGGGGGGAAATGCCGATATATATATGAAACAAAAGCCAGCCTAGCAACGGTGACTACCACTGCACGTAGCAACAAAGCAGTCCTAATGAAGCGTGACAATGGTAGCCTGGAGCTGACAACAGCCAGTGCACACTGAAAGGAAGGAAAGCAAATGCTTGGGCTGTTTGGGAGCCACGGCAGTTTATGAGGTAACACTCCACACCCACAGCAGCTCAGCCACAGGCCTCTTGAAACGTGCATGCTGAAGGTGGGAGACATGAATCTCATGCCCTACACACAGGCCCTCCATTCATTCATTTTTCATGGAAACAACTGGAAACACTAACCTAGGTAAGAGGGAGGCAGACACAAGCCAGACTCAGTCCCCATGCTCAAACAATGACCAGTTTCAACTAGACGGGACATCAAGCAGATAAGGAGCTACAATACTTTAGCAGAGCTGCAGCATCAGCAGCCACAAAGAAGAGGGGTGACATCTGTTGGAAGAGTGAATGAAATCGGTTAGATGAAAGCAGAAGAACAAGCAAGGATGGCACAGCACAGATTGCATGAGAGAAGAAAGGACCCGAAGGCAGAGGATCAAGAAACTAGGCTCCAGTTGGGTCCTCAGAAGGTTAGCCTCATTCACTGTATCATCTAGCAGTTCTCTTTGGTTTGCATCAAAGATGAGACTTGAAAGAGTAATCATCACAAGCACTGTCCATAATAGCCAAGGATGGTCGCACCCAAGTGCCCAAGAACTGATAAATGGATGATCAAAATTGATATGCATATGTAATGAAATATTATTTGACCATAGAATGAGTGAATTAAGTATGCATTTATTTTAAAACCAGCATGGAGGAACATCATGGTCAGTGAAAGGAACCAATCACAAAAGCCACATCATGGGATCCCATCCATATGAAATGCCCAGAACTTACAAGTCCATAGGACAGAAAGATTAGGGAGGGAGTAACAGAGAAAGATGGGATTCCTTTGGGGAATAATGAAAATGCCTTGGGAATAAACAGAGGTGAGGAGCAATGACTGCCCACACTGGCCAAGTACAAAATACCACCAAATCATGTGCTTTAAAATGCATAAAGGATAGTTTTATGTGCTATGATTTTGCTCCAGTAAAATTAGGAATAAAGAAGGCACAGGATGGGGCATGGTGGGAGACTGAATTTGCTGAGCCCATGGGGACCTCTGGCTTTGTCATAGGGGTCCTGAGGGATCTTCAGATGCTCATCCAGGGGAGTGATCTCACACTTTGAGGTTTCAGGTCACCTCAGAGGCCACAAAGAGAAAAGACTGGAGATCTCAGCAGTGGCAGTGAGAGCTGAGGACTAGGGTCACACGGGAGCACTTTAAGGGGTGTCGGAGGGGTGAGTAGGTAACTGGAGGTGTATTTGGAGGACAGACCTGGACACTGAAGAAATACCTTGGACTAGAAAAGCCCCGTGAGAAGCTTGAGGAAGGCAAGGTTTCTGTGTCTCCCAAAAGCCCTGCTTTCACATTTTTGGGAGTGGAATGTAGGAACATGAATGGGGTCCTTGTGCCCCTGTGCCTGATGTTTAGGATGTGTCCCATCGTCCTGTCACAGCGGCTCATTCCAACAGAAGCACCCATCTCAGAGCATTTTGTTCCCTCCAGGGCCTTAACAGGTCTGAACTTTAAAGACCCACTTTAATTAGCTCCATCTCGGTGTGCAGTGTTGGGCGTTATCTCCACCTCAGCTGGCTTCTTTCCTTTGCTTCTCTCCTATTGACTTCCAGAAACTCTGCCAGCCACATTGTGGCTCTGATTAGAGGTTCGTGAAAAAGCAAAGCAGGCTTTCTGCAGCACAGAGCCCTTCCCCTGGAGAGAAGAATGAAGGCTGCAGTGTGGGTGCTGGGCTGACTGACCTGACAATCCAGGATGCCTCTCTGCATCCCCTAAACTAGCCCTAAGCCACACAAGCCCCTCCGTGACTCTGACTGTGACCTGAAGGAACTGGCATGAGATACTCCTATGCATCCTTCTATGTTGCAGCTGGTAAGGAGTAAGAAGAAACCAGGCATCTAGAGATCTTAAGCAGGCAGATAGTGGCCTAGGACAGAGAGGTACCGGGGCAGGACACTGGAGCGTGGCAGAGAAGAGACCCTAGTGTGCAAAGCAAGCTAATCATTGTCAAAATGAAGCCCATATGCCAACATCTGCATCATCCATGTATCAGCTTCCCCGTGGCTTTGTCATTTCATGCACACACCCAGCAATTCATCCAGCCAGGCAGTTATCCCTTACCAAGTGCCTGCTCTGTGCTGGTAACAGTGCCTTCACTCAGCAGAATACAATGTGGGATGATCAAAACAGAAATAGACTAGAGTCATGTGACCAGCAGCCTCCAGCACCCAGAGGAACTAAAACATGCGTAGAATTTGAGATCAGACCAAACTTAAAAGGCCTGGAACCTTGGAAGTAGATGCTGACTGCAGACTGAAGATGGAGCCCCTGAGATATGGCCATAACCATCTGGGATATGGTGTGGCAAAAGACCCTAATAAGAACCCTTGCACAATTCACAAATGTACCAACAAAGAGCCTCCTGACTCTGCATCCGCTAAAAAGGATAGGACAGTTTTAGATCCCTGCTAGCTGGGCCCAGGACTATCCTGAGCTCTTTACTAAGAGCTGAGTCTGCAGTGGAGCAAGGGCTGAGCCCTAGATGAGAGGCTAGAAGAGCAGCAGGAACGGAGGTTCAGGGGTCTGAGGTTTAGGGCTCTCCATCTTAACTTAGACAATGCTGCAGCTTCATCTTATGGCCACTTATGGGGCATACAGACACAGCCAGGGACCAAATGTGGGTCTGAAAGCTAGTTGGGTTTTTTAGTTGTATTTATCAAAGATAGGATGGATCAGTGCCTTAATTTGCTTAGCATTATAAAAGGTCTAAAACCAAGATGGACTTCAGTAGGAAGCTGCTAATTTAAATTTGTTAAAGACCTTAATATCCAGAGATTGTCGTCCTCCCACAAGAGATGTGCTCAGGGGAAGAAGGGCCATTTCCCGAGTTCTAATGCACTCTGAATTATGTCCAGAATTCCCAGTCACTGGCTATAGCCATTTTAGAAGACACTGCAACATGTTTCACACCTCTGTGCTCACTGGGTCCTTGATACCAAGGAGATGAATTTAGAAGAACTGAGTCATTGGGAGCCCTCATTGGTGCTCTCCTGGGTCTTGGGGTTCCCAATACCCCAGGGAGGAAAACAGAATGAGTCATTTAGTTGATGGCCCAACCAGAGTGACACTCAGATCTCCAAACTCCAGTCTCACTGTTCTGACCACTGTAGCATGCATCTCCTGCGGAAAGGGGTGAGTGAGCGTAGACTACACAGGACTTCAGTTACCAGCAGGAAGTCCTCAGCAGCAGAGCCAGGATGCAGTGGCTGAAACCTACCTTACCTCTTAAGGAGGTGAATGGACCTCCACCTACTGTACAATGGAGACTTGTATCCAGGAACCGGGTGGATTGGGGCATTCCCTGTCTCATACTTGGACAAAGCAGCATTCTCCATCTGGAAAGCTCTCTGGGGAGCTGGGGGGTGGGGGTGGAGATATGGCTTAGGGGTAAGAACACATAGTCTCTTAGTTCCTAGCACATACTTTCAAAAGCTCACAACTGCCTATAACTTCGGTTCTGGAGCTTCAATGCCCTCCTCTAGCCTACAAGGGCACCTGCACTCCCATGCACATACCCCAAACACACACACACACACACACACACACTCACACACACACACATATGTATTTATTTAGAATTAAGTCTAAAAAAATAAAAGAAGAAAAGAAAGCTCTGATGAATTTAGTATAGTCAGGGATATCACTATTTCCCTATTAGAAATTTAATAGTATTTTTTTTCCTTTGGTGCTCAGTATAAATTCTATCTTTTAAACTTCTTCAAGAATATCTGGTGCAACTGGAAATAAGTAAAATCAGTCCCAGAAAGAAATACCATGTTTCCTCTCATTTGTGGGTCCTAGACAATATGGATTCATAACATTACATATGTATAGATAATGGAAAGAAAGAGCCAAATTGTCTAAGGTAACAAAGGGTACTAATGGGAGGAGGTGGGGAAGGGAGAGGAAATACAGTCAAAATATATATTTCATAAAAAGGCCTTATGTAACTCAGTATTATAAATTGCAAAGTCTTAAAACGTTTTGATGCTCCTTGTCTGTCTTCCAAGTCCATGGTAAGCATTTAATGTCCATTTGTAACTCTCCTACTTCATGATCATTAGATCTAGGTATGAAGTTGAACACTGGCAGCACCGCTCTTGCCCTCTGTAGTCCAGCACCTGCAGCTAAGTGATCCTTCCCTCACCACTCCCCGTGGTCTGCACATGGCAGAGAATCACTGAAACCACACAGGTCACTGCCCATTCACGGCCACCTTTGGGGCTGAGTTCCATGACACACCCGAAAGTGGAGAGAGATGTTTCCTTTACTACTATACTGAGAGAAGAGCCTGTGTTCCTGTGGCCAGAAGAAAGGGACATAGATGCAGATGAACCACTAGCTGTGTCCTATACAAGGGGTCAGGAGCATGGTATTGCCCAGATATCTGTCATCCAGGCATAATTTGGACATAGCTTCATAATCTATTCCCCAGCTGTGGAGTCTGATGCCACCACAGACTCTTCAGAACATGGAAGCAATGAAGAAAGAATAGAGCTCCCCAAACCCCTCTGCTTCCTCTTTAGCAAATCCTCAGATCCCAGACAAGCCACCATAATACTCCCCAGTATCCAGAGGACCATCCGTTGCCACACATGCTGCTGGCCAACTGGAGGAGTGGGGGATGTTACAATCCAGGATGTCTCATGGAAACTATAGGAAAGGTCACAGTGGAATGAATTACAGAGATTAAAAGAATTCCCAGGTCTTTGGAGGTCACACCTGCACTTCAGCCTCCAGGTTTTCTCTTTAATCATCAGTCTTTAATTCTGGAACATAAAATTACAAGCTCATTGATAATGATCGGTGATTTACTGAAGGGAGCCTAGCCCTAATTATGAGCAGAAGAAGCTACACTGCTTTTCAACTTCCTACCAAAGTCCAGCAAGGAAATTACCTGGTTCTGCAGAGCAAATAACACCAGCGGGCATATAGGGGACCCTGGTTACCTGATGAATGTGCGCTTGGCCACATTAATATGCAGAGAGAGTTGCTTCGAGTGTTAGCAATTTGCTGGTAATTGGGACATTGACAGACACCTCGGAAAGCGGCTGAGCTGGTACCTGAGCAAGGAGTTGCATTATCTGTTCTTGGAAGATGAAGGCATGCAGGCAAAGCTATGGCCAGCTCACAGTAGCTGTCTCAGGTCAGATGTCAAGGGTCAGGTTGCAGCTAGATTCTCATTCTTTGATGAAGGTCAAGGGTCAGATCTAAATCAGCATTCAGCCTGTGACCAGTGAGAGGTGAGTCCAAGCCTGGGGTAAGGGACTGAGATCTAGACAGAGTCTCCATCAAGTACTCAAAGTCGGGCTGAGTTTCCATCAGGGACTCAGGCTTCAGACTGAGCCTCCCTGCCTTCCTCTCACGCCCTGTATTTTTCACCCTCTCTACTTCATTCCTCTGGTTGCAGGCATGGAGGCACTGCAGACTGACCTCCCAATCTTGGACTGTGCAATGGAGCCTTTTCAGGTATTTTTAGGTAAAGGATACCTGCTTGTGAGCTCTGGTATCCTTAGGACATGTTGTGACCCGCGGGGAATCATCATCACCAGGGAACACTGAAGGGCAGATTGGTTTGCATAACTCTCACTAAGGAATAGCACACCCCATTACCTTCCCCCTCTTCCCTCTTGCTCAAAGTGGTCAGCATGGTATTGCAGATCTTGGCAGAGCGGCTGTTGGGTCACGTCAGGGGTTCAGCATGAGTGATAGGCTCTTCCAAAGCTACACCAGGGTGGTCTTCTCAGGAACAGACTCTTGGTACTCAAAGCAGACAAGATGCTAGGAGCACAGTTTACACCCAGAGCTATCAACCCATGTTTCTTGGTGGGTTTGCCTAGGGGTTCTAACCAAGAAACGAGCAGGCTACCACACACATGCTGCAGCCCTATAGAGTGACTGTTCTGTTTGCCTGGGGAAAAGGTTCTCTCTTAGGACAAAGAGCTTCCAGTACTGAGAATTTTGAGCAAATTGGGATGGCTGTTTACAGCCGAGTCCCTGGACCTTAGTTTGCCTTATTCTTGGGAACCATGGCTATCCTGAACACCCTTCCCCAGACACCAAAGTTTCAGACTAGACAGAGATGCCAGGTGTGTCGATTTTCATGTTCTTGTGGGCAGATGTTTCTGCATCTAGGTGGAGTTAGGGCTCTTCCTAGGTTTGTTTTGATTTGGAAATATTACTGACTTTAGCAACTGATGCTCAGCAATAGCCATGATAGCCAAGGCCTTTTGTCAGGAAGCTGGCATTTGCTCTCTGGTAACTGTAAACAACAGCAGTGCCATTATTTTAACAGCAGTTAAAATGTATGGAAAGGTTGTTACCTGCCAGGGTATGTTGTTAGTTCCTGCATGCAAAGTTACTGGCAATCCTCAGACCCGATGAGAAAAGTGCTGTTATCAGCCCTACTTACAGATGAAGAAGTGAAGGTTAGAGAGATGGAGTCACTCACTAAAGCCAAAGAATGGGGAGGTGCATGACTATTCAGAGAGCTCTGGTGTCCCCAGGTGTTAGGTCCTGCCTCTATGACAGAGGATGTGGCCCAGTTTCAGTTTGAGTCAGCCTGTAATTTCATCAAATGGGGCCAACTCAAGGTTCCAGATATCTGTTTACATAGAGGATAGAGGAGTTTTGGAAAGATAAAAACTTGAGCTCTGTCAGGATCCTGCTCAGAAATTCCTGCCTGTGCCTTTAAGTTCATCCAACCCCCCTTACTTTCTCCTCTATCGGGTTCAGGTCTCACACTCTGAGGGGCTTGACTATTTGGTATGACAACTGCTAATGGACAAATGTGATCACACAAACTCCAAAGCATCCTCACAGCAGAGGACACCATTATTCAAGTGAAGAGACGGCTTGCAGAATAGGAAAAATGCCTTGCCAGCTACATATGAGACAGAAGTTTGGTGTCTAGAATACACAGAGAACTCAAAGAAAGCTAAACATCAAGAAACCAGAAAACCCGATGGAAAAAGAAATAGGGCATGGAACTGAACAAATAGTTCTCCAAAAACTGAGATACAAATGGCTGAGGAATTTCTTTAAAAATAGCAATTAGGGAAACCCAAATTAAAACTACTGTGAGATTTCACCTTACTCAAGGCAGAATGGCGAGGTTTAAAAAAAATGATGGAAAATGCTATGTATGTATGTATGTATGTATGTCGGAGGGCGGGGAGGGGGGACACTTAATTCTGGTGGACGTGCATGCTGGTGCAACAAGCACTTGGAAAATTAGTGTGGATGTTCCTCAAAAAGCTAGAAATAGATCTTCCACTCTTGGAGATATACCTGAAAGACTACATCTACTGCAGAGAGTTCTAACCCATGTTCAGTGCTACTCCATTCAAAATTGCCAGGAAATGGAAACAGACTAGATGTCTATCAAGGGATGGGTATATAATAAATATGTGATACATTTACCCAAATAATACTGTTCAGCTGTTATGAAAAATGAAATTCACAGCTAAATGGATGAAACTGGAAACATTATTATCCTGATTGAGGCAATCCAGACCCAGAAAGTCAAAACTCATATGTGTTTCTCTCATTTGTGAGCGCTACCTTTGAATCTTCAGATCTCTGTGTCTCATTTGGAAAATCCACAGAAGTCAGCAGTTTAGTAGCAAGCCATGAAAAGGGGTGTCAGTCAAGGTAGGAAAAGTAGAACACAGTGATATAAAGGGAAAAGGGGAATAATAGAGCAGAAAGGGTTAAATGCCTTAGAGGATGGGAGAGCATGGTAAAGGAGGGCCTACAGGGAGGGTAACTAGCTCTAAAGGCCTTCTAGTAAAGTCATATGCTGCTCTAATATGCAAGACTGATGCTGTAGAATCCTCCTGAAACATAAACATATACTTATGTTCAAAGAGCCTAAATATAGTTGCCCTAAAATGAGACAACAAAGACTCCACTAGACACCACATGCTAACAAATAAAAGCCTCAGTGTCAAGAATGATTTTCCTCTATTGCCTCTGTTGGAAAGTGAATTCCCCTAGACCCCCAAATATTAGATGCTACTGCCATTGATACTGAATTACTCTCCAGAACTTGATGGTGTGATGGCTAATCTTGGCTGTCAGCTTGATCACATCAGCAATAAACTAAAACCCAAACAGATAGGCAAACTTATGAGAGATTTGCTTGATTGGATCCTTTGAGTGAGAGGATCCACCCTATATCTGAATATACCATCTGGTGGCAAACCACATGAAAAAATATAGAAAACAGGGAAGTTTGCTTTTGGCCTGCTTGCTCCTACTCTGATGGTAAGTTCATCTAAGCTGTTGTTTTAGTCAATATTAAATTCAACTTTTTCAGGATTCCAACAAAGATTAGAAATGGGCAGCTCTCTAGGAATCCTCCAGGACTCCAGCACCAGACTGGGGCTGCTGAGATCGCCAGCCTTGTGGACTGAACAAATACCAGGTTCTTGGCCTTCCTGTCATGAGACAACCATTATTGGACTGCCTGGATCACAACCTGTAAGCCACTCAGTAAATCGTGTGTGTGTGTGTGCGCGTGTGCATGTGTGTGTACGTACCTTGAGAGCCACAGTAATAACTAGCCCGGCAAGACACACCCACTCATGGGTGCAAATGTTGCAGGAGTAACTAGCCACTTTCTGATTGGATTTAAGGCCCAATCCAGAAGACGAAACTCACACCAGACTTCTCATTACATCCATAGATTTGTGCATCCCTCAAACTTCCTCAGAGAAGTTTCCTTTTCAGTAGATGAACACAGAGACTTACAATGATCAAGGAACAGAGAGTAAATGGCTTCAGACTTCTCAGGCCTAAATGGAACATCTATATCATACTCATCTCCTCCCTCAAGGCTCAAGAGTCATGTTGGATAAGAGTGTGAAAGATTGTAAGAGAGATGGTGGATGACTGTTAGAAAATGGTTTGTGGACACAATGGGGCAATTCCACATCTACACAGGTGTTGTGACAGCATGCGTAAGATTGGTACAAGATCAAGCTAGACAAAGTCCCAGCACAGAGAGGGCAAGTGTGCACAGAAATCCCACCTCCAACTGAAGAGCATCTGGTAAGAGATAACCACTGAGAGAGGGAGGATTAAATTTTTTAAGGGTGTGATCTTAGCTCAGTCTTAACATGCTCCAGTAAATGGCCACACATCTAAAAGTATATAGGCAGCATTTATGGAACTCAATATATGAGTTTTGATTCTTTTTAAATGAGAACACAGCTGAAGAAGTGGCTCAGCAGTTAAGAGCGTGTGTTGCTCTCTTGCAGAGGTTCTGAGTTCAGTTCCCAATACATATGTCAGGTAGCTTACAACTTCTTGGTTTTTTTTTGTTTGTTTGTTTTGGGTTTTTTTGTTTGTTTGTTTGTTTGTTTTTGGCATAAGAACAAAGTTTAATGCTGCACCCATCAAGGCAGCCCTAGTGTCTGTCAGCGCGGAAGCTCCCTGAGTGGTGCAGACCTCTCCAGTGTCGGGCAGACCTCCACAGGACTACACTGTGTCTGAGGCCTCGGCACATGGTACCATCAAGGCCTGTGGTGGGGGAGGGGCTGCCTAATCGTCCTTCTTAAACTTGCCGTTGATGTAAGGCACCCAGTCCAGGATCAGCCGCCAGTCCGTGGCCCACACCAGTCCCACGGCACCCACAGTGCCCCACATGCCGGCTGTGGGAATCCAGTTTCTGGCCAGTTCCCGGTAGCGCGGTGCTCAGCATCGCTGCAGGGTCTCAATACTCAGGGTCACCCCGTTCCACTGCCCTGGAGCACTACCAGCTTACAACTTCTTGTTTGGTGGTTTGGATATGCTTGGCCCAGGGAGTGGCACTATTAGGAGGTGTGGCCTTTTTGGAGTAGGTGTGGCTTTATTGGAGGAAGTATGGGCTTTGAGACCCTCCTCCTAGTTGCGGGAAAACAGTCTGTTCCTAGCTTCCTTTCAATGAAGATGTAAAACTTTCAGTTCCACCTGTGCCATGTCTGCCTGGACACTGCCATGCTTCCTGCCTTGATGACAATGGACTGAAATTCTGAACCCCCATTAAATGCTGTCCTTTCTAAGAGTTGCCTTGGTCATGGTGTCTCTTCACAGCAATGGAACGCCTAAGACATGCTGTAACTCAAGCTCCAGGGAATTCTGACATCGCTGGTTTCCATGGGCACCTACCACGTATGTGCACAAGTATACACACATATGCACACACATACACATGGTTTTAAAGTAATTTTTAAAAAACTTTAAAAATTGAGAAGACAAAGGTGGGTGGATATGGGATAGGAGGAGTGGGTCTGGGGGGAGGTGTGGAAGAGGAACAAAATGATCCAAGAAAAGTGTTTGAAGTTCTAAAAAAGTTAATACAATGATGAAGAGTAACGATGAGGATAGCCGGTGTAGACTTCTGGCCTTTATATGTATAAAATAAAATAAAATAAAATAAGCAGATCCTAGAGACATGGCTCAGTGGGTAAGAGAACTGGTTGCTCTTGCTAAGGACACAGGTTTTATCCCACAATGGCAGCTCATAACCATTAGTAATTCCAGTCCCAGGACATCCGACACCTTCTTCTGGCATCTGCAGAGAGCAGGCACACATGTAGTACACAGACAAATATGCAGGCAAAACATTCATGCACATAAAATAAAATAAGACCATTTAAAAAATATTAAAACAAAAGAAAACAAACACCAACTTGAGCTCCCGTTATCAGCCACCCCCTGTCAATACCTTTTCAGACACAGCCACTGACATCGCAGAGCCTGTAGGGTGAGAGTAGCTCTAGTGTCTTTCCACCATCCTCAAGGAAGGAGACCATGTGGGAATCAGTTCAGAGAAACTGAGGCTCAGTCATTTCCCCAGGGCTGTCAATAACCACATTGCTCTCTTACTATTTCTAAATATCTGTTTGTGGCAGAGCTGTGAGCACCATTGTACCTTCTTCACCTCTCCCATCCACAGCTATGGCTTTGTCTTCTGCATCTTCTAAGGACTCAGACCTCCTTGTGTTGCCCTCAGCCATAAGGAGAGGGATTGCAGGGTGAGGCACAGGCCTCCTGTTCCTCTGTTGCCTAGTTTATGGATATTCTGCATGGTCTCCTGGAGCTCGAAGCTGTGTCCTGTAAAAACTCTCAAAGTACCGCACTTAGGTGGACTCCTTTCTCCTCCCTGTCTTTCCTGTTAATCGTACCTGAGTTCACCTTCCAGGTAAATGAAGAAACTCAGGCCTGTGCCTTGGCAACTCCATCTAGCAGAGTTCTAGAACAAATAAACAAATTACTTTTGCTAAAACAAAATCGTGATTTTTTTTTTGGACAAAATTTGGAAAATATTTTTAAAATACTTGACCCCCCTCATCAAGCCTTGTGGTACATATGCCTCTTATACAGCAGGTACTCTGCCTTGTGGTATATACCTCTTACATACCAGCTATTCTGCTACAATTGGAAATGAAAAATAAGCAAGATCGTCTCTGACATCATAAATTTAATCTGTATCTCATGAACTAGAATAACCTATATTAGTTACTTATATAAACATGTATATGTATACATATACAATCTTTCAAGGGCATTCACACGAACACACACACACACACACACACACACACACACACACACATATATTGCCAAATAATCTGAATTTGTATTTCTCTCATTGTGTTACAAGCATTTTCTTGTGTCCTAATTTGCCCTTCAAAACATGAGTTTTAATGGCTCTGAACGTCTCCCCCTATGCACCACCATTATTTTGCCATTTCCCAACAGTTTTCAGTGTTTCATGATTGCAGATAACACCATGATAAACATTAATGAGATCCTAGCTAGGCTGCGATACAATCATGTGAACATTCCACCTGCTGTTCTTGCAGAGGCTGATTAAAGGAAGATGGAAACACAAAGACATGTGAGCCAATAGGAATATTCCAGGCCACTGAGGGTGAACCCTAAGTCAGGGCTAACTGGGGGTGAAGGCTGCAGGACAGGGGAGAAGTAAGACAAAGCTAGGCCAGGGGAAGCCCCCTGACTCCACTTCATTTCTTGTTACCAGCTAAGGCACTCTCATGCACACCATTTTCCCTTTGATGTCCTGACTTAGTTGTCAGCCTCATCAAGGAAACACCTATTCTCCATGATTCCACTCCAGATTCTCCATGAGACCTGGTGCAGGTTTAGATACCTCTTAGTGAGATGTCCTTCCTCCTTTAATAGAACTGGGGTTACATGATGTTTCCTAAAACAGCCATTAAGGTTCAGAAGCAATATAGCAAGCCACCCTGGAGGGTGCTGTATAACTAAAACCATCCCTAGGAACCTCAAATGCGGTGGGGCTGATCACTTCAGAAGGAACGGACTTACTCTTTTGCTGAACTGAGGCATGGCAGTCATCTCTACTCTGTCTATAGCCATGATCTGGAAGTCCCTGGGCTTTGCTACCACAGTACCAAAGTAGAGAGTGGGAAGTAGCTCCAAAATATCTCCAGGACAGTGGAAGAGGCCCAGGGCAGGAGCAGATGTTACAAAACAGTCTTTCAGGAACTTTTGGGGATGGAAGGAAAGGCAATCTTGAGCTGAGAATGAGCAGGTAAAATCCAGACCAAGGAGACCATGGCCTCTCAGGATCTAAAGGGATTTTTAGTCGAGAGTTGTAGTATCAGCTGTGTCAAAGTTCAGAGACACCCCCACCCTACCCAGAGCAGCCAAGAACCTCCACTAACCATGTTTGCCCCAGGCATTGCATTGGTTCTAGAGACAGTAGAGAGCAAGACCATGACCCAGGCTAGCATCCTCGAGGCCATGATTATCATTGGCAGGGTAGAGGTGATCGACATGTCTAGGGTCCAAGAAAAGATTGAGTTACAGGGGTCTCTGGTGTATACAGGGGTTTCTGGTGTATACAAACATTTTAGCAATGTTCCAAGAAGTCCAGAAGACAGGGCCGGAACCTCCTTTCTCTCCCTTACACTCTCATTTTACTATAGTTCCTGTCTTATGAGTGTGAAAACAGGCCCAGACAGGTAAAGTTAACCAGTCATGTATGTACCTTTCTTCCCTACCTCCTACTAAAACACTGGGTCTGTTATTGCTGATGTTTTGGGAAATGTTGAACAATTTTAGGTACCATTTTTGGTGATCACAACTTGGGGAAGTGTAACTTTAATTTTTTCAGATTCTATTTTTAATGATGGGTTTTAAATGCTTTAACTTTCCTTGTAACCCACTACCCAAGGTAGTGGAAAAGGAAGGATATGGGGTTGGGGGTGATGGTGGCAGTGGACCTGTTTAGAAGGTTCTTTGGAGCACCTCCGGTCTGTGTTGTCTGGAAATCAGCTGTTCAGTTCACAGGTTAGCAGGCAGTGGCAGCTCGATCCACTCGCAAACACCTCATGGATATAGCAGCAGTCCAGTTCTGTAGAGTTGGGTTAACAACAACGCTGATATGACCTAGCAGAGAGAGCCAGGCCTCAGCCTTGGCTTGAGTCAGCAGGAGGGACCCAGAGGGACACTAGAAGTTCTCAGCTATGCCTCTCTCAGGGAAGCAAAGATCAGCAAAGACTGGAGACCCACAAGTGTTGCACAGCTAACTATACCAGCAAACCTAGCTCTCTCTCCATACTCTATGGAGTCGTATTTATACCCTCCTAACATCACGTGTCCTCCACGTGCCTTACCTCAGCATGGCTCTTGCCTCAACACTTGCATCCAATCAGCCCGAGTCCTCAGAAGCAGCAACAAACTGCAGCACACCACCAGTTTTTTGGTTCATTTCTTTCTATGGTGTCCCAACAGATACAGCTCAGCTATGCAATGTAAGGTGGACCAATACATGTGTGTCATTAGCAAAGAAGTTTTCATCATGTGTTCTTCCATTTGCTTGCTTTAGCAGAACATCCTCTCTCCTGTGTCTGCTTCAGTGAAACATTCCTTCATGAGTCTGCCTTAGCCTTTCCCACCCGTGTCCACTTTAATGAAACTTTCCTTCACGTGTTTGCCTGAGCAAAACATCCAACCAACTTTCCAAAGAACCCTTAAGTTTCCACCTCAGAGAAGGGGTATATTACTGATGTCTACTGAGAACAAGATGTAGGATGCTGTCAAATGCCTATGGTGTGTGACAGCCTTTAACTACAGGAAATTATCAGTCAAGATGTTAGTAGTGGGGCTGGAGAGATGGCTTAGAGGTTAGTAACACTTGTTGCTTTTGCAGAGGACTGAAGTGGAAGGTTCTGGTTGTCTCATGCGATGCATACTCACTCACGTGGCATTTTGCTGAGGCAAGACCCATGAGAGGACTCGTTTGGAGAGAGTATAAAGAGGACTCAACGGACAGTGATGGAGGTGTGCTTGCACAGCTAGCCTTGCAACACTTCTTTGGTTTTGAGTCTTTGCTGATCTTCACTTTGTTGAGTGAGGCATGTAGAGAACTCCTGGCATTCTTGCTGGTCCTGGTCACTCTGGCTGACTCGTGCTGATTTGCTGAAAGTCAGGCTGTTTTTTGTTGGATTGTGCCACTGTTACTGATTCGTGTTTGGTGACACCACTGAACTGGACTGCTGGTGTCCTGACAACAGAGATCGGAATTGCCCTCAAAGAACTACTGCTAAACTAGTTCACATCCCTTTGTCCTACTGACTGTTTTTTCTCCGCTTCCTTTGGATGGTGGGCTAGAAGGAGGGTTGAAGTGTGTTTGAGGACCCTTATTAAAGTAGGTTTTGAAAACAAATCTAAGCCTACAGAGGACTTAGGTTTGCTTCTCAGCACCCATAAAAGACAGCTCACAAACACCTATAACTATAGTTCCAGGGAATCCAATCCCCTTTTCTGGCTTGGAAGATAGCCACACATACCTGGCATACGTGCATATGCTCAGGCACACACAAGCACATAATATAAAATTTTTAAATAAAACTTTTTATGTTGATATTATGGAGACTGACAAACCCTAGCTAGTGTACCCTAAACACCAACACATAGGAGTTCAGTTACCATGCTGCTGCTCTTAGAGTTTACCTGAAGTAGCAGCCTGTCTGAATGGGGAATCCATCTTTAAGCCAAGACTAAAGGAGGCCAGCTATGTCCCATGGTCATGGTGTCCTGCAACTAAAGCGTGAGTCCAAGGATACACAGGGCAGAGATTGGTAAAGGGGGCACAGGAGAGATGGGAAGCCATGGGGAGAACAGTCTCAGAGCAGCCCTCCCTCCTCAGCGGCTTCACCAGCTCCTGTAGGGATGCAGAACACAGACAGCTCCTGGAACCGCTTGCCTCCCCCCTAGACAGCACTGAACTAATATTTGCTTTAGCAAATGGCTGAGCTGTTCATCTCCTCTGGCGACTGGGATTTGTTTTCCTCTCAGGAAATTACTGGGGTTCTAAGTCTGAGATGCTGACATCTGGAAGAGCAGAGTCTTCTTTAAGGCCCAGTGCACAGAAAAGCATTGCCCGAGATGATGGGGCAGGAGCAAATGGAAGCAGTGACAAAATTGTCCTTGCCCTACTGTGTGCTGGCTTTTCTCTATGCTGCTGCATTCACAAAACCTTGAAAGGAAAGGGTTGATTTCTTTTGTTCTGAAACTCCAATGAATAGTTTGAAAAGAGAAAAGTCCAGTGTCTGGAAGCTTGTCCAAGGTCACACAACTCCAGGGGATTTGGTGAATGCATTAAAAACTATCAGGGTCTGTTCCCAAGCTTCCCACATGTACAAGATAGGGCCATACCAGCAAAGAACTTACAGGTGCCTCGTGTACCCCTGTGACGGGACAGAGATGAGTCAACTGGACACTGCAGGGGTATGGTGGACACTCCTGTAATCCCAGCTCTCAGGAAGCAGAGGCAAGAGGAGCAGAAGTCCCATGTAGCTCTGCACACAAGGATTCTGTGGGGAATATCTATGTTGCAAGTAAAAAAGAAAAAAAAATCACTTTTTAAATTGCCCCAAACTGCAAGGATTTATCAGAACATAAACTTGGAAGTTCTTTAGGTCAGGTTTCAGGTTTATTTGGAATTCTTGGTCATGATTCTTGGTCACAAGACACATGGGGCTTTTATTTAGTCTCCTTGGCTTCTTCAGCCTCAGGTCTCCCTTAGGGTGTCAAAATCGCTGCAACAATTCCAAGTACTCATTTTCTATCCACCACCTGAAGGAAGGGATGTCCAGCCTTTACAGATCTCTCAGGCCATGTAGAGCCTCCCTTTTCCTAACACTAATCACATCTAAATGGCCCAATTTGAATAACATTCTATCTTAAACCAATCTCCTCACCTGAAGGGAAATCCTTACAATGACTGGCTTAAGCCCAGGTTCGCTGAATGAGACACTATAATAAGGGCGAAGATTGGGAAGCCTATTGAGTAAAAAGAGACCAGAATCAACTCTTGCCATATTGGGGTTGGCACTCTATATCAGCATGGCCATTACCCATCATTATTTTATCTAAAGTGAGGGATGATGGGAAGGGTGGGGAGGGACTCACTGGGTCTGCCAGAAGCAACAGGCAAGCTAGCTGGAGTAGGGCCAGGGGTTGGGCAGCTATCCAGTGTGTGTAAGAACTATAACTCATGGTATAAAAAAGGCATCACTGAGGCCAGATCAAACATCCCTAATCTGAACACCTGAAATTCAAAATACTCTACCTCTGAAAGAATGTGTTAACACTGATGGCCACAAATGGAGAATTTACATGATATCATGTAACAGGTTAAAGTACCACTGAGTAATATATGTGATATATATCTAGATCTCTATATATAACATATATGCATATACATGTATGTGTGATTTACATATAATATATTAAATGAAATATATGTTGTGAATGAAATATAAATAAATGGTTATAGACTTGGGCCTTTGCTTCAGGATTGCATTATATACAGTATGAATATTTCTAAACCTACGGGAAATCAAACCCGTCATTTCTACCTCCAAGCATTCTAGATAAAGGCCTACATAATAAATGCATGAATAAATGGGATGGGGACTGGAAAGGTTTTCCTTAAAAACAAAACAGGAGATGTCAAATGCCTTGTGAATAAGTCTTCAGTCAAGATTCACCTGTGGATGCTAAAATGGGAGAGCAAGCCAAGGATGCCGACAGAACCTCAGCCTCCTCATCCAGGCTCTAGATTAAGTTCCAGGGAGTAAATGGAAACATCAGAGTAGAAGAACACGGTGGGCCCAACATTACCAATGATTAAGCTAATGGCTTGCCTCACCCCTACACAGCTCTTGGTCAGAAGGACTAAGTAGGGCATAATATCACTTAACTGGTATTAGTGCCCTAAATACATAATTTGAATGAACATGAAAAGAGATCAGACGAACACAGGTTTGAAGACAGTCTACAGTCAGATGCCTACTGCAAAGTGTGGTGGCATTCTCTTGTAATCCTGGATCTCAGGAGGCAGAGGCAGCAGGAATGCAGGTTCAAATCCATCTTGAGCTACACAGTGAGACCTTGCCTTCTATAACTCGGGTGTCTTTGAAAGGGCACCAGTCTTTGTCTCTCTTCTTCTTTGCTTCCCAGCTCATGAAATGAGTAACTAAGTCCTTTATGTGCTCCTGCCAAGATATGTTGCTACCTCCACATAGATCCAAAGCAATAGGGCCTGTAAAACCATGGACTGGGAACTCCCAAACTGTTGTTAGTTAATTGCCTCTGGGATTTCATCGTAGTGGCAGAACACTGACTAGTAGAGCATACTCCTCTAAAGTGAAGGACATATGAAGCAAAGCAAGACTAAAGAAAAGCAAGGGACTGTGACCATGAAATGTCACACAGGATCCCAAGCTGGACTCTGGGCCACAGCAGAGACATTAATGGGACCAGCAGGAAATTCTGGAAAGGTCTCCAGTTTAGATAAGAGTACTACTGTGTGAATGTTAACTGCCTGTCCCTAAAACTGTGCTTGCTTGTGTGTGATGTTAACATGTAAGAAATCTGGGTGAAGGGTTCATGGGACAATTTTATACTATTTCACAAGGATTTTTTTTTCTAAGTCCAGACATGTTCCAACATTAAATGAATGCAAAGTTTTAAATAGACTCTTCCTTTTAAAGGTGTCCAATAGTCAAACTTCTGTTGTTTGTTCTACAGGACCATCATTTACTAGCTTCCATCGTGCCGGAAGCTTTAATACAATGTGTGACAGTGCCTCATGGTGGTGGTCTGACAAACAGACATGTTCCAGGAGACCTGAGAGTGTGACACGATCCATCTTCATTGAAAACCTGATTGGACTGAGGATCTTGTCAGGCATTGACCAATTACAAAACTAGGTCAGAAGTGTTTAACTGTGAGGGGAAGATGCACCCTGAACATGGAAGATACTGACCCACAGGCTGTGCACCTACCACACTCTGCCCTACCACAACTTCCCCTGAGGGGTGGAGTGGCCAGGAGGAGGCAGGGTAAATTGAGAAAGAACAGAATAGAGGAAAATGACTAAGTCTCAAGAAAGAAGTAAAGACTTTCTGAAGGATTGCTGAGATTTGACCAGAGGCCTGCCAGACAGTGTTCTCTAAAACATAAAAGGGCAGGAAAGAAAAGAAGACAAAAGGTTTAGAAAAATAGATGAAGGGGAAAGGATGGGGAGGCTGGAGAAAGCTTGTGTGTGTGTGTGGGGGGGGGGTAGGAATGGAAGACCTGTGAAAAGAATTCAAAAGAAAGCCAGAGAGCAGACACTGGGTTCTCTTAACCTCAAGCAGAAGAAAGGATGCAGCAAACAGCTATAAGGGAGGGAGGTGAGGGTGTTGGCTTAGGTGTCCACAGGCTGTGGGTTTCCTGGTCTGTGGAGCACACCTCTCATCAGCAACAAGGACCAATGCCTTCTCTGAGCCTGGGACATCATCCTCAAGTGTAGTGATGGTATCTTTAGGTCCTCACAGCTAGGTAAGGGGACCCAGCTTTTGTGCAGTGGCCCTCTCTTGTTCCTCCAGGAGCAGAAGGGTGAGGTGCTGGCTTCCTTTCATGATTTTCTTCTGTAACCAACGTTTCTCCACACAAATCTGTCTGGCACTTGTTATGTTTAAAAAGAAATGTATCAGAATTAATTTTATTTTGAGAATTATCTGAGAATGTCTTGGAAACATCAATAGGATCCCAGGGAAGTTGTAAACAGGACTGGGAATCTTTCCTCAGCAGACAGCAGCCATCTGCCAGCTTAGGAGCAAAGCTCCCTCTGCCACCAGGAGTCCCAGGGCATCAGAATCTCTCTAGAGGTAAATGCCAGGATGACTGTCCTGGTTCAGTACTTGGCTGTGGCCGGAGTCAAAAGCTAGGCAGAGCTCACACAGAATCAGTTCACAGATTCACACATTCCAAAAGGAGTCTGTCCAGCTTTGTAGGCTGCCATCATTTCTAGGGTCACCTCAGCCAGGATTGCATCACCTACCTCTACTTGCTTTCTTGGACCACCCAGTCAACTCCTTCTGTAGGTCCATGGCTCTTCTGTAACCAACCTCCGACACATGTTGTAGTTTTTCAAAATCAAGTTGCTAGTGTGGGGATGAAACAGGGGTGCTATCCCCAACACACATTCAAGATCCTGGTGTGTTTGGTGATAACTTATGGTGCACTGGCCAGAAGAGCTGGACTCCAGTGATGCTGTGTCTAGTCTGCTCTGTATGACACATGTTGGGGGGGAGGGTCCTTTGGAGCCTGGGTCCCACATATGAGGCAGCACCAGAGAAAGACGCTTAGATGCAGAACTGATGAAGGGATTCCTGCACACAGATTGTTTTCAGAGGACACTTGCTCCCACCACCCTAAACCCCTAGTCAATTGTGCTTCATTCACACACAACCTTTCCCCACTGGGGTTCTAGAGACTGAGGACAGGGAGCGTTGGATGGGGCTGATCAGTTCAGGTGATATTCAGAGAGACAATCCCAGGAAGATGATTGACAGAATATAGGGATGTCATAGAATGACCCACGAATCTGCAGACCCAAAACAGGTAACTTGAGTCTAAGGATCCTAAAGTTCAAGAGGTTCTGAGCATCTAACATCCCTTCCCCATGGCAAGGGGTGAACTTCTGATCAACAGGTGGTAGGGCTTCCTGAAGACTTCCCTGCTATCACCAAATCCATAGAAATTGTACATATAAATGATATGAAATAAGACACACACGGCCCTAGCTGGGACCTAGCTTGCCAGAGACCTGAACACTGGGGCTGGAGAGGGGACTCAACTGTTAAAGGCACTGGCTGCTCTTCCAGAGGACAGTGGGATCCCCAGCACCCACATGACAGAGCACAATCCTCTGGCCCAGGAGATCACAACTCCAGTTCCAGGGTATCTGATGACCTTTTCTGGGATCCATGCATATGGTTTACATGCATATGGTTTACAGATATATGTGCAGGCAAAACACTTGTACACACAAAATAAAATAAATCTTAGAAACTACAGATTTGAGTACCAAGGGATTCTATGCAGGAAGGGAAGGTTTGCAGAACTCTTCCCTTAATTCTGACCGCACTTGCCATGGTTTCAATTGTCCAGAGATGTTTTTATTTGACTTTTTATTGATTCTTTGTGAGTTTCACATTATCTACCCCAATCCCACTCATCTCCCTGCCCTCTGCCCTTCCAACCTCCCTCCCAAAATAAAAAAAAAATAAAAATTGTGGAAGCTGTAGTGTGTAACAGTGTGTCCCACATTATAACCTTTTGTCCACACTTCTTTACTTGCAAATGCTCATTGCAGTGAGTTATTGGTCTGATTCAAGGCCTCTGGCTTCTGCTATACTATCAATACTAGACCCTACATGGACTCCTCTTGAATATCCTGTTGTTATCATGTGCCATGGATATCCTGCAGCTTTGGATCTGTAGGATCAGCCCCTTCATACACTCTAGCAGCTCATGGATGGGGTAGAGGTTGGTTGGGATGGGCTAACTTAAAGCCCTGGATCAGGACCTGGAGGGTAGCTAAACTGATGATCTCAAGAGCTGTCTGGAAGCCACATCACCAGGGTGAGCTTTCCAGCACTGCCCTGGATAACTCACCCAATGAAGCAGCTAGTCATCTCTCCTATTCTCATGTCCTCAGAGCTGACTCATCTGCACCCACACCAGTAGGGCCAGCTCTACTGAGCTTCCCAGGTAAGGTGTAAGACCAGCTCTTCCCACTGTCGCAGGTGGTAAGTGAAGAGGAAGGCAACTCCACCCTCCACCATACAGCATACAAGTGATAGGGCCAGCTCTCCCATGCTTAGTCCCTTGGGACTAGCTCATTTGTAACCCTGCAACCAGAGCCAGCTCTTCTGTGCTGCCCAGGCAAGGTGCAGGGCCAGCTCTCTCAAGATCTGCAGCTGGTGAGGGGTGGAGCCAGCTCTCCTGCTCTCATGCCTTCAGGGCCAGCTCTCCCATGATGCCCAAGCAAGAGGTAGGGCCTTCTCTGCACATCCCTCAGACACCAACACGGCCTCAGGCAGCAACCCAGACCGGGGACATCTACCTGGCCTTTGGTAGAAATAGATCTCTGCTGCTGCAGTGCCACAGACCCAGACATGGCCCTATATGAATTGTTCAGACATCTTAAATGAAAAGGTCAGAAAGTAAACGATGTAAGTTTTCAGTGACTTTGGTTTGTTGTATATTGTTATAATTGTTCTTCTATAATTATTCATTGTTTTCTATCATGGTGTGTGTCTAATTGGTAAACTTAAGCTTTAGAAGGTTGGGTATCTGACTCAGTAGTAGAGCATCTGTATAACAGAGTCATGTTTACAGGTCATGTGTTGATTCCAGGACCTCCAAACAAAACAAAATGAGCTCTGCTTCAGGTAGGTTTGCACAGGAATAGAACATAGTATTATAGGATCCTGTTTGATCCACAGCTTCAGGAATCCACTGGGTGTCCTGGAAAGTGTCTGCATGGTTGAGGTTGAGCCATGTAGAAGAGGCCAAATAGAAGGAGTGATACCCAGGCTTTCTGATACAGAAGCATGTATGAGAACATTTGCAAAGGATGCTAAGAGGCTGCCTCTATGTTGGAGCTGTGAATGTGGGGCCATCCGTGGAAGAAACAGTGCCTAGAGTTAGTTGATGGAGCTTTGAAGAACAAGTAGAAGACCTAGTGGTTCTTGACGTTGCTACCTGCCGGCACTGGCCCACTCAGACATTCTCAATGTTTACTGAAAATAGCTCTCAATGACTTCTGCACATAAGTCTAAGGGGAATCTCAGATGTCGGGGTGACAATCACAGGGAGCATTCACACATCATCCGGCGTGCACAGGAAAAGAATAGATTTCAAGCAATTTGACTAAGTCTGGACGGAAGCTGTAAGTCAGTGGATACTGAGATGTTTAGCAAGGACCTATAGCTTTTAGAATGAACTTCCACTGCACTTAGCAGAGACAGACCCAGACTGGATGTCCTTGAGATGGTCTGGAATCTTCACAGACGGAGGAGGGAAGAAGGAGGAGGGAGAAAAGTGTAAGATCTGGTTGAGAGCTTCTCCCCCAGATGCCTGCAAGGCTTTCCCCACCTCTGACAGAGCTCCCTAAATGATCCTTTTTCATCTTCAGAAAATTCTTGGCATAATGTTAGCATCTTGAGGGACTTTCAAATGTGAAATGAAATCCTGGAGGTGAGCAGACCACTGCGTGGGAGATAATAGATTACATTCTCTAGATATCTGTTCCTTCCTATTAGTTGCAAGCTAAGGTCTATATTGCAAATGGGGTTTGTCCATGAGGAGAGAGCACACAATGCCGCTAAATTGAAGTACAGTTATGCTGAAGCTTCCAGACAGAAGCAGCTCCTGGGAGAGTAAGGCATTACATTCATGCCACTCGCTTGGCTTCTCTCTGCTACCAGTGGGGAGAGGAGAGGAAGAAAAAACCCTAGATGCTGCTTCTGTGCTCATTAGCACTCTTTTACCTCAGGAACTCCAGCTTCTAGGCCGTGGCATTGTTGCCGAGGGTCCTTGAAACTGTACGTGCCACGGGCACGATCTGTAGCCTGCATAATAAATGAAATGGCATGCTGACATAGCAATGCGTGTCAATGCTTCTAGTGGGCACAGATGTGCAGCTCTTTAAATGCAGAGTGTTTCCTCAATAAATAATTAATACAAAATGCTGCTGCTAATACATGGAGTCTAAAACAGTTTCTGACATACCAAAGGCTTCCTCATCTCCCAAAGTATACAGTACTACACCCAGAAAGGTCTCTATGTATCAAACAGCCATTTAGTTTGAGGAAAGAAAAACTAAACGTACATATGGCTGGCTATGAATAAACCCAAGGGGTCTGGGTGAGCCTGGTGGATATAGAGGTGACAGAACATGGATAGATATTGTATAGATCCACAGGAGTTGGACCTGAATCTGGATCAGGGTGCTGGTAGGCATAAGTGGGTAACACGTATGCAAATGATTGAATGTAGGTATGAGCATTGCTAGTGATGGGAGGTAGACTCTGAGAAATGTATTGTTTGGGAGCTGTATAATTGTGACATCATAAAGTCATCAAAATTGAAGAGCTAACTATATTTAGGCTATGGGTTCATGATCTCTCTCTCTCTCTCTCTCTGTTTCTCTCTGTATGTGTCTGTGGTATGTTTGTATGTGTGTGGTGTGGTATGTATGTACGTGTATGTTGTGTGTGTGTAAAATTAAGTGCTGGTGGTGGTGTGGCTCAGCACATTTTCTCACGGTATCTTTTCCCAATGAGCAGAGCCACTCTATAAATAAAAATTGTAATATAGTAAAGGTGCAATGCAGCCATTTATCATTATCATCAGTTATGATGTCATGTGTGTGATGTTCTGTGCTCTATTTTTTTTCTATCTGGCCACATAGCAAATTTATTTACCCACTATCATCACAAAAAAAATGAGAAATCACACTATCATGGCTCTCATGTTGACAGACGATAGGAATTTTCCACATTCACTGTAATCATTTTTATTGTTTTGAAACAAAATCTAATGTAGCCCAGGCTAGTCTCAAACTCATTCATTGTAGAGCTATAAATGACCTTGAATTTCTGATTCTCCTGATTTCACTTACCAAGCACAGGGATTACAGATGAATGCCACCATATCCTCTTTGATGTAAGCCTGGGAATCAAACCCAGAGTCTCATGTATGTTAGTAAGTATGCTGGTTAGTTTTTGTCAACTTGACACAAATAAGAGTCACCCAGAAAGAGGAACCTCAGTGGAGGAATTGTCTCTATCAGATTAGCTTGTGGGCAAATATATTAGTTACTTTATTATGCTATGCCAAGACACCATGATCCAAACAACTAATAAAGTGTTTAATTTGGGGATCAGAATACTAGAGGTCCATGACCATCATGATGGGAAGATGGCAGCAGGCAGGCTGGCTTGATGCTGAAGCTTAAGCTAAGAACTTTCAACTTGATCCATAACAATGAGACACTGAAAATGGAGTGAACATTTGAAACCTCAAAGCTCACCACCAGTAATTCACCTCCTCCAACAATGCCATACCTCCTAATTTTTCCCAAACTTTTCTACCACCTGGGGACCAAGTATTCAAATATAAGAGCCCATGGGGGAGATTCTCCTTCAAGCTGCCACAGCAAGTCTCTGGGGCATTTTCTTAATGATTGATAAGAGGGCCCAGCTCACTTTGGGTGGTGCCAACCCTGGGCAAGGTAGTCCTTGGTGTTTTGTAGCTAACCTGAATGTGAGTCTTCAGGAAAGCCAGTAAGCAGCATTCCTCCATGGGCTCTTTTTCCTGCCTTGAGTTCATGTCTCATGGGCTGTGACTTGGAAGGGTCAGCCAGATAAACCATTTCCCTCCTCAGTTGTTTTTGTCTATGTTTTTGGTTATTTATCATAGTAACAGAAAGCAAACTGATACAGTAGGTAAGTACTTTCCCATCTGAGCTACATCCCTAATCTCAGATCCATCAGAATCTTATGGGACTACCAGGGTATATACATTGTACTGCTAACCATACCATCTTTGTGCCGTATATGGTTCTATGAATGTGAAAGCACCTAAAAGGATATAGCAGAGGCGGAGAGACTCTGTCCACATCCCATCAACCTCTCACACTCCCACTGACCCTCCTTGCTATAAGGCGATTTTCCATGTGGCATAAAATATGAGCAGAACAGACTTGTGCCCCTGTGGGCTAAAGCATAAAAAAGTCAATGCACAACCCAGCTGCTTATCCTGGTCTCTGCAGATCTCTGCACCGTTGCAGATAAAGACCTTTCACACTGGATTCCACCCCACCCCCAATACTGGCAGGTTGGGTACACATCATGAATGGATAACGATTCCAATTCGTAGAAGAGCCCTAATGGTTCATAATTAACAATCTTGCCTGTGACCTTTCACACTCTGGCAGGTGCAGCAGGGGAGAGGAAAATGAGTGATGGGTAAGGAGTAGAGACTGGTACCCACTAGTGACTTCTACTTGCCCCACAAAAAATTATGTGACAAGTACTGGCCATTTGTTGGTTGACAAAATAATAAAACAGCTGTCCCTATAGAGCTTTCAATCTAGCAGGGGAGAGGAGATAAGAAATACAATTAATTGGATAAACTGGTGTATTGAAGAATTTCAAGCATTAGGACAAGAAATGACAATCAAGTGTAATCCTGACTGACAGCAGTTGTAGATAGTCTCTAATAGAAGTGGGCTAAAAGGACTCCAGGTCCAACTCTGGACTGAGGATGTCATGGCTGTTCCTTCCTTATCTGTGTGAAACCAAGAGAAAGGGAGAAAGAGGGAGAAAGAGGGAGAAAGAGAGAGAGAGAGAGAGGGAGAGGGAGAGGGAGAGGGAGAGGGAGAGGGAGAGGGAGAGGGAGAGGGAGAGGGAGAGGGAGAGGGAGAGGGAGAGGGAGAGGGAGAGGGAGAGGGAGAGGGAGAGGGAGAGGGAGAGGGAGAGGGAGAGGGAGAGGGAGAGGGAGAGGGAGAGGGAGAGGGAGAGGGAGAGGGAGAGGGGGGAGGAAAGGAAGAGGAGCCTTTGGAGCCATTAGTGATTTCCACAGTTCTGGCTTCTGAGAACAAGGGACTTGCAATGGAAGCAGGTAGGCAGTACAATATATATACCCTGGTAGTCCCATAAGATTCTGATGGATCTGAGATTAGGGATGTAGCTCAGCTGGTAAAGTACTTACCTACTGTACCAGTTTGCTTTCTGTTACTATGATAAATAACCAAAAACATAGATGGAGGGACACCTGTCTGGTGTTTCTGACATGAATCTGACAGGAACTGAGCAGAGAGAGAAGAATGAAAGGGTGCTGACTTGGAACTGGGCCATCTTTCCTCCTTACTCTCTTCTAGTTGCTGGGATTGGATCTCAAGGGCTAGAGACTTAACACTCTGGGGATGTTGTGGTCTGCCACTCTTGTCCTAGTTAGCTTTAACTGTTGACAGGCATCCTAGATTCTCCTGAGAACAGAGTCTTAATTCAGGGATTGCCCAAATAGATCAGATAGCTCTGCGGTATTGTCTATGCAGGATTGTCTTGATTGTTGATTGACATGAGTCCAAACCACCATGGGCAGCACCATTCCTTAAGCAGATGGAGCTGAGATCTATAAGAAAGCTAGCTAAGCATGAGCCTGTGTGAGCCTACAACCAGCAGTGAGCAGCAACCACGGTTACTTGTCATTCTTCCTTGGCTGTGATGTGTTTCTTGGTTAGAAGTAATAATAATGTGTGGAAGAACAAGCAGCTTCCTTGAGTTTCTGCCCTGAGTTTCCTCAGTGATAGACTGTAACCTATAAGCTGAAGTAAGTCACCATTTAGTACAACAGGCAGCTATTGATTAATGAGATTGTTCTGAGGGCCAGCCCTAGTCTCAGAAATAAAAAGGATGCAATACTTATTTTTGGACTTGTCACAGGATTCAGGGATGCGAACTTCTACTTTGAAAGGTTAAATAATCCTTTGCGTCAGACATGATAATTAGTATGAAGATAATAGTTTGAAAAGTATCTGAGCATGCCATGGATACTCCATGGCTATATAACAGGAAAATGGAGATCGGAGTTGGTAGGAGTTGGGTGGAGCTAGTACAGGAGATGGGCACAGAAGAAGAAGCCCGTAAGCCTTGAGATGGCCCTGTCTACCCACCGTCATCCCACACAAGCCTGGTACCAAACACCTTCCATGCTGGAAATGTATGAATCCGTATTTGCTCAACTTTAAAAATTGCTATTACCTCGCTCTTAGTATTCACACCAGAGCAATAGAGTCAATTAAATGCATCTTCAATTATTCAAAGCTGCTCTTGCAGAATTATTATACCTAAATATTGTGTTTTAATGAACTGTACTTAATTTTCACCCCACCAACTGACTGCCTGTGTTACATCTTCCTCCCAGGGGTCTGAGACAGTCTGTCTGGCTCTGCAGGAGACACATGGCTTCAAATGTCACCGTGGAAGCCTCTTCCCGCTCTGTCAGGCTCAGTTATGCTCCTTCTCTCATTTACTGCATAATGTTCTATCCAGAAGGTGAGTGGGAGAAGAGATGAGGCATCACTGTTCACTAGACAATTGGAAGGTCATGACCTGGGCAAGAAGACACTGAAGTCTAGAAATGGAGACAAGCAACTTGGTGCTCCTGGAGTGCACGATAGGGTGCTCACTTTTTATTCTGCTGCTGTGATGAATACCTTGACTAGAAGCAGCTTAGGAAAAGAAAGGTTTACTTCAGTTTATAGGTGCCAATCCAGGGAAGTCGGGGCAGAAATTCAAGGAGGCAGGAACTGAAGCAGAGAGGAAAAGAAACACTGCTTACTGGATTGTTCAGTCTGCTTTCTTCCTTTCTCTCCTTTTTTTTTTTTTTTTTTTTTTTTTGGATTGGGTATTTTCTTTATTTACATTTCAAATGTTATCCCCTTTCCTGGTTTCCTGGGCATTCCCCCACACTGGGGCATAGAGGCTTCATAGGACAAAGGGCCTCTCCCCCCATTGATGTCTGACTAGGCCATCCTCTGCCTCATATACAGCTGGAGCCATGAATCCCACCATGTGTGCTCTTTGGTTGGTGGTTTAGTCTCTGGGAACTCTGGGGGTATTGGCTAGCTTATATGACTCAAAACCTGCCCAATGGTAGAACTGCCTTTGATGAGCTGTACCCTCCTCCATCAATCATCAATCAAGAAAATACCCTACAGACTTACCTACAGAACAATAGTGACTACAGGCAATCAGATGGAGACATTTTCTCAATTGAGGTTCCTCCTCCCAAATAACTCCAGCTTGTGTCAAGCTAACAAAACACCTAACTTGTGGGGATCCATCCCATAATCAGCTTCCAAATATTGACACCATTGCATACACTAGCAAGATTTTGCTGAAAGGACCCAGATATAGCTGTCTCTTGTGAGACTATGTCAGGGCCTAGCAAACACAGAAGTGGATGCTCACAGTCAGCTATTGGATGGATCACAGGGCCCCCAGTGGAAGAGCTAGAGAAAGTACCCAAGGAGCTAAAGAGACCTGCAACCCTATAGGTGGTACAACATTATGAACTAACCAGTACCCTGGAGCTCTTGACTCTAGCTGCATATGTATCAAAAGATGGCCTAGTCAGCCATCACTGGAAAGAGAGGCCCATTGGACTTGCAAACTTTATATGCCCCAGTACAGGGGAACTCCAGGGCCAAAAAGTGGGAGTGGGTGGGTAGGGGAGTGAGGGGGAGGGTATGGGGGGACTTTTGGGATAGCATTGGAAATGTAAATGAGGAAAATACCTAATTTAAAATATATATATATATATATATATTTAAAAAAACCTAACTTGTACAAAGAGGTTCTATGTTTAGGGTTTAGGATCTAGGGAATGGTGGATCAAAATTTAACTTTTTAAGAGCTGGAATGTCACTCAGTGGTAGGGTGTTTGCCCAGCATGTCCCAGGACCTGTGATCAGTCTTCAACAAGGTGACAAACTTAGCTCTGGTGCTCTAAGCATGAGCTTCTAATGTCACTCTGTACTTGGCACTTTACACGTGTTAAAATTGGTGTGTCTTTGCTTTTATATGTAGTACTTCTGCTTTCACTTCTGCATTAAATACCAAACATTTCCCAGTTCCATACAAAGCTATAATTACATAATAGTGGATACAATTGTGTTATATGGTACAATAGATATTATAATATTAGATATCTGTTTTGTCTGTGAAGACAGTATTAAAGGGCTTGAGTAGCTTCTGAAATGGAGGAGGGGTTGAAGGGCATATCTACTAATCCTAGGCCAGAAGCCAAGTCAGCTCTGCTGACATCCACTGGCTTGTATCCTTAGTGTCAACAAAACCCTTGTGACCTTCTTGTGACTTCCTAATGAAAACAAATAGATCAATTATAGGTAGACAAGTAGAAAGTTTACATATCACAGATGACACACAGCAAAATGATTTATATTAAGTCATTTCCCCAAAGGTGCCACTGTGGTTAGTTTGGTGACCATACATCCAGAACATATGCACACTTGTACATATACAGCTATCATTCAATACCCAGAGACATGGTTCCACAATAGCCTATAAATAATAAACCTATGATGCTCAAGTCCCTTTATATAAAATGTCATTGTAGATGATGCAAGGTGATATAACACCAGAGAAGAGGAAGCAGTGAGGGGAGCAGGAAGAGAGGATAAGGAATAGGTGGAGGAGCAAAAAAGGAAGGAGGAGAAGGAGGAGGAAGGGGAAGGAGAAGATGGAGGAGAAGAAATGGGGGAGGAGAAGGAGGAAGGGAAAGAAGACAAGAAGAGGAGGAGACAAGTTATTGAACTGCCTGTGTTGATCAAATGACTTGTGTAATTTTCACTGTGGTCAGCAACTGTGGCCTGTGTCTTTCCAGGTGTGACTCCCATACCTTGGAACGAGGAAGTGCTCAAGGAGGGGGGGGTTGTGTATTGCTGACCAGATTTTAGTGTACAGATAATCTGGAAGTGAGATGTTTTCGTGGGTAGCTAGTCCTTAAGAGATAGAAAAAAAAAACTGGGTGGGTGATGCAGTCCTTTTATCTAGCTCTTGGGAGGCAGAGGAAGGCAGATCTCTGGTCTACATAGTGAATTCCATGAGACCCTGTCTTAAAGAGAGGAGAGAGAGAGAGAGAGAGAGAGAGAGAGAGAGAGAGAGAGAGAGAGAGAGAGAGAGAGAGAGAGAGAGAGAGAGAGAGAGAGAGAGAGAGGAGACAGAGAGACAGAGACAGACAGAGAGACAGAGAGATTGACAGACAAACAGAGAAATACAGAGAGACACAAAGAGACAGAGAAAAAGAGGCACAGAGAGATAGAGAAACAGAGAGACAAACAAAGATGGCAGTGGTTGCTGGCACCAGCCGCTGAGTTCCAAGGAATCTGATAGATCCATGGAGGATCAGAAGGATGAGGTAGCTACAGAACAGGAGTATGCAGGGCTCACAATAGCTCCAGAACAGCTAAGGGAGGTGTGAAAAGGCAAGTCTTATGGGAAGATGCTTTTAAAATGTGGACTCACACAATTGAAAGATGGCAGAACAGAGCTACGTGCTGAGAATGACAAATCTACACCCTTCACTGCTGCATCTCAGCCAGCAAGCTGCAAGCACAAAGTCATTCCTGAGGAGCTGTGGAGCCCTGGCATGGGCCACAGGGAGAAGTGGGGCTCCCTGGAGCTCCTGCAGCAGCAGGTCATTGCTGAGTGGCCACCAACATGGAACCACCCTTGCTGCAGCCTACTGTGCTGCTTCTCCTGATTGGAGGCAGAGAGCATGGGACAGCAAGTGGTTCATCCCACAGTCTACAAGCTGAATAGTTATTCCTGGTGAACCATACTGAAGGGCAGCCAGCACTGAGGACAGGGTGGTGTGCGGCAGCCTGGAGCTCCCATGGAAACATCTCATGACTGAAAATGGCCAGTCCTAGGCCCACCAACAGGCACCCAGCATGAAGCAGCTGCAGCTACAGCCTGGGCTGCTTGCCCTGCTGAGAGATGGAAAGTGCAGGGCAGTAGCACTTCCCCACAGGATACAAGCACAAAGGTTGAGCTTGCTGAGCCTCAGGGTAGGAGACAATGAGGGGAGAGAGGTGTGTGGCAGCCTGGAGTTTGCACAGAACCTGCCTGCCCCAGATGCCCTGTCTAACCGCAACATCACCCTGATGCTGAAAAACAGCAAGATATCCAAAATGAGTCGCAGCAATGGTCCAGTGTTTATGATGCTTCAGAAATCAGAAACCTTGAATCACATCAATAACTTTTTGCAATGAATATTTGCATACAAAACTGTCTGTCTGCGCGTGCACACACACACACACACAAACATGTTTCCAATGTCACTCCAATGAACAAATACTTGATGTAGGCATGAGAAAGACAGAGGAACAGAGAGGTGTGTGAGCTGAGGAAAGAGACATAACTAGAGATGTAATGTAATGACTAGATGCGAGAGAAGTCTACAATGAACAGGAGAACATGCCATTGCCCAGTAGGGCCAACAGGGCTGAGTGCAGGAGCCTGGAGCTTGCACGCTCCTTCAGCACTAGAACATACTGCTAAGCTACATGATCACCCTGGTTCTGAGCAACAACAAGTTGTACAAGATGAAGAACCATTCATTCTGGATTGGACCTCCTCAGAAGATCTCTATGGTTTGTGCTTACCACTAGAGGCCACTTCGGTATCCATGATCCACTCTCCCAGACCTTGTTGAAGCCAAAGGTTCATGAGAATGTTGTGGTCCTACAGTAGCCAGGAGCCATGTTGGTGTTCCTGGCTGGAGTTACCGTTGGAGGCCAAATGGTCTGTGCTGCCTCCTAAAGCCATGTTGATGACTGTAGGTTGTGATGTCTCCTGGGGGCATATTGATGTGAGTGAAGGCCTGTGATATCACCTAAGGCCATGTTGATGTCTGGGTCTGTGTTGCTACCAAGAGTCATATCTGGCTCAGTGGTCCTACTGCAGCTGGGGTCTGTGCTGGTGTCCATAGCCCGTGTTACCATCAAAGACTAGGTGAGTGTCTGTGGTCTGTGCTGCAGCTTTGTTTTAGTTAGGGTTTTACTGCTGTGAACTGACACCATAACCAAGGCAATTCTTATAAGGACAACATTTAATTGGGGCTGGCTGACAGGTTCAGAGCTTCAGTCCATTATCATCAAGGTGGGAGCATGGCAGTGTCCAGGTAGGCATGGTACAGGAGGAGCTGAGAATTATACATCTTCATCTGAAGGCTGCTAGGAGAAGACTGGCTTCTAGGCAGCTAGGATGAGGGACTTAAAGCCCACACCCACAATGACACACTTCCTCTAACAAGGCCACACCTCATAATAGTGCCACTCCCTGGATCAAACATATTCAAACCACCACAAGCCTGAAGACATGTTGATGCTTATGGTATGGTTGACCACTGAGGGCCATGATGCTGACTATGAAGCTGTAACAGCAGAGGGCCATATTGATGTTGGTGGTCTCTTCCCCTCCATGGCTTCTGGTGGGGGTGCAGGTGGGAAAGGACTCAGTTTTTTTTTTTAAAGGGGCTGGCTACTGGGAGTTTGACCGAGCTCCAGTGAGTATATGAGCATCACAAATTGCATCTTTCTTCTTCTTCTTCTTCTTCCTCTTCCTCCTCCTTCTTCTCCTTCTCTCCTCCTCCTCCTCCTCCTTCTCCTCCTCCTCCTCCTCTTCTTCTTCTTCTTCTTCTTCTTCTTCTTCTTCTTCTTCTTCTTCTTCTTCTTCTTCTTCTTCTTCTTCTTCTTCTCCCTCTCCCTCTCCCTCTCCCTCTCCCTCCTCCTCCTCCTTCCCCTCTCCCTCTCCCTCTCCCTCTCCCTCTCCCTCTCCCTCTCCCTCTTCCTCTTCCTCCTCCTCTTCCTCTCCCTCTTCCTCTTCCTCTTCCTCCTCCTCTTCCTCTCCCTCTTCCTCTCCCTCTTCCTCCTCCTTCTTCCTCTCCTCCTCCTTCTTCCTCTTCTTCTTGGAGAGTCAAAAATGAGGGCAGGCTTGGGAGGACAGAAGTGAGTATGTTTGGGGTTCATGATGTGAAATTCCCAAATAATCAACAAAAATATTATGAAAAGAGAGAACAAGAAAGCAAAGAGAAGGTTCTGAGAATTTAGGCTGGGGGAAGTGTTGGGCTTCCTGTTCATAAGAACCATTACCATGGTAGTTACACATAGGTTTTCAATGTGTATAGCTGGGCTCACCCCTGAATTCAGCCTTTAGTATAGAAATGGCGGGGGGGGGGGTAGAGGGGACTTTCAGGATAGCATTTGAAATGTAAATGATGCCCTCCAGATCCATCCATTTGCCTAGGAATTTCATAAATTCATTCCTTTTAATAGCTGAGTAGTACTCCATTGTGTAAATGTACCACATTTTCTGTATCCATTCCTCTGTTGAGGGGCATCTGGGTTCTTTCCAGCTTCTGGCTATTATAAATAAGGCTGCTATGAACATAGTGGAGCATGTGTCCTTCTTACCGGTTGGAACATCTTCAGGATATATGCCCAGGAGAGGTATTGCTGGATCCTCTGGTAGTATTATGTCCAATTTTCTGAGGAACCGCCAAACTGATTTCCAGAGTGGTTGTACCAGCTTGCAATCCCACCAACAATGAAGGAGTGTTCCTCTTTCTCCACATCCTCGCCAGCATCTGCTGTCACCTGAATTTTTGATCTTAGCCATTCTGACTGGTGTGAGGTGGAATCTCAGGGTTGTTTTAAGTTGCATTTCCCTGATGATTAAGGATGTTAAACATTTTTTCAGGTGCTTCTCTGCCATTCGGTATTCCTCAGGTGAGAATTCTTTGTTCAGTTCTGAGCCCCATTTTTTAACGGGGTTATTTGATTTTCTGGAGTCCACCTTCTTGAGTTCCTTATATATATTGGATATTAGTCCCCTATCTGATTTAGGATAGGTAAAGATCCTTTCCCAATCTGTTGGTGGTCTTTTTGTCTTATTGATGGTGTCTTTTGCCTTGCAGAAGCTTTGCAACTTTATGAGGTCCCATTTATCGATTCTCGATCTTACAGCGCAAGCCTTTGCTGTTCTATTCAGGAATTTTTCCCCTGTACCCATATCTTCGAGGCTTTTCCCTACTTTCTCCTCTATAAGTTTCAGTGTCTCTGGTTTTATGTGGAGTTCCTTAATACAATATGTACTCACTGATAAGTGGATATTAGCCCAAAAACTTAGGATACCCAAGATATAAGATACAATTTGTTAAATGCATGAAACTCAAGAAGAACGAAGACCAAAGTGTGGACACTTTGCCCCTTCTTGGAATTGGGAACAAAACACCCATGGAAAGAGTTACAGAGATAAAGTTTGGAGCTGTGAAGAAAGGATGGACCATCTAAAGACTGCCATATCCAGGGATCCATCCCATAATCAGCTTCCAAACGCTGACACCATTGCATACACTAGCAAGATTTTGCTGAAAGGACCCAGATATAGCTGTCTCTTGTGAGACAATGCCGGGGCCTAGCAAACACAAAAGTGGATACTCACAGTCAGCTATTGGATGGATCACAGGGCCCCCAATGGAGGAGCTAGAGAAAGTACCCAAGGAGCTAAAGGGAACTGCATCCCCATAGGTGGATCATTATTATGAACTAACCAGTACCCCAGAGCTCTTGTCTCTAGCTGCATTTGTATCAAAAGATGGCATAGTAGGCCATCACTGGAAAGAGAGGCCCATTGGACTTGCCAACTTTATATGCCCCAGTACAGGGGAATGCCAGGGCCAAGGGGTGGGGGTGGTTGGGTGGGGGACTGGGGGGGGGAGTGTATTGGGGACTTTTTGGATAGCATTGGAAATGTAATTGAGGAAATTACCTAATAAAAAAAAGAAAAAAAAAGAAATGTAAATGAAGAACATATCTGGTAAAAAATAAGTAAATTTAAAAACAATAAAAAAACAGTTAATGATTGATCATTAGATGATCTCTAAAAGTCATTGAAATTTAATTAATCTAAGACTGTAAACCAAAAGGTAGAACCTGTTTCAGGAATTGAGAAATAGAAATTGGCTTCTATTCCTCATGTCCTCCTCCTACTGTTTACAACAATCCCCTTGACAAGTTTCATGTTTAACATGTTTAAGAATATTTCTGTTGAGTGATACACAATGTCTCTTGAATCAATTTTTTGAATTAAATAAAAGTATAATGATGTACAAAAGAAAAAGAAAAAGAAAAAGAAAAAGAAAAAGAAAAAGAAAAAGAAAAAGAAAAAGAAAAAGAAAAAGAAAAAGAAAAGGCTATCAGCAGGAAGCAGCCCTTTAGAACGCAGATCCTGCAGGCTGGAAAACTGGGACCCTTGTCTTGGTGTAGCAACTCAAGTTCAGTTTTTCACTTTGGAAAGCAAGTTGCATGTCGTATGAATATAATAAAGAAAATTCCTGAAAGTCAAAATGAGCAGGTTTCTTTTTGCCACCTTTATTAAAGTTCTGCAAAGGCAGTATTCTGTTTTGCTGAAGAAGATTATATATATATATATATATATATATATATATATATATAGTTTGCAGATTAATAGTCAATATTAGATTCACAACAGTGCCTACTACTATCCTTGTCCAAGGATTCTAGTGTTTTTGAGGTCTTGTCCATGAAAATGAGAGAATACATGAATGAGTCACAGCCTAGCAAGTAGGCTTCACACCAAGCCTAATGGGGTCAAGAAGCAGAGTCATGTCCAGCCAATATTAACCAGAGCCAGACAGCCCTGAACCTCCAGCCTTTTGTGGAGATTATTTCTCCTAAAGAGATAAATGCATGGTAGATAGATGATAGATAGACAGATGATAGATAGATAGATAGATAGATAGATAGACAGATGATAGATAGATAGATAGATAGATAGATAGATAGATAGATAGATAGACAGATGATAGATAGATAGATAGATAGATAGATAGATAGATAGATAGATAGATAGATAGAGATAGATAGATTGTGCAGAGACAGATGATAAATGAGAGAGAAAAAGCAGGTGTCAAAGTGGGTATAGATAGATGATAAATGATGATTGATAGATGATAGATATGTTGGTTGATTGATTGATTCATAATAGATGAGTAAATAATCAAATGAGAGGCAGAAAATGATAAAATTATAAAAGAAGTGGAGGGTAAGGGGAGGGGTGAAGTTCTAGCTACTGCTTTTTCTTGTTTAGTTCATTAAGCTCCAACTGGGACTGTTTTTAGTTCTGTTCTAGAGTGCTCTGTGACTGGGCTAATCCCACATAAATTCTGATTCATATGGATATGGCAGTGTCCCCACATTGGCATTATTTTAAGACTTCCACATGACCCCATAGAAAAGCTGAACTGAGGATCACTGGACCACAGAACTCTCAGCTTGCATCTTCATCCCTCTACTTGGATGATGCTTAAGGTGAGATTGCAAAGATCTCTGGTAAAGACCCTTCACAAGATGAAAGTTTGCTACTGTATCTAGTTTTAAGAACTTTTTTTTAAAAAATAGGGAATAAAATTTTATTTTGCACTTTTTCTTGCTCCTTAACCTGAAAGATTAATAATTTGACATTAAACTTTCTTTTAGTCTTAGAAAAAGCGTCTATACTTACAAACTTTCCTTAGACTATAATTTGTCTATAATTCACAGAGTTTCTGCTCTGCTATATTTTTTATCAATATATAAACAAATTGTGCTGTTAATTTATTCTGATTTACCCTTCATCTCAAAGGTAGCTCAAAATGTGCGTATGTGTTTTCTGAAACTCTCAAGTAGGTGAGATGCTTCAATTGTTGTTTTGATCTTAATATCCAAGTCTATTGCAGTCAGTGTGTGAAAACGGCCCATTTCTGCCTTTTAGAACTCATTGTGATTTCCTCTGTGGCCCAAGCTGAGTTGATTTTTAATCTAAAACATAATTGCAAGTGGCGTGATGGAAAACTATTATTCTCTGTTAGGCGCAAAGCTACAAAATCAAACCTTTTATATTCACTAACCTATTTCTTCCATTACTTTGTGTGTCTTTGAGATGACACACAGAGAAGTGTGAGGCTGTGCCCCTGTTCCCTTTCACTTCTCTCTCAGTGTCTCCACCAAGGAGACTCCTGCCACCAGCCCTTGTGGTTTCTTATGGCTTTGCTTCAAGCCTGTCACTTCTTAGTGATGCATCTTGACTATAGCAATGTTTTCCTGGTTGATAGAAGGGAAGGGAGATTCATATGTAAATAGAGGAGAAGAGGATAGTGGGAGCTGGGGTTGTAGTTGTGGAGACAGAAGAGTCCCAAAAACCATCTTATAGGCTGACTGGAAGCTAGATTCCCTAGAGCACTGCTGGCAAAGTAGAGTTCAGTCTGGAGACTTCCAAACCCAGGGAGCAGTTGATAGAACTCTCAGACCAAGACCTCAGGGCCACTGGGGCAAATCCTGAAGTATAAAAGCTGGAGGGCTGAGACTATGATGTCCACAGGGAGGAGAAGGAGTGTGTCCAGCTTCAGCTTGAGGGTTCCTAGTACTCAAGGTCTGCTCAGTAAGGAAGAGAGTCTCCTCATGGATCAACATATAGAACTTTCCTCCAGTACCATGTCTGCCTGGACGATGCCATGCTTCCCACCATGATGATAATGGATGGATTCTCTGAAACTGTAAGCCAGCCCCAATTAAATGTTTGCCTTTATATGAGTTGCCTTGGTGATAGTGTCTCCTCACAGCAATAAAGCCCTAACTAAGACAGACAAAATGCAACTACTTATAGCTAGGATTACCAAAGCATGCTATTAAGGCTCTGGAAGCTTTGCCAAAAAAGAAGCAAGAAGAAAAGGGTGTATATATTGTTACCAGGAGAAAACTTCTTCACAGTGTGTGTCAAAGTTAACAAACTTAGCTGAAAGGTGCTTGTTCTAAGTAAGTCTTTATTTAGCAAAATAAAGCACAAGGATTAGCCACTCCAGAGAGGTGAGCTAGCCAAAGCACTGAGCAGCTTGTTGGCTTTTGTGTTATACATTTTTAAGTTTATTATGCTCCTCTCCCTCTTGGGAGGCCATTGTGAAGCTCCTCCCCTTGGGTCCCACTCTTTGCTCCTACTCTGGACCAAGATGTTCCTGTGCCTTTTTCCTTCTCTACATATCAGAACATTTATTGGTGGACGCATAGTCCCTGAGAAAGCACCCAGGCACATGAATATAGCAAGAAGAACCCAATTGAAGCTTCAAGAATTTCTAGCCACAAGGGGGAATTTCATCCACCCTTTAAGAGACCAGGCTATAAAAACACGGCTGTAGTTTCCTTGGTTACCTCAGATTTCCAAGTGTGTTAAAATACACATGGAACGAAATTTTATCTCCTCAGCCACGTTAAGTGCACATTTTTATGGCCTTTGAGACACTCGTACTGTGTGCTGACCACCATGACCACATCTATCCCCAGAGCGTTTCTGTCTTCCAAGCTGAAACTCTACACCCCTTAAATACTAACACCCTACCCCACACCCACCCCTGGTAACTATTCTTTCTGTAAGGTCGACCACTCCCACTCCAGGAAGCCACTGTTTGTGGTTTTCTAAGTGAGCTGTTTCATTCAGCTGCTATCTTCATGCTTCTTCCACGCTGAGACCTGGGTCAGTCTTCCATTCTTTTTTAAGGTGGAATGATATTCTATTACAATAATATGCTAAATTTTGTTTATCCATTGGTGGCCTTTTGGGCTGCTTCCACCTTCAGGCTACTGAGAATAATGCTGCTATGGATGTGAGCTGTGTTCGTTATTTTTCTCACTATGAAACAACACCTGATGGAAGGTGTTTTGGCTTATGAATTCAAAGGGCTCTCAGAGGACAAGATAAGCTAGAATTCTTGGTTGGTTAAAGAAGCTGGTACTCTGTATATCACAGAAGCAATTGGAAACTGAGAAATCAGGTCCAAACCAGGGGCCAGCTTAACCTCCAAAGGCTATTTCCTATCTCCTCCAGCAAGACTCTACCTCCTACAGTTTCCATAGTCTCTCAAGACAGCTCTACCTGAAGGATACCTAGTGATCAAACATAGTGAAAGGCATTGCAGAACCTAGTAGAAACAAAAGGCACCAGGCCGATTCTTCAGATTATAAAGTCCATGCTCTTCCGGGGAGTAAAATGCAGAGTCTTCAAAGTCCTTCTGTGTGTGCTTTTGTTTCTGTGTGTTCATTTGCTGACCTGGGGGTCTTTTCACTGGAGTTGGCTTCCCTCAGACATTGCTGGTTTCGGTTTGTGTTCACACCTGTGCAAAGAACTCAGTAGCACGAATGCCCAAAGGTCTACACACACATAGAAGCCCCAACTTCTCTCTTGAGGATGATATCATGGTGACACTTGGGGGGTGAGGCATTAGCTGCACTTCTGGGCCCACTTCTGTCTCTGGTTCTGCTGGGTGTCATCCACCACCCCAGACCTTCTCCTGCCTCTCTCATGTGAACAGCCACACTGGTTGTTCCCTGTTGAAATACAATATCTCCCTGTTGCAGTAAATCTCCAACCCAAATATGCCCCCGAAATGAAAATACAACTCAATATGAATACAAGCTGTACACCTAGATTGGGCAGATCTACCACACTACACAACTTTCTTCTCCATCTACGAGACCCTTTATAACTTGTGGTTTCTCCAGGCCATATGCTTCTGCTCTGTTTTCTTTCTTCCTCCTCCTCTGTCATCCTCTCTCTCTCTCTCTCTCTCTCTCTCTCTCTCTCTCTCTCTCTCTCTCTCTCTCTCTCTCTCTCTCTCTCCAAAACCTTCAGCTCCACCTTCCCCTCTTTCTCTGCCCAATCACAGGCTCTAGGCTTTATTTGTTAACTAAGGTGGGAAGAAGGTTTACAGGAAATCACCTGAGTGCTGACTCATTCCTTGTTCGAAGCCTCTCACAGGAGAACAGAATTAACATCAAATACAATTAGTTCCATGATTATCTGCAGCACCTCCCTATGGTACCTACCAAGGAATGGATGCTCCCATCAATCTCCGATCTAGAACTTTCTGACTGTCACCCAGTGTCACAGTCCCCAGGCTTAAGCTATCCTCTTGATACCATGCCTGTGTGTCATAGCTCTCTACATGGCTTTACAGCATTTCCTCTGCTCAGTCTGACCGGCTTCCCACAGTTCCTGTCACAGCATCTCTTCCATCCGGAATGCTTATGGAAGCTTCTAGGAACTGATTCTCAGACTTAGGTCAGAAGGAAGAGGCAGCTGCTGCATATGCGTTATCTACCATCTTGAACTGGTTACCAAGAATGTTCTGAGCGTTTCTTATCCCCAGACTTCTGTGCAAACCAATAAAGCCTGTTACTTTGGGGAAGAACAGACGCTGTGGTATCCATGCGTTTGCCTTTGTTACTGCAAACAGGAATTTTTTGGTGGCCAAATATTTTGACAAAAGCTTTGCAGTTTCTTTCATGTACTCTCCCTAAGGAATAGCTTTTCTTAAGCCCAGAGAGACTATAGATAGGAGCTGGCCTAAAAATATGTGCTCCTTTGTGCCTCTTGTAACCTACTCCTACAGAGGGTTTTGTGTACCTACATAGCTAGGAGAAATCTTTCTTTTCTTAGCAAATAGTTAAGAATTTCTGGTTGGCCCAGGAAACCTTTGTGGAGACAATTCCTGGAAAATCCTACCAGGAATAGAAACTGAGGGTCCAGTGATGGAGGTTGAAGCTGAATGGGACATGGAAGGAAAAACTCTCTCTGTGTTTTGTGTCTTTGGTTGGGGCCATGCAAATTAAACTGACTGAACCAAACTTGCTGAGATAAGGGAGTTTGTGTGTGTGTGAACATGTGCATGGGAGGTTCTGTGGGGAGTAACTCAAAGGGGCGGTGGGAAATACAGTAGATTTCTTAGGGAAAGACAAATGGATTTTTTTTTTCTGGACTATAAGGAGGAGGTAGAAAGATCTCTGACCTTTCAGGTCCTAGTGGTCCTGAAAGTGGTCTTCCTCAATATTGTGAAGCCCATGTGAAGAAGCAGCTTATGGTGAACTCATGTCCCTGAAACTACTGCTTTTAGTCAGGAAAAGGAAGGTCTGAGGAGGCTCTTTTATACTGCATTTGTTGACTGTCAAATGTCTTTAATTTAAAATAATCTCTACACCCACTCTGGAGCTTTGAGTGGGTTCCTACTCCACCTGCAACAAGTGTTTGCTGATGGAGACGGGGCTGTTGGTTTCCAACTCCTCCTCGCTGCCGCCTACCAAAAGGAAAAAGAGAAGGAAAAAGGACCATAGAGTGATGGAGGCCCAGGTGTTGTGCAAGCCCACTGCACTCAAAATCTGCTGCTGGAACTCTCCTCGATGGAAATGAAAGCAGACTGGGGTTCACATCCCCAATGGCCAGAGGCTGCTGACAAGCAAAGATAGAGGAATTAGACCACTGGGACCTGGGGAAGCTTTGGGTTTCACCAGCTACAGAAAGAGAGGGGCAAACCAATCTTATCTCATTTTTCCAAGAGCTAGTGAATCCCAGTTGGCCAGGTTAATATGAAAATGTCAGCTGGGATTCCCTCTTTGGATAGAGACTGTGAGCTATTGTCCAAAGAAAGGACTGGCCATCCCACTCTGAGCCCCAGGATCCCTGGAGATGCATCCCTTTAGGAAAAACAGTTTTGATTCCAAGGACTTTTAAAATGTCCCAGAAGTGCTGTGTTTCAGCATGGGGACTCTGTGCCCAGGTTTCCCCACTACCACCCTTTCTGTCACTACTTCTAAATAATGCCCGTTGTTTCCAATGGTAAGATGAAGAAAGTTCTAGAGACAGATAGTGAGGTTGTGCAACAGTTTAATTCTTGTTAATGTCACAGAACCACATATCTGCAAATGGCTAAAATGGAAACTTTGCTTTATATGTCTTACCACAATAAAAATTCCTTTGTCAGATTTTTAAACAGCCTTTAGAGACATAATTGGTGAACCATACACTAAAATGCACATAAGTTCATGATTTGAAATACACTGACCTCAGATATTCAGGTGGTAAACTCATCACCAAGTGTCTCCCTGATATCTGTAATGTTTTTCTTCCTCTCACTACATCCTGGCACCCATCTGCCCATGAAACTACTGATCTGTATTCTACTGTTGTGAACTGGCTTACAGTTCTTCTCATTTTGTATGGATGAGTTGAAAGGTATATATGCTCTTTTTGGTTTCCTTTCATCAGACAAAAGACTCATCCAAATCACTATGTTTTATCAATAGTGTGTTCCTTTACTTCACTGAGTAGTCTTCTACTGAATGGATATACCACAACTTACTTCATGCAATCATCCATTGGGCATTCAGTCTTGCTTGAGTTTTTTCTATTAACCATTAAATCACTAGTAACATTTATATACATGTCTTTGTGTATCTACAAACATTGTTTTCTTTTGTAGGTAAATAGTTGTATATGTTTGGTGTTCTAAGAAAATGACAAATTTTCCAAAGTAAAGTCCTTAAACTGATTTTGTATATATTTTACTCTTAGGCTGTGTCATAATTAGCTTTACTGCCAACCTTACACAGCCTAGAGAGGGAGGCCCAACTAAGGCATTGCCTAGATCAGATTGGCCTCTGGGCATACCTGTGGTTGATCATCTTGATCATTGATTGATGTAGGAGGGTTAAGCCCACTGTGAGTGGCACCATTCCCTGGGCAGGTGATACTGGGCTGTACAGAAAAGCATGAGCCTGAGTGAGCCAGTAAGCTTCATTCCTCCATGGTTTCTGCTTCAAGTTCCTGCCCTGACTTTCCTCGATGATGGACTGTGACTTGAAACTGTGAGCCAAAATAAATGCTTCCTACTTGCCATTCACTACCTCAGCTTGCTTTTTGCTTGGCAACAGAAAGCTGACACTCCCTCCCAGGCTTGAACTATGTATGGCCCCAGCATGGTACCAGTCACATGACCCTGAATAGGTCATTTCATTCTGTTAGCCTCCCTTTTTTAAATGTGAGAATAGAATTGCCTACCTTGTGGGAATCATGTGAGGTTTACCTGAGGAAAAAATACAGCAAGTGCCCGTAGACACATGGCAAAAAGTCAAGAAATAAGAGCAGAGCCACTTCTCCTAGTCCCAGGCTGTAAAGACCCTTTGATATCACATGTGTCTTCAAACAGAGCCCTCTAGATTTTTCCCCAGTGAATTTCTATGTGCTGATCGGAAGCAGAAAGTCAACGGGCTGGGTTCTGATCATTGAGAAGAGACACCTCTGTGTCTGTCTGTAAGGGTGTTCCCAGAGAACTTTCCTGAGGAGGAGAAGCAGACCAGACTTGAATGGAGGCTGGGGTTTTGGGTCCAAATAAGATAAAAAGGAAAAAAAAAAGGTGAGCACCAACATTCACCTTCTACTTCTTGACTGATTTGATCGATTGTCATCCTGCCACCGTGCCTCCCCTGCCAGGATGGACTGCACCTCAAACCATTACACAAAACAGACCCCTCACCCCAAGTTTCTTTCTGTCAAGTGTTTTATTATAGCAATGGCTATAGTATATAATCCAGAAAATTAGCTTGTCCGGGCTGGGGAGAGAGCTCAGGAGTAAAAAATTTGTTTACCCAGCCTCCAGGAGGTCCCGGGCTTCCTTCTCAGCACGGGGGAAAGAAAAAAACAAAACAAAACAAGGGGAAAGTCTGTAATTTATAAGAATTGGCATATTTATTTATTGGGAAATATTTCATCTTTCTGGCTACATCATATCAAGCAAGAACACAGACAGCATGAGCCTTCATCTCCTCCTCTATGAACGAAATGGAATTTTCATATTCATACCACTACCTCACAGGGCTGTCCTAAGGATAGAGGGACAACAAATTTCCCCACATAGTCCAGTGTACGGCAAGCACTCGATAAAGGTTGGTTCCTATCATCTTCAGCTTTCTTTCCTCTTCTTTGTTCACTGAAACAAAATTAGGAGTTACCCTGGCTCATTTGGAGATCCAGAGTCCCATCCTGCTCCTTAAAATAAAATCATTGTATTCGTGCCCTCTGCAGTTTTCCTTCTGAGACTCCTGCCCTCCTCTTGACAGAGGTTGCCCGGGGAGCAAAGACTTTGTCTGACTCACGTCTGTCTGCCTCAGACTGCCCACTTCACATGAGGTGCACAGCAAATGTGCACTGGATTAGGTGCTGAATGAGAGACTAAGTAAATGACATTGCCGTTATGACAGAAGCTGTGAGGGAAAATTAATTTGCAGATGGAAATATTACATTGTGTACCCAATCTTGCAAAACAATGAGGCACAGCTTGCAGGAGTTTCAAACACTTTTTCAGAAATTTAATTGCCAGTTAATTTTCCTGCAAAACACAATAACCTCTACAAGCTGAAGGAAAGAAAGCACAGCTCTGGAAAGCTCATTAGGCTCTGCCTCCAACCGCACTGGCTTTCTCTGAGTTTGAAACTGGAGGATCCAAGCTGCTCTAATTGGCACTGTCTTTGTTCATGTGTGAGCTGCCTTTATTCCACTTCCTCCCCTCCTCATATCCTGCTCAGGTCTAACCTGTGACTACGGAAGTCAGGGTAACCTAAACAAGCCAATCCTGGTATCTCTGTCACGGTGTTATCTTGTGATCAGGGCTCAGCCTGGGATCATAATCAATGACTATTAGAGTTTGATTGAAAAAAAAAAAGCGTCCCCCCGACTCCTGCATTCAAACACTTAGCCAACCTCCTAGTGGTTCCACCTTAAGAGATTGTAGGACCTTTGAAAGGCAGAGCTAACCAGAGGAAGTGGCACTCTGAGGGGTGGACCTTGAGATTTATACACTGACTCCGTTTTCGGTCCAGACTTTGCTCCTAATCCTCTGAGATAGGAATATCCAGCCTCTTGCTTCTGCAGCTGCCAATGCCAACGGTTCCCACTCCCACAGCTTTCCCACCATGAGGGTCTGTGCCCACAAGGCGTATGCCAAAATGAACCCTTTCCTCTCCTAAGCTGTTCTTGTCAGGTATTTGGTCACAGCCATGAGGCAAGTACCTAAAACAGGACCCATGATCTGAGGGAACTGTCTGAGCTCAGTCTAGGACCATGATCAGAATATAGCCTCAGCATCTGTCCATGGTTACCATTACTCTCTCTGTCTCTGTCTCTATCTCTCTCTGTCTCTGTTTATCTCTGTGTGTGTCTTTCTCTCTCTGTCTTTCTGTCTCTGTCTCTCTGTCTGTCTGTCTCTCTCCTCTCTCTCTCTCTCTCTCTCTCTCTCTCTCTCTCTCTCTCTCTCTCTCTCTCTCTGTGTTTCTCTGTCTCTGTCATGGCGCTACAAGTCAGACCAGAATTAAGCCAAGTGTTACACAAACAAGAGATTCTTGCTAACACTGTTCAGTGAATAATTATCAAGTCAAATTATATTAGCTAGATCCTCAGAGCTCCAAGATGAGGTAGGAATGGGGTCAAAGAGGACCAAGAGGACAGCACATGTCTGGAGAGAAGTGACCCAGAACTCAAGAATTCAGATAGAGCTGAATTTTGCCTTGACCCATTTAAGTAGCTCTTGGCCAGAGAACTGTATCTGTCACCTTCAGTCACAAGGTCACCCACATAGAGATCTCGGAGCCCCAGACAGACAGCCTGGAGACGTGATCCCTCTAGCCAGATTATACAAGCTCCAGCACCGCCTGTCATCTGCCCGTATCACTGCTAAGTGGGCCAGCTCATTCCCATCACTCTGCTGATTGATAGCGTGTAAAGTGGCTGGGGTACCACGGAGACCACAGTACAGAATTCGCTGCATCGGCAGGGAGCTTACACCTTTGGCAACATTGTAGCTCTGGGAATAATGTTAAATTTCAACCACCACCAATTTGGGGACATTGCTGTATTCTTTAACACATGTAAGTATGTCCTTTGCTTGTCCTCCCTTCTCAAGTGTCCCATGTGAAGGACACTTTTGAGATGAGAGACAAGATGCAATGAAGGTAGATATAAGATTAAACATGACAGACTAGATGTGTGGACTGTCATCTGTCCGGTAACATTCACCTTACTGGAATTGCTTGTTCACTGTTTGCTCTGTTTATAAAGGAGCAGTCTTGTGAATGATAACTAGAGAGACAGACCGCTGCCAAGGGCAGGTATAATACTTAGATTATCTAAGATTCTTATAGGCTGTTTGTTTGTTTCTTTCATTGGGTCTAGTAAGAAGTGTCCCTCACACCCCAGAATATGATCGTTGTCAAGGGCTCTTATTACTAAAAGCATTTCTACCCAGGAGACTGCAGTGCAGCAGAAGACAAAGAGTTCAAGTCGGTCTGGGACCTGAGGGTCTGAAAAATGAAGCCCGACTGCTGGGGGAGACGCTGAGAAAAGGAAGCTCCCAGAGAACTATCCCACTTAGAAACTAGGTGCACAAGAGAGAGACCATAAATCCTCTGAAGGGTACATCCTGTTTGTTATTCAGGGAGGGTCATTTGTATCTAAGCAACATCAAATGAACTGCCTCAGTCTGGTTTATGGGCCATAGAGAGATGGCACAGGTGAAACAAATGCTTTGAAAGGGGGAAAAAAAGTAATGTTGGTGTTATCTAGAGAAACAGAGTGTCCTGGGCCCACTGAGGATTTCATTAAGGTAAGTCCCACTGAAAGGCTCTACTCTGTTCTTGTCACCACTGCAATCTGGCCATCTCTGCCCTGAAAATGGAATAGTGTTCATGCTGGGAAGAAGGACAGGGCACTCTTCTGCTGTACAGGATGTATGCATAATCACATGTAGGCAGGAAGTACCTGTGCCCCTGATTGGATGAAGGTGGGATGTAGGTGGCCTTGTGAGTTTTACATCTCTAAGTCCCTGACTGATGCCATTAAGTTTGGAAATTCTGGGTATAAACCTGTGCAGTGTCCATGGACTTGGCTAGTATTTAATAAAGATGGCTTCAAAATAAAGATGGATTAACACTGTGTGTTTGTGTGTGTGCATGTGTGTGTGAGCATGTGTTTGTGAGTGCGTGCATGTGTTTGTGCGTGTGTGTATGTGTGTTGTGTCATCTTTGTGTCCTTGTCTTTGTATGTGACTGTGCAGACAGACTCCTGAGTCAGAAAGCCCGGACTCACATTCTATGAGGCCTCCTGATAGCTACTTTCCTCTCAGTGCCTCAGTTTTCTCATTCATATAATAAACAAACTCACAGAGACAATGATCATGTGTTTTTCTCCCATGTGGACTCCAGATTTTATATGCGTATGTATGTACCTGTGTATACATGTGGAGATGACATGAGCAGGAGTTAATAATGTTGATGGGATTTGTAATCTCTGGAGGCATCTGTGGAGGAGTCAACAGATGTGCTTGGACCCCTGCTGTCAGATAGGCTGAGTCCCTCCTGTCTTAGCTTGAATCTGGACCATCCGGATTCTCATGATCTCGAATGTTCCCTCACAGACCAGCACTGAGATGGCAAGATTGGTGTCCACAGCCCAGTCAGCTCAGTCCCATAGCAGTAGCTGCAATGCCTGGCACATGTAGTAGGTATTAAAAGCTATCCAGAGAGAGTGTAAGTCAAATGGGGAGATGTGGTAGGCTTCCGTGCCAGTACTGTGCCATTGCACTTAAGGGACTTTGGTTCTGTGCAGAAGTGTTCATGGAGCCAATTGTGTGTTGAGATTTACTGTAGTTCAACTGTCCACAGTAAACACCTGCTGGGCTAACAGCTCACTCAATGGTATTTATATACCTACTTGCTTACTTCTTGGACAGACCTACTTGCTGAAGCTCTTCAAAGGCTTCTAGATATTTTCGGTGCCTGAATCAGGACTTTACACACAACAGAGAAAGATGAGAGATTGACTCATATTGAAAAAAAATCTTACTTTTTAATCTTTATTTGTCAGCCTTGATAGCATATGAAACCAGTCAATGTGTAAGATGGAAGTCAGTGAAGGTGATGTTGGAATCCAGACGTGGTGAGCTGAGTATTGGGATCCATTTCAGGCCTTGAAATTGTCAAAGGCATTCCCTGGGGAGCCGCTGTCTCAGCCGTCATCTCATTACACAGACCCTAGGGAGAGCTAGGCATTTGCTTCTGAGATTTCGCCCTCTGTGGGACTTAATTAGTCATAGCTCACAGTAATTGGCTTTTCTCCTCAGGATGATATTATCCAAGACCTAGACCAACACAGACTTCCTGGGAGGAAGCTGTCAGCTGGTCCAAACCCCTAAGGTCTTCATGAGCTGAGACAGTCCGAGTGGGGGAAAGGGGGCTGGGATGTGTTTCTTCAGATCGCCGGGAGGACAGTCTGGAACTTCACAGGACATTTGTTTTAACATAAAGGGAAGAAAGAGCAGCGCAGGGAAGGTTTGGCAGCAGATGGTGAGCAGGATCAGCTGGGAGAATCTCTTTGGGATAGAAAGAAGAGAGGTAGAGATGCCTACATCAAGGTTGATGATGGCTCCCCGCTGCTGGGAATGTCTGTATTTTCTAACCTCAAAGGCTTCGTCCAAAGGGAGCTGAGAACTAAAGAGCTGTCTCACATCTTCATCTGAACCAGCACCAACCAATGGTCTCAGAAAGCACCTGGATAAAAGGTTAACAGGAATCTAGATATGGTTTGCAATATCTGGTTTGCAACTCAGAACCAACAGCAGGGAGCCAGGTGTTCATAACAGGGTCTGACTCCCACAGAGGCCACTGCAGAGCTGGGCCTGAGGGAGAGAGTGATCAGGTCTTCCACAGAAGGCAGGGATAGAGGACTGTCAGATATCAGAGGACAAGATAATGCCTCTCTCTATGGCTTCTCTCACCTCAGCCAGATGACAGGAGACCTATTTACATCTTGAATACCTGGACACAATGCAGGGTGAACCAGGAGAGGACAGACAAGCTGGAATGAAGCAACAGTCAAACAATTGTTTTTTTCACTCTCTTCAGAGGACTCAAGAAAGGTAAAGGCTTAGGAAGTGTTGCAGATTGGTGGAGATTAAGCAGATGTGACTACCGGACACAGAGCTGGATCCCAAGCTAGATCCCAAGCCAGAAGTTAGACGTTAGTGGTTAGTGGTAACTAGAAAAGTTGAATAAAGTCTAGAGATTAGTCATCAGTAACAAGTGAAGGCTAATTTTCTTAGCTCAGTAACTATAGCGGTTGTGTAAAATATTAGTGGAGGCTGAGTTGAGGATGATGTGTAGAGTTTTTTTTTGTTGTTGTTGTTGTTGTTGTTTTTGGTTGGTTAGTTGGTTGATGTTCTTTCTTTTTTTATTTTTTGGTAAACTAATGGATCTGTTGGTGATATTTTTGTTTTTACTGAAATAAATTTAATTATTTGATCTTTCTCCCCAAACCGAAAGCCAAGGTCATTATTCACAAAATGAAATTAACTAGTAAAAATGAATGATTGCAGGATCCCACCCAGGGAGATGCTGGCCAAAGGGCACAGAACCTCACAGAAGTGGTAGGGGAAATCAGAGCTCTATTGTATAGAATGATGACTAGTTAATGACACAGTCCTGTACTTCGAAAATGATTGAGAATGTAGATGCCCCTACCACAGTTGGAAGCACACAAGCGAATTCATATGTTAATTAGCTCGATTTAGCATTCTATAATGTATACACTATCCAAGACCTCAGGTATACAGTGCATACATAGAGATTTTGAGAATTTAAAAGCAAATCAGTTTATTTAAATATGAATACAGAATATGCTAGACTGCCCACTGATGAATCTAAACACCTCTGTGACAAGGGAGATGAACAACTGTTTGAGAGCCTTAAAATCTATCTGCATGCCACCCCAGCTTCCTCCCGGATGGAACAGGAGGGAAAAGATTTTAAATGTGAGTCATTTTTCACCCTGTGATTCAGTTTTAATGGCTTGTCTGAGAGCCTCTTGCACACATATACTTCATGTTATTGGGAAAGGGAGCAAACACGGTGGCCTGGGAACAGGAACAGGGCACCAGCCACCGCTAGAGTGCAGGAGCATCACAGGTTCTCCCTGGTACAGGGGACCCCAGGTGCCCCACACCAATGACAAAAGTCAGAACAGCTTCCACTTTTAAAGCTCACTCTTTGTATTATTGGTAAAATTTAAAAAAAGGCAGGAACAACCTAACTTAGTAAGGAACATACTATATAATGAAATATGTGGCCATTAAAAAGAATCAGCAACTTATACCAAAAGAGAACAATTTCCAACATATGTTTCTAACATATATAAAAAGCCAAGATATACCAGTATCCATAGGATACTCCCATAATTTTTTTAAGTAAGCATGGTTATTGCTACCTAACAGTCTCAAAACTCAGTGGCATACAGCATTAACTACTCATTAGCAGGCTCAAAGCTTAGAGAGTTATTTGGGGCACCCTGGGACCCCCACAGATAAACTAGACCTATTCTGTCATTTTTCAAGGTAGAAGTGTGAGAGAAGCATGGAATCTCCAAGGAAATGCACCTCAAATCCCCATTCATGTCACATCTCTAATCCCCTGTCAGCCCAACACTCAAGGGATGGGAGTATGCTCTTGGAAGGAAAGGAGAGTATATATTGGCTAGAGTTTTGTTTAAAACCATCCTTATTTTATATACATGTGTCTTTAGGTTTCATATGTCACAGCTCATGTCCAGGTATGGGATGTGTAACTAACCCTAAAGGAAGTGTTGGTAATGGGCTGCGTCTAGACAGAGGTGGGAGACAGACCAGCAGGGGCGGGGGGCGGGGACTTCACCAAAGTCTTTGGATTTTGTGGATGTTTTTGTTGTTTGTTTTGTTTTGTGTTTTGGGTTATTGTTGCTGCTGCTATTGTTTTGAGAAGCGAAGCCCCAACACTATATCCCTGGGCATTTCTATAGTAATTTTCTTACTTCATGTCCCATGAGGGTGGGGTTTGAAACAGGCAAGGAAGGGATTCCATTTCATCAATGGAAATGAGAAGGAAAGTTAAGTCTCAGCAGCTCCGAAAGATAAAATCAGGTCTGCCCTACACCTCAGATCAGCAGTTCAGCACCAGCCCAAACAGTGGTGGTGATCCAGTGTCCACTAGCACCACTCCACACTGGGTCCCCTCTGTGCACCAGCACAGGAATAAAGCCACACACCCCAGGAGAAACAGGGCACAGTAAGTCCCTAGAGATTATTTCGTTCTACCTGGACATTTTACATATTGGCAAAGAGAGTCTCCCTGTCTCCATCTCTTCTGTTTCTGATGGGATCTTCACACCTCTCTGGGGGTTGGGGGTAGAGCTTAGAGCAGTGGTTTTCAACCTGTGTGTCAAGACCCTTTGGGTAGACACCAAACGACCCTTCCACAAGGGTCGCCAAAGATCATCAGAAGACACAGATTTTTACATTATGATTCATAATAGTAGCAAGATTACAGTTAAGAAGTAGCAAAATGAAAATAATCTTAAGGTTGGAGGTCACCACATGAGGAACTAGTTTAAAGGGTCACAGTGTTAGGGAGGTTGAGAACCACTGGCTTAGAGGATCGAACAGCACATATAGGACCTGGTTTTGCAGAGCAAGGGGCAGGAAGCACGACTGGCTGCTAAATTCAGGCTGTCTCCAGAGAGCCGCCAGGAGGCTCTTCCTTGCCATGTCTGGCAGGGACTCTGCAGTCTGACTGGAGTAGCTAGCTGAGTTCTCAGAAAGCAAGAGGCATCTCGCCCTCAGGAAAAGCCAAAGGGCTCTGCGCCACCCAGGCCGTTTAGTGCTTGCTCTGCAATGGTGCATGCTAGTTGCAGATGGCAGAAAGTGAGAGTTTCCTCTAAAACCGATTTCATGCCTGAGCTGGGGTGGGGTGTCTCAAGCTCCTTCGCTACTCATCCCATATGCTTCTACTTTGCAAAGTTCGGTGCCTTCGGAAGGGCCCGAGTGGCTGCCGCGTTAAATACCTACCCCAAACCACACCATCCTAAATTGGTTTTCCAGCATCCAAGGTGCCCATGGAGGCTAGCTTTTTCTCTTGCCAGGGCGCCTCTTTCCCCCTTCTCACCATTAGGCCCCGCAAAAGGCAACTAAGAACTGCGTGGGAGGGAATGAAAGCCAGCGCCAGATGCTGGTGAGCGAGCCGAAGTGAGTGGGACCCGCGGAGTCCCACTTAAGCCATTTTCAACTTTGCTTTGAAATGGGAGCGTCTGTGAGCCGCGCGCTGAAAGCTCCTGCAATGAGTAATGTCGCAGAGCGAGCACGAAGAACAAATGGATGCTAATTATTTTGTGCAAGGCGAGACACGCGGAGAATTTAAACTTGGGGGTCTGACAGAGCAGATGGTGTGGAGCTGAGAAGCTCTGGGAGGCCTGGCTTCACACTCCGTGGAAGAGGCCGCCCAGAGGCAGGAATCTACTTGGTACCCCTCTGCACAATGCCCCAGCCTGCATTCCAGCTCCGGTCTCCTGCTGGCTTTGCAGCTGGCCCGAGCTGGGCTTGCCAGCTTCCTCTGTGCACTGGGAAATCCTGGAGGATGGAAAGGAGGGAACACCCAGCAGGCACACAGGGAGCCTGGTCAGGGACACCTTAGGGCTTTGGGGTTAGATCTTTCAAGGAAGAGTCACCAAGGCTTAACCTAGAGGACCAACGGGTCCTGTTCTCCACTCCCTCACTAGAGCTGATCAAGGACCAAGGACCGTGGTTACCTCCCTCTCCTCGAACCCTCCTGTCAACCTTACATGCCACCCCTTCATGAACAGTCTTAGTCCCTGCGACTCTGTCTTCTGAGGATCCTCGTTCTCCCAGCTCTGGCCATCTCCTGTGGACCTTCCTGGTTTGATGTCACGTTCTCCATACAACCTCTGTGGCTACCTCCCACCAGCACCCCAGCTCTGGTCACCCAACCTCCTACATTTGTATACAGACTACCGCCCTCAAGAGCCTAGGGATTGTATTTCTCCAGGACAGGAGCCTACTCAATTCAATCAAAGCTCCACCGGAGTTGGGTTTTGGACTCACTTGCCAAATAGATGGCCCCCGGAGAGCAGGATGAGCCCATGACTGCTCCTCAGCACACGGGCGGCAGCTAAGGGTGCTCGGTGAGAAGAAGTGGGCCATGAGGAGGTTCTGACTTCCTACTGTCTTCCATCTACTCAAGACACATAGCCCCTTGAGGATCAAAGACATAACAGGACAGAATTCCCCTAGATGAGTCCCCCAACAACCCAGATCCCATACCTGGAGATAGGCAGCCAGGCACAGGGAGAAGCAGGCACAGTTATGGACAGAGCCATGTCAGAGGCAAGCCTCCCTATGATCAGTGCTGTGTCCCTTTGTCCACATGATGGGACAAACTGGGATGCATGGCATTTGTATCAGGATTGAGGAGTGCCTGGGGCCCCTGTAGGTGTTTTACACTGGCTTCCTCCATCAGTCCTCTCCACGGTCCTGTGAACCCAGGAGCTATGGCCATGAGTTTATTTTTAAAAAAAGGAGTCAGGATGGGAGTGATTAAGAAACTTGGCCAAGGTCACACAGCAAGTAAGCCAGGAGCTGGAGTGGAAATTGTGAGTGAACCTGTGGCCACTTGACACACAGAGATCAACGCTGGTGTGCTGGTCACTTGCATGCACAGGAGTGTTCACCCACAGGAACTTCCCTGGCCTCCAGGAGGATGCTCAAGGCAGGGGTCAGCTTTCCAGGGAAAGGGATAACCCAGATGTGTTTCTAAGTGATGCCTTCAGTCATCTCCATCAGCCACATCCATTAGTGTTACTGATGGGACTATTGCCCTGAGCCTTTCAAATACATAAAACATCCTGAATTTCTCCCACACTGAGATAGTTGGTATGGAGAAAGCATATGAACATTTGAGTGAAGAAGATCTGAGTTCTGGGGTCAGTCATTTCTGAATCCCTTGTTAGCTGTATAGCCTTGAGCAAAAGCCTCAATCTTTACGAGTCTAAGCGTGATTACCCAGAATATGGTGAACTATCTCAGAACACACACAATGCTGAAAGTAGGAAGCAGATGGATATAAAATATACTCTAAGGAGAGCAGCAGAGGGGGCTGGTTAAAATGGGGACACAATGTCAGATATGCTCAGACTGCACTGGAGAGGCCCGAGGCAGATACCATGACTAGAGAAACCCAAGCTAGAAGTGTATGGGGAAGACTTAAGTAGGGAAGAGCAGAGGTTTTCTTCACTGGGCCTAGGGTACAGGTACTGAAACAGGGCTGTGAACCCCAGAGCTGCAGAGCTAGGGAGCTTGAGGACCAAGGGCCATCTTACAGCATCTGCCCTGAGAGTTGCAAATGCTACCAGCAGGTAAGGAGGGGGACATAACACTTAGAAAAGAAAAGAAAAGAAAAAAAGACTTCAGAAAGATCAGCATGAAAAACTGGGGAAGGTGTTTAATTCACCCCAAGGGTCCCCTTTCAGAAAGAAAACACTATTCATATTAGACATGCTCTCTCTTGCCTTCCCTCTTCCAAGATAAAGTAGAGATAAAAGCATAGCCACTGGGTGAGAAAGGCTAGATAGACCACTCATGAGCTGAGAGCATAGAGTTCTCAGCAACTGTAGTGTAGTTCCCAGCACCACATCGGGCACCTCACAGCTCCAGGGCATCCCTTGCCCTCTTCTGTCTTTTAAGGGCACCTACACTTACATGCACATACATGCAGACATGCACACATAACACGTAATTTTAAACATAAATCTTAGTGGTTTAAAGCATTGCCTGCAGAGATCGAAGCGTAGCTTAGCGCCTGGAGGGTTACTGCGTCTACAGCTGTGCGCCTTGCTGTTCTCATCTGACACCGTCACAAGCATTTCCTTCTTTCATTAGAATTCTTTCCATCATTTTCTAATGATTCATAATTTACCAGATGGAGACACCACAGTCTACTGTTGCATCTCAATGGTGGACTGTTGAGACCGGATCTAATTTAATGCTGCAGCACACATCTTTGTCTCCATCTCTGCTGTCTTATAGGGTGTGTTTGTAGAAGGAGAATTCTGAAGACAGTGTAAATGCCTTAAGGCTTTGACAGGCCCTTGCTGAGCACTCTCTTGCCACCTAGAAATGAGAATCTATCTAACCACACCCTGTATATAACAGTACTTAAGAGATTACATATGTCTAGATTGCAAGGTTGAGGAGTTTTGGCTTTAGTGTAGTTTCAAGGAAAAGGATGCTCTTTACCTTGCCTCAGCCTCAGGAATGGCCTGTTTGAAGTGCTGGTTGCCTCGTGGCAGTCCCTGCCAGTAATGAGTTAGGATGCCCATAGCCTGCTCCTTGTCACTCCCTGCACTGGAGCCTGGGAGGTGGACAAATGGCTCTGCTTGCTGCCCTGGTTCCCAGAACCCACTTCCTAGCAATACAAGGGAGCCATTTGTCATTCTGCCACAGAGCTCAGCTCTGCCAGACATCTCATTCCACTTGCCCTGCCAAGGACACGGCTTGGAAGGGCTCGCTTGAATCTCGGGCTTTGTGGAACAATGGACAGAGAACTCAGAGACATTGGGTCTAATTTGTTGGGTGACCTCAGTCTAGGTTTTAAGTATCTCTGAGCCTTAGCATCTTTCCTTAGACTCTGACATTGCAGGTATCATCCTTCAACCCCCAGGGTACTCAAAGAGAAAAAAACGTCTACCTTGTTCCTACTGATGGCCAGAGCCTGACCCACTGTGAGGTTGAAAGAAGAGAGCTAAAAAAAAATCTTATTTCTGGCCATGGGGAAATAAATTGTGCTGTGCAGGGCAAAGCTGAGGCTGGTGACACTGATGTCAATCTGAAGGTTCCAAGACCATTCACCATGTCCTGAGGAAGTGCAGGCAGGTCCAGGTGAGGTCAGCATGCATAATGAGACAGCATAAAAGGAAAAGGCTGGGGGGAGGGGCAGAGGAGGCCTCCAGCACCATCTGTGGACTCTAAGCTCCAGCCTGCTGTGGGGAAAGGTGGCTCCCCACAGCCATCAGAAAGGCCTCTCTCCATCCACTGGAGGCTACAGGCAGTCAGCTCTTCCATGGAAGCCTGCTTTTCTAGATGCTCAGTTTCTGCTCTTTCCTGAGAAAAACATGTAGGGGAAAGATTTGAAGAGGGGTGGCCTGCAGATTGAAGAAACAAACAACAAAGAGAGCAGTTGGCTTCAGAAACTCTGGGAAGGGAAGGGAGCTTTGTTTACCTCTTTCCCCCAGTGTTTAAAGGAAAGCCTCCAACTGACCAACAATCTTTCTAAAAGGATGACAAACAAGGGACGTTGGAGCTGCACGTGGGTGTGTCTCCTAGTCCTGACGCAAAATGAAAAAATGCAATTCTATTTATTTCATTGCTTTTTGAATCTGACTAGGGATTTGATTTTGTTCTAGTAAAATTGCAGCTTGCAAGAGCCTCGGGTGCCAATGCAATTCCTGGAAACGAGGGATAAGATTGTGCACAGAAGACTCAAAAATAACTCCGTGCACCTCCGAAGGATTTGCGTCTTGGCAGGGGAGAAACTCACCAGCATCCTGCCCTTGACTGCTGGTGAGCCCAAGGCTGGCAATGAGATCGTAAGCCTGCTAGCTGTAGGAGAGAGGCGTGCTGGCCTCTGGGTTCTAGTGACCTTGCTATCAGAATGCTCTCTGGACCTTTGAGGCTGAATGAGAATAGAAAGGCAAAAATCCTAGAAACAGGCATCAGCAGCATGTTATACACAAGTCTGTGGAACAGATGTTTAGCAGTGTGCCGGTCTTGACCCTCTGTGCTCCCAGGATTCACGTTTACCTCATTGCGCAGTGAGAACCCACCTACCACTTCTTGCTCAAGAGACTCCCAGCCCTGCTTCTTCAGTCCCTGTCTTTTTGCTGGCTTGGTACTCCAGGGCATTTTTTTGGTAAGGATTGGAAGAATATTCTAAGATTCTACAATGAGCAGGCAGAAGCAGAAAGGCCTCATAGTGGTGGAGACCTGGTGATGCTGGCAGCCTCTACCAGGCATTCATGTTACACCCTCATCCTTGTTCCCTTACAGAAGCCCATCCCCCACACTGGTGTGTCCACCCACTTACCCTTTCTCTCAGGTGCTAACACACCTCTCCACAAATCAAATCTCAGAGGCCAAAGCCTCTTGGCTGGTGTCCTGAAAATTTTGCAAACTTGAAGGCTGGTGGCAAGGAGTTCTCCCTGTGATCATCAGGGGCTGCATATCTGCCCCCTAGAGCCTCTTCAATTCAAGCACCCTAGGTTTAGTCACACAGCTCAGGGTGCTCCAGGCATCCCTGCCCAGATGTGGTGCTGAGGAAGTACAGTCATCCAGCCCACGAATGTTTCCTAAGTAGCAGTCACGCACTGAGCAAGGGGCCATCTGCATTCAGTGAGTAAGGCAGGATTGTCCTTGCTCTCATGAGGCTAACTAATAGCATGAATAATCAGGGTGTGCAATCGCAGAGGAGAACAGTGTGTCACAAGCATAAGTGTTTGGGTCTGGGTACAGTGTTGGGCCAAGGCCCAGGGTTCTATTCATAATGCTACATGCATGCAAAGAGAGACAAAGAAAGAGTAGAATAAGACCATCTTCAGTTGGAGACTCTGAAAAGTTTTCATTGAAAATTTGATGCTTAAGCTAAAAACTGAAAGACCCCTGGAGATATACCAGGAGGAGAGAAGGATGTTCTAGGCAGAAGAAACTGCATGGACAAAGGCCTGGAAGCCAGAGGCAGAGGGCACAGTGCATGCAGGGAATTTCAAAGGTTGTTAGAGGTGGCATGCAGTGAGCCGGAAATCAAAGGATGCTAAGGAATGCTACATGAGTCTATCCTGTCCCAAGCCACATGAGCGGGCTGCTGGAGCTGTTTTTAAGGATTTCTGTTTTCTCTTCGAGGCACAGAAGTTTCACTGAAATGCGTTCAGCAGGGGAAAGATGTGAGCAGTTCTCAAGGACACGGAGCAGAGCTCTGACCTGCTGTGAGCGGCAGAGTTGATCTCCATTTTACATTCTGAGGCCCTTAAGAGTACAGGACACTCTCACAGCGTGGGAGCATCTGGCTGCCATTCAGAGCAGGTTCCACAGCAGCCCTGGGGGCTCCATGCTGTTGTGATCTGTTTCATAGGATACACTCAAGGGTGCAACTTGACTGAGATCTGGAAACTGCTACCCAGTAGAACTAGGAAAGGAGCCCAGGCTGGCAATCTGCAGGGCTCAGCTGGTAACTACCAGGTTATGGTGCCTGCAGCACCTTTTTAGTCAAATGAAGCTTTAAAGACTTGAAGACAGCAGCCCTGCCTCTCTTCTTTTTAACCCCCAAAGGGAAGAAGGAAGAGGGAGGGGACATTCAGCAAACATCTGCTCTCATTAAGCAACTTGCCCAAGGTCCTGCAGCTGGTCTGACTCCACAGTCCAGGGTACCATGAATACATCAAATGTTCTGTGGCCTTCTTCTGTCTCCTAGACAGTGTGTTATTGGTTGTGCCTCCTGACATCTTCATCAGAAAGTCTGATAAACACTGTAGTGTCTCCTGGAAGTCCCTATTCAAAAGTCCTCTGACAAGGGTTTCCTGGAGACCTCTATATTCAGCCATCAAAAAGCCACAGGCATTAATACTCAACCCCTGCCACTTCCCACTTCTCTATCTGATGCTCAGAGTCACACATATTGTCAAATGCCATGCAGAGTGTCACAGGAAAGGATCTTGAAGCAAGACAGAGAGCTGAGCTTGAACCTGTATTACACATCATAGCTGTGGGACCCTGGGTAAATCCCATCCCTTCCCTGTTCCTCATCTGTATGAAGGGCCTTCTATCCTCCCCTGTTTAGGAAAAGGCAAGAGATCATAGTAAAGAAAGATGGCCTGGAGAGAAGGCTCAGCAGTTAAGAGATCTTACTGCTCTTGCAACAGATCGGAGTTCAGTTCCCAGCCCCGATGTGGGAGGCTCACAAGCACCTATAACTCCAACTCCAAGGGGTCTCAGGGCTCCTTCTGGTCTCTACAGGCACCTACACACATCTAAAACAGAACAAAGCAAAATAAAAATAAAAATCTTTACAAAATAGTAAAGGAAATAGAAAAGCCTTACACAGAAACAGGGAAGTCAGACTCTCTGGGTCCACCAAACTTGTGCAGAGACCAGGGGCTGGAGATGGAGTCTAGGGGAACTGCACTTCCAGAGCCAAGACAGGCTCTGAGATTCCATCCCTAGTCCTGTAAAAATACAAAAACCAAAAACCAGTATTGGAAGCCTTGTCCCCAAGATCTCCTGACCCTCAAGAGCTCCAGCTTCCCCTAACTCACATTCTCTCACTTTACCATGACAAGCCTTATAGCTTCCAATCCTTTCTCTAGGAAAGACAAAATAGCCTTCATCTCGACCCTTGTGAGCATTGCTAGGTCTCAAACCCAGGACAAAGGGCTGAGAGCTTATTTAACATATCAGAACAGACCTGGCAGCCAGGTTCTCCCTGCATCCCTCAGTCCAGACCTGTCACAGGGTATGGCTGGAATACTCAGTCCTCTATCCTGAACTTCTCTAGCTCAGGGAATGGCCCATGCCTATATAATCCAGCCATATAATCTACCGATTCCATTCTCTTGGCTCAGGCTGTCCCTATTGGTTGGTGGATTCTCCCACATATCCCTGCCTCTGGCTGTGCTCTCCCTTTTGTCTATAAACACTTTCCTCCATCTACCTAGGAGCAGTCATGCCATTCCCTTTCCTTCCTTCTTCTCTTCTCTTCTCTTCTCTTCTCTTCTCTTCTCTTCTCTTCTCTTCTCTTCTCTTCTCTTCTCTTCTCTTCTCTTCTCTTCTCTTCTCTTCTCTTCTCTCCTCTCCTCTCCTCTCCTCTCCTCTCCTCTCCTCTCCTCTCCTCTCCTCTCCTCTCCTCTCCTCTCCTCTCCTCTCCTCTCTTCTCCAATCCTCTCCTCTCCTCTCTCTCTCTCTCTCTCTCTCTCTCTCTCTCTCTCTCTCTCTCTCTCTCTCTCTCTCTCATTCATCTGGTGCAAAAACCCAGGACTAACCATGCTCTTTCCTTTGTGTTTATTTATTTATTTATTTATTTATTTATTTATTTATTCATTTATTTATTTATTTTTCATTTAGGCATCCTCCCATTGACATAGCTTGACCTTGAACTGTCTTGAACTCTTATCTCTCTCCCTCTTGCCAATTTGTCTCTACAGATGGAAGATCTGGGATTTATTTTTCAGTGGATGAGGACTGTGCCAAGAGTTCCCACTAGAGAACAAATGTCCTCCAGTGAGAAGGTCACGCTATGTACTAGATTCTTTCACCCTGTAACAAGATACCTCCAAGAATAGTGTAAAATTGCTTATCCCCCTTCCTCCCTGCCTTTCGAATGCTGGGATCGCGCATGTGTGCTTTAGTAGTGTGATATAGAACCATTTACTAAGTGGAATGAATGTTCGACCAAATTTCATAGAGACCACAGAGCCAGGTGGCAGAATAGGGAGATGGCCATCAAGAAGGGTAACCCAGAGAGTCTCTGGTTCCCAAAGATCTGCCACAAGGCTCTGTTTCCTGATTGGTTTGTGAGAGCTGATACTGGAGAAAGCATAGAAGCTGAACAGGGTTGCCTTGACCTATATTCTTCCGTTACATAACAGCATCGATTGCCTGTATATTCCAAGCCATCAGAGTTTTCCTCTTGCATGCAACTAAGACATCCACTGCTTTTGAATAGAGAATAAGATGAGATAGCCAGATACGTGCTAACACTGTTTGTCTCTAGGTAGGGACTCTGTAGATAACTTTTCATCACCAGCTGTCCCACATAACTCCCCAGTCATACCTTGTTTACCCATTTGCCCTCTCCGTGCTCCATTTTCCCCACTGCATCCTAGTCTGTGTCCTTATGAGGCCAGGGTCTTTATCTTCTCTATTCTGCAACTCAGCCCAGTTTCAAGGAGGCCCTCGGTATCTGTTCAAACAGAAGGACGTTCTCACAAGAAACTTCATTCATAGGGAGGGGAACCCACTCAGAAAGGTTAATCCATATGTCCAGTAAGAGGAGCCCGGGAGCTGGGTCTCTGAGTGCTAAAGGACTCACCTCTCCCAGGCTGTCCCTCAAACCCATCGAAAGTCATGGCTTAGTCCCCCTGCTTGACTTACTCTTCCCTGGTCTGAATTCTCACTCATGCCCTGTGTACACACTCAGGAGCTGCCCCTATCCTTCAGGCCTGTGCCTGCATCCACTCCAGGCCTGTCCCTGCATCCACTCCAGGCCTGTGCCTGCATCCATTCCAGGCCTGGAGCACTCTCCCTCTGAGTCCTTCCTGGCTGCCAACCTCCAGCCATCCTATGTATCTCAATGTACCAGGTCTTCTCCATAGACCTGCCCCGATTCCTTTGCTGAGTTGAGCTGCTCTGCTCTAGCTTCCCAGACACCGTCATCCTTCTTGTTTTCTACTGCCTTTCTTGATGGTCCATACTCGCCCATCCTCATCTTCCAAGCTCTATAGAGACAGATAACACTGAACTCAGGAAATTGCCCCTTGTGAGCACTGGTCTTGCCCCTGAAACCACCACCTCCTCCCAGGTAGCCTCCTCAGTGAAGGCTGAGTACCTTGCCTCGCCTCAGCCCCTTATCTTCCTATGGACATTTGACAGGGGCCACTATAGGCTCTTTGGACACCACTCTGTCCCTTGTCTATAAGTTTCTTACATGTCTTCCCTGTGTATCTCTCTGAATCATCCAGTTGATTCCCTTCCAGAGGCTGACCATTCCCAGAGACCTACACATCTTATATCATGTGCTCTGCAAGGTGGAGATCTGTGCCTCCCTGACTATTAACAAATGGCTTCCTCTGCTCTGCCTTCTCTTCCCATCTCTACTTATGCCTCAAGAAAGTAAGGAGGTGATGCTTTCCCAAGTGTTTCCTGCACTCGTGGGCACTGCTGTTCACTCCTTGCCATCACAGCACTGCCCTTCCATAGACCTGCTGAGGAGGCCACAGCTTCTCCCCACTACCCCCATTCTCCATTTGGCAAGACAGAAGAGATGAAGCAAGGATGAGATCTGAACTCAGAGCTAGGTGCCTTGAGTACTGCTTTCCTTGTAAGGCCCAGCTGCTTGAACACCACCTCCCTTTCTGAGGGTACCACTTCTGCTGCTGGGATTCACCTGCTCCCCGACCCCCAGCTTGTTCCTCTGTATTCTTCAGCATCCCCTCTCCTATCCTTGTGCAGGAAGCTCTCTCCTCTTCCCCGGGGCTGGGCCACTCAACTTGTAGACCCCAGGCTTCACTAGGGCAGCAATGGAGCTTCTCTCAAAGGCCCTGTGCCCCAGCTTTGGCCAGTGGATGCTCCTTAAATCCTTAACAAATGAGCCCCCTGGGATGGAGCAGAGGGCCTGACTCTCGCTTTTCCAATCTGGAAAGCTCTCTCCAGCAAGACAAAGACCTCACATTACTCAAGGATATAAATCGACAGTTTCAAAGGCTTAATCCTTCTGCACTCGCCGCAAACCATACACACACAGAAATAAATACATTTCTTTTTTTAGGAGAAAAAAAAGAAGGCATTTCATGGCATCATAAACATCGCGCTTTATTTTTCATCTCACGGAGCCTGTCTGGGTTTGGTTACGCTCGGGAGCTCGACGAGCACTCAGAAGCCAACACACATAAGAAAAATCGCGTCACTGCCGCCACTGAGGCGCACGAAGGAGCAGTCGCGGCTCTCCGCGTCCATCTGTGTGTGTCCAGCGGTCATCAATCACTCCTGGAATGGGACCTGCGTGGGTGGAGCGGCACTCTGGTCCTCGATAAATAGCAAAGAAATGTGCTCAAAGAGAGGCTGCGAGGGCACAGAGAGGTGTAAGTGATGCAGAGTTAAGAAAGCTGGGACATTTTCAGGGTCTTTAAACCTGAAGAGCCTCAGCGCCCAAGTGCTGGCCTGGCTCCAGGTCGGCTTGTCCTTTCTGGGTTCATCAGAAGCTGCACAATTCAGCCAGAATCTGTCTGTGTGCAATCCTTAACTCACCCACTCCTCTTTTCCTCTTCTGTCCTGTGTTACAGAAGGGTGTGAGGCTCAGCCCTGTTCCCTCGTTATTTGAAAATGACCAGATTTGACTCTACAGTTTGAGGCAGACAAGGGAGAGAGCAAGCTTGGTGGGCAGAAGGTCTGGATTTTCAGCCCTCTCCTAAGTAGGCATTGGGCCCTTCTCACTCCTGTATCTTTTATAATATGGCCTGTGGGAGTGGCCCTTGTAAACTGTAAAGAACTTGGCAAATACAAATGCTCTGAGAGTCATACTATGTTTACTAAGCCCTCATGCCTGTGTTGAGAGGCTAATTCTCCACATGGTGATATTTGAGGCTGACCCTCTTTGGAAAATAGAGTTTCATGGGAGCAGGACCCTGTTCTGATTGGAGGAAGGGCCCTATAGTGTGTCACATTATCCCTACAAAGCTGTTAACAAATGTGTACTCACCACAGATAGGGAACTGACCACGAACCTAAGTACGGATACCACCAAAGTCCAACTGGTTAAATCAGTGAGTTTTATTGAGGTTAGTTACAGACGCAGAAATAACTCAAAGGCAGCTACATCACCACAGCTCACCACAGCCATGAGTGACAGCTCATGAAAGCTGGGAATAGGGACTTATGCATAACCTGCAGGCCACTCAGCAGGTTGGAGAATGTTCTTTCCAGCTGGCTCAGTTGTTCTATGCCTCCTCTAGCCAGCTCATCTGATCTCTGCTTCTTCCAGAAAATAGGCCTGGCTTTTGAGAATATCTCTTGGCAGGCCTTACAGCTTATATATGCTTGGGAGGAAGGGCCTAGAAAAGCTGGTCAGTTTTAGGAACTTCCTGAAGCCTTTTAAGTTGATCTGGGGGGGCCTGACCTTAATCTACCCTAGGATGTCAGGATTACCTTGGCGAAATACAGGTTCAGCTTCCTAGAATGTCTTTGCATGCAAATCACACGTCTTCAGAACCTTAAACCTCAGCCAATGAAGCTTCAACCTGAGAAGAATCCCTTCCCACTTTCTAGAGTTCTATATATAGCTCTTGATTCACCCCAAATTAAGTATATGTACACAAGCTGTTTTGTTGACTATCATCCAAGAGAGATGTTTTCTAAAAAGAGCTGTAACACTGAAATCTTTGGAGACCTCCCTCCATCCCCTGGCATTCACTGCCAGACCTAGTTTCTGCTGATCCACCAGTTCTGGACTTTATCCTTTCTCTCCTGCTGTGCACGAAAAGACGAGGACCTGGGAACTCGGCTCTGCTCCACCCTTCCCTGCTTGGTGTGCAGCAGTGCCTGGACATCCCAAGGGCAGAAGCAAAAAACAGAACCACACTTGACAAGCTTCCCTGCAGAATTGAATGTCCTTTGTGTCCCCTAAGACACAAAGAATATTTTGTGTCTCAAGGGACTTACTTAGAAAATGGACAGTTTTGTCTTAGAGAAAATTAATGAATAGACAATACCTGTGGTGGTTTAAATGTCCTCTGTTGGCTAGGGTACTTGAAAACTTAGTTTCAAGTCAGTTGTGCTATTTGGAGAGGTTAGGGTGGTATACCCTTGCTGGTTGAGGTATATCACTAGAAACAAGGTTTGAGACCTTGTTTCAACCATATAGCAACCATATAGCAATGGTTCTCATCTGCTGGGTCATGACCCCTTTGGGGGTAACATATCAGATATCCTGCATACCAGATATTTACATTTCAATTCATAACAGTAGCAAAATTACAATTACAAAATAGTAATGATAATTTTATGGCTGAGGGTTCCTACAACCTGAGGAAATTTTAGTAAAGTATCGAAGACCTAGGAAGGTTGAGAACCACTGCTATCTATATAGCTTCATCCCACTTTCATTTTTGCTCTCTCTGCATCCTGTGACCTCGCAGCTCCCTGCTCTTGCCACCATCTGCTGCTTCCTGCCATGCCTCCCCTTTAATGAGCTCTTGTCCCATAAATTGTATTTGGTCACAGTGGTTATCGCAGCAACAGAAAAGTAGCTGATGAACCAACCTATAAGAAAAGGCACCAGAAAGCTGACCCCCCCCCCTTGACTCCTTGCGATGGTTACCTTCCTGTCAACTTGACACAAGCTGGGGTCACCTGGGAAGAAAGAAGCTCAATTGAGAAAACACCTCTACCTGACTGCCCTGTGGGCAAGTCTGTGGGGGCATTTTCTTGATTGATAGCTAACATGGGAAGGCCCAGTCCACTGAGATCAGCATCACCATAAAGCAGGTGATCCTGTGGTGTAAGCAAGTTGAGCAGGCCATGAGGAGCAAGCTAGGAAGTGGCATTTTTCCCGGCCACTGCTTCAGTTTCTACCTCCAGGTTCCTGCTTGAATCTCTGCCTTGTGGACTCCCTTGGTGATATAGTCTGTGATTGAGATGTGTAAGCCAAATAAACCCTTTCCTCCTTAAGTTGCTTTTGGTCACAGCAACAGTAAGCAAACTAGGACAGTCCTACATTGGAACATAGTGATGACATGGGTCTTGGTAAGCCAGGAAGAGGCTCTCCTCAGGACATTGTTGTCCACTGATGTCCTGACATTGAGACTTCTGAACTGTGGGAAATCAAAGACTATGATTGAGCTACAGTTTTTTGTTAGGGTGTTTTGTTGTGACAGGTTCAGTAGAAAGAGGGCAGCATGCTAGCTCCATCTCAGATTGTCAGGGATATACAACCTGCACCCTTAGGAAGGAAAGTCTCCAGGACAGACCTTCAGAAGCCTAAGTCCTAGTGTCCCTGGTGGTGGCTTATTTTGGGGCCCTGTGTGTTCTAATCTCATCTTTTTCTAAGGATGCCAGTCAGACTGGAGTGAGGACCACTCTGTGGCCCCCTTTGTGTTAGTTGCCTATTACTTGTAAGTTACTATCTCCAGATACAGTCACCTTTGGGGCACTGGTCATCAGGGATCAACCCATAAACATTTGGGGACATGTAACTTCCCATGGCAGTATTCAGTATATGCCTTTCCTATAGGGAAGGTCGGAGTCAAAATTTGTCTTTTCCATACATACTGTTGTTGGTCATTCAAATTTCTCCAGCCACCTGGCAACACTGGTAAACAATGTCTACACAAGTATGTGTAGAGTTCTCCCACCACAAATGTACTGTGTGTTCGCAGAAGATCTGTAGCAGCACTGGAAGCCACACAGACATGTATCAGGAGTCACATGATGTGTTTACATGATGAAATGTCACACCACTGCAATATCGAAGCAACAACTGCACACAACACCCTAGATGAAGCTCACAAACATAAAATTGAACAAAAGAAGCTGGACCCAGAAGAGCAAAGGTGATGAACCAAGGTGATATACAAACAGGCAATGTTGAGGAAGACATAGTCTATGTCAGCAGTCCACACAGTGTTCATACCACAGGGTAGGAGGTGCAAAAGAACCAGAAGGGCATACAGAAATGCCCTATTTCTTCATCTGCAGACTGTTTAAACCCATGCAATCTCTGAAAACTCTACTATGCACCAAGGGGGAGAAAAATTTGGGGAAAATACCCGGTGTCAGCTTCTGACCTCTGCACACATATACATACATGTCCATCCACATCCATATCCAACACAAATGCATACACAAATAAAGATATAGTGGTTTAAGTGCTTTATTGGGGCGAGTGAGAAGTCTCCATAGCAAAGGGCACATATTGCTCTTCCAGAGGATCTCATTTCTGTTCCCAGCACCCATTCTGGTGGCTTGCAACTATGTGTAACTCCAGTGCCAGAGGATCTGGCACCCTCTTCTGGTCTTTCTGGATACTTGCACTCACATGCTCATATCCCTATAAACACACACAAAGACACATAATTTAAAAATATTGAAGTCTTTAAAAATGTGTTTTAGGGGAAGTTGTGGCAAGATTGTAACTCTTCTGGAGAGAAAAGTCTTTTTTCTAGAATGTCTTCTATGATGGTTTGAATGAAAATGACCCCCTCTAGGCTTATGTGTTTGAATATTTGGTCCCCAGCAGGCTTGAGTATTTGGATACTCCATCCACACTGGGCGGAACCATTTGGAAAGTATTAGGAGGCATAGCCTTGTCAGAGAAGGTGTGTCATTGGGTGTGCACTTTGAGCTTTTAAAAGTGCATGCCATTCCCAGTTACCTCTCTCTGCCCCATACTTGTGAATCAAGATGTGAGCTCTCAGGTGCCTTTGCTCCTCCATCATGGACTCTAACCCTCTGAAACTGTAACCCCAATTAGACACTTCCTTTTACAATTTGCTTTGGTCGTTGTGTTTTGTCACAACAGCAAAGTAACTAATACAGCTTCATAAAGAGATATTAAGTAAAACCCAAACCTCTTCCTGCTTCTGTGTCTAATGTCCCAGTGCCAATTTATGCTCAGCTCAGGTTGATCTCTGTCACTCTCAGGTACCTGGGACCTGATATGAGCCCTCCCGGTGCCTGGCCATCATGAAGTACTCTCCATTTCCCCAAACTACAGGGCTACAAAGGCTGCTGCATTCTGGCATCTGTTCCTCAGAAGATTCGCCTTCCTGACTTGCTTGCCCTTCATAGAGCCCTTTGTTGGACCAGGCCTGTGAGTAGGAGCACTTTCTTAGTCCCAAGCCAGGAGGCAGATGGCACGTTTCTGCACCCTGTCCCCAACTGCTGCCTCTTTTATAATTTGTAGGATGTGAGACTACACCTGCTCCCTGACCCTGATCCTCAGGAGAAGGCATGCTTTCCTCTGACCCAGATTCTGTGCCTTTGACTGTGAATAAAGAAGTTAGACTTATGCCCCCAGAGATTGAGGCTTTGCAAGGCGCTTGCTCAGATCAGATGAGAGAAAGAAAGCAGGTCTGCTCAGGGTCTGAGGTCATTGTTAGTGGGAAGAATGCTGGCCAGAGGGGCTACAGAAAGAGCCTGCTCTCGTGGGCAGCCCTGGGAAGAATGCATCCTGCTCAGAGTTTCAAGGTGCCTCTTCTGCTTCTTTTAAAAGCCTTATGGAGGTGCAATTTACCTACCATAAAATTCTCCTTTCTAAGGGCACAATTCCCTGATCATTGGTTTATTACAGAGCTGTGCAGCCAGCAGCACAATCCAATTTTAGAGCGTTACCATCCCTCCCTAAAGGAATGGCTGTGCCCATTAATGTTCACTCCGTTGTTCCTAAAATCTACCCCCAAGCTCTACCAACCACTAGCCTACTTTCTGTCTCTGTAGACATGCCTGTTCTGAATAGGATAACATTCCCTGCAAATGGTAGTTATCATAGAGCATGTGGGGGTTTTCTGTGTGGCTTCTTTCACTTAGTGCAATGTGTCAGAGGTGCACTTGCCAGGGCTTACAGCAGGACTTAGGTCCTTTTCACTGTCTTGTACTCTTCCAATGTATGGATATACCACATCTGGCTCGCTCATAACCCAGAGGATGGGCGTTTGGGTTTTTCCCACATTTTCAGCTATTCTAACTCCTACCCCCATGAATACATGCGCACAAGGCCTTCTATATAGATACTATATTTTTAATCTCTCTATAGATAGTATAGTTTTTATTTCTCTAGAGTTGATACACAGGTGTGACATTGCTATTTCATGTGGCCTCTCCTCAGCATTATGAAGAACTGCCATATTGTATTTCCAAAGCAGCTTCACCCATCACTCTGAATTCTTATCAGCACTTACCATTGTCTGGGTCTTTGTTTCTATTCATCACAGTGTGTATGAAATGGTATCTCCATGTGGCTTTCATTTCCCAGGGGCTGTTTATGTGTTTATTGTACTTTCCTAGGGAGACCTATTTGTTAACTGATATATTAACAAGGGCACCCCGCCCCAAGGAAACCTGACTGTCTAAAAGACCTAGACTGCAGTCATCACTCTGCCATTTACTGCACCAGTTTAATACAACTATGAACATCAATACTGTGGGGCAGTGGACTGTGTCACCAAATAGAAAACTTGGTAAGGTCAAGCAAGTTCAGGAACCCTGACAAGTCTCATAATTGAGAACAGCTCCAGTCCAAAAACACATGACCAAGACACCCCATTGAGATGACTGTGACAATCGGTCACTTAGGAACAATACCTGAAGTCCTTCCACATGCAGATGAGGCATCCTTAACATCATAGACCAAGCCAATTGAAAGCATCTGCTTCTAGATTTCAACCCATCCCCACATGTTTATAAGATCCTATCCACCAGGAATAAAGTACATGAGTTAATTCCCCAAAGACCATCTGGGAGTGCCCGTCTTATTGAGCTGTAACACTCCAGGGAAGAGTTTTTTCTCCTGAGACTTTGGCCTTCGCTGGACTTCGACTTGGCCTAACCATGTGTGAGAGCCTGACTGCACTTCCTGCTCAGTGGCCCTGATGTTGGCCCCTAGCTGCCCACTGCATCTAGCTGCCTGCCACCTACTCTCGGGCAGCAGCGGCTGTGGAAGAGGCCCTGCAGTCCACCTTGCTCTGGCTTTCCCTCTGAGAGCTGTAACTCTGGCTGCTCCAGCTAGGCCAAAACAGCAGATCCCCCCAAACAGTGCCTGGTACACAGGCCTACAGACTGGCAACTATGTTAGGAACACAACATTCTGCATATCTTAGCTAAACTTCATTTCTGCTATCCATACCCCATTTGATAGATGGAGCAGGACTTGAACTGGGAAGAACCCCAGAACTGACACTAAAGTTGATGTTCTTCAATTCCCTCCTGTGTTTCTGTAGCCAGGCATGTTCTGTCATCCTATGTCCATGAAATAAGTGTTCCAGTCCTTAGCCATCAGAGATGGGCCTCAGATAATGAAGAGTTTCTCAGATGATACCTGCTTTAGAGATTAGCTCACACAATCTCCCTAACCAGCCATGAGCCTGTTCCATCAATGTTCTATTTCAAGACTAGATGGGCAAGTTCAGAGGGGTCAGCCCTCTGAGTCAAGTTCACTCAGCAGAGCTGACAATCAAACGAGCCAGTCTGTTTCTGGAACCTGAGACCTCACATTTCTGAGGTTGTGCTGTCCCTGATCCAGAAAGGGGGCTGAGCTTACTGAACTTATAATGATGAAATAGAGGCCAAGCTATGTTTGTTCTACCCCCCCCCCCATTATGATGAATTAGAGGCACATCTCCCCTCTGCCACTTTCCTATTCTGATGACATAGAGGCAGAACCATGTCCCCTCCTCTCCTTTGTTCTGATGAAATATAAACACACACCCTCATGTACAATCCAAACCTCACTCCTGTTCACCCTAAGAAAAATAAGTCCTTTGTTATTCTCAGAACAAACCACAATTATCAGGAATCAGAGCCTGGCTGGCACTGCTTTCGGGCTGACTGACTAGTGTGTGCTCAATGCTGCTGAAACTTCTGGGACCCGGGAGACACTACACACCTGCTAAATTGGAATGTGCAGCTTAGCAAGATCCACAGGCACTCCATGTGACCCTCAGAGATGGAGAAAGAGCCCTGAGAGCTGGTTCTCACAATGACAGCTCCAGCCCCTCTCTGCATACCTCACTGATCCTTCCTTGGACACCTTAGGGAAGGCCCGCTCCTGAGCAAGTTTCTTCTGCCACCCTCACTCAGAGCTCTGCAGACACTGACTGCAGGTTCACACCCAAGTTCCTCCCTCCCAGGATTGCTCTGTGTGCAAGCCTGGAAGCCCTTCCAAGGGTCTCGGCAGATCTGGACTATGTGTGGTTGTTTACGGCAAGCAGGTGTGGGCCACATTTCCCCCAATCCCTCATCATTTCCTTTACTCACACCCGTTTGTATCCATCTACTTGCCCACCTATCTGGGGTGTGACTTGGGAGGCCTAGCTTACACTCTGCCTGGGGACAATGATTCTGTGAAACACTTCTACAAGAGAGTGTGAGGAAGATGTTACAAAACTAAGACCTTTGGAGAAGGACCCTGATAAGTCCTGCATTTAAATTATAAGACTCCTAGGGGATGGAGAAATGGGTCTATAGTTAAGAGTACTTACTGCTCTTGCAAAGGACCTGGGTTAAGTTCCCAGCACTGGCATGGTCACAACTCACTGCCTCTCCTAACTCCAGGAGCCCTGATGCCCTTTTCTGGAGTTTTTAGGTGACAGCACAATAAGCAAAACACTCATGCACATTATACAGACACACATATATGTACACACATACACACACATTTATATGTATATATAAATCCTAATATATCCAGCATTACCCAAATATATTGACTTATGAAATTCCTGTTCTCAAGGAATCACAATAAACAGAGTATTACTAGAAACATATCCCATAAAATGCTACTATGGACACAGAATCCAATTACCACTGTCAAAGGCCAGTGGGACCTAGGAATCTGTATTTCATCACACTATCATCAGTGTTTTAGAGCATAGCTCAGCTCAGGAGACTGACCAACTCCATCTCCCCGGCATGCCGTTTCCACGGTTCATGCACTGGCGCTCTGTTTGAGATGCTCTAACACGTGCACGGCGCTGTGATAACACAGAGCCAGAGTCTTGAGAGCTTACTCAACAGAAGGTGTTTCTCACAGTTTTAAAGTCTTGGAAGTACAAACTCAAGATCTGGCATATTCAATGTCTGGGGAGGAACCACTTCCTATACCTAGTGGCTATTCTTACAGTGTATTTCCATGACATGAAGGTGAACAGACAGAAGTGTTGGTGTACACATGTGTGTTCATGTGGAGGCCCCAGGTCAACCTTAGCCACCTACCTCGGTCACTCTCCACCTCATTTTTCTTTCTTGGAACATGGTCTTTCATTGAATCCAGAGCTTATTAGTTTTGCGAGGCTAAGAGGAACATGAAGTTCCAGAGACCTTTCTGTCTCATGCCCTCAAGCCTGTGATGTGTACCCCCACTCCACACTGTTTTTCATGTGTACTAGGGTTCTGAACTCAGGTCCTCATGCCTGCATAAAAACCACTTTACTGACTGAGCCATCTCCCCAGACCCCTTAAATCTCCTACCTGAGGGTATGAACCCCACTTTTAGGGTTCTAACTTCATGACCTAATCACCATCCCTAAATCCTCACTTCTTGATGCTACTATCTTGTGCTTGAGATTTCAACACACCCAATTGCATTCCACCCTCAGAAACCCAAACTGTGTGTCCTCCGTATCTGAAAACGATTACATCCTCGTAGACTTAAAAGTCTGCACCCATTTCAGCATCAATTAAAACAACTGAAGTTTTAAGTGTTATCTTATTATTATCTTACTACAATACAATACAATACAGATACAAGTAAAACTCAAGTGTGCCTCTGAACTCAAACAATATCTGTATTTCCAAAGCAAAATGGTGAGCTGGCAAGGTGGAGATTCCTGGAAGAAGTATTAAGGGACAGGATTGGCTGGGTGCAATGGCATGCACAGGAAGATTGTTTGAGCCAGGATTTCAAAGCCAGCTTAGGTAACACCAGCTAGATAGATAATGATGATGGATTGATTCATTGACTGATAGATAGATAGATAGATAGATAGATAGATAGATAGATAGATAGATAGATAGATAGATAGATAGAGTGAATGATGGGTCTCAATTTTCCTCTGGGCCACTGGGGTGGAGGTTCCACCCCCATACATAGTCAAGGTCCTACCCGCCCCCATACACAGTCATACAGGTTAGGAGCTGGTCCCCAAAGTTCCAAGTGGCAATACTCACACATTTTTGCTGAATGTAGGCCAAGCCCATAGCTCTCACAGCTTGGACTGACAAGCCTGTGTTTCCTTGGAGCTATAATCAATCGCTATGCCTCTGTAGTTTGGGCTCTTGAAGACAGGCTCTCTCCTGTGGTCCCCCTGGATGATGATCTGGCGGAAACTCTCCAGTTCTATGCCTGAGTTTTACTCCATCAGCTCTGGCCTTAGACATTGAGGTGCAGGCAGCCCTGTAGCCAGGCTCCATGCACATGCTCAGTGCAAAGTCAGAGAGGTAACTGGGCCCACGGGAGCTGGAGTGAACAACAGCACCTGTGGCCCCTTCTTTGAAATGTTCTTGCAGTTTCCATATCCCCTGTCCAGTAGGTAGGTCCTTTTATTTATACTTCCTGCCATATGCCAGATACTAACCTCATTTATATGAAGCATAGCATTTAATGCAAAGAGCTTTCTAAGTGAAAATACCCCTTTCTGCTTTTAATATCTCAAGGAACTGATGCATTGAAATCAAACTGATTTATCCATCTTGGTAGCACGTTAGCTCATACAGCCTAACTCTGGTGTTTGAGATCCTAATTTATTATAATTGCTGCAGACCACTGAACTTATCAAACTATAGAACAGCTTTGAACTTGTAGTTTGTATTCTAACATCCCCTATGGGGAAAAAAAGCATCTGGCTGCAACTAGCCATTTGCTCATCTTTTCTCCCCTCAAATTTTAACTTGGGTGAGTTTATTTTGGTATATAAGCCTAACAGCTACACTCACTCAGCACCGTGCCAAGAGCTTTATATAAGCTTTCTTTTTAAAGTAGTGTTTTTATTTATTCTTTGAGAATTTACATTTACACAATGTATTTTGATCGTATCCCTGTACCACTACCTCCCTCTATCTCTCCCTAGTGCCCTAAACCCATCATCTTTCCAACTTCATGTCCTCAAATTTTTGTTATTTATAACCTTCTAAGTGCAATTAATGTTCCCTGTATGCTTGTAAGCACATGGGGGTGAGGTCATCTACTGGAGCATGCCCCCAAAGGAGAGTGACTCTCCCTCAGCAATCATCGACTGCTAATAGGTTCTCTGCTATCCACCCCCCCCACACTCATACTGGAATTTTGATTGGCTTGATCTTGTGCAAGTCTTGATCAGGTAACCACGTGTACTGTGAGTTAATGTGTACAGTATCCATGGCATATCCAGGGGTCAGCATTTCATAGCTCTCCTCGTCTATCATCTCTCACATTTTCCCCATCAACTCGTCCACCATGCACCTTGGATGGAAGAAGACGGATAGAGATGACTCATCCCCAGTTGAGCATTCACAGTTACACTCAGAATGCCGACCAGTTAGGAGTCTCTGCATTAATCATTCCTCACCACAAGAGGAAGATTCTCTGGACAAAGTTGAGAGCAGCACAAATCCTTAGACATCATATTTAATATTAAGCAAAAATATTTAGACAGTTTGACAGCATGGCTATTTTAAATGACAGCAGTAGATTCCCTCTAGGGTTTTTTATTAATCTCCCTAATTATGGGCTTTTGACTAAGTCTACAGTACCAGGCATGAAACTTCTACTGGAAAGCAAGTCTAACATCCACTCAGATAGCAGTTGGTTACCTGCAACTGTCATGCCAATATGCATTAGTGGGTACATCTTGCCAGGCAGGTCAGTATAGTAGCATACAAGGTCCGACGTTGTGGGAAACTATGCTGTCTCCTGGCACTGTGTAAGCCAGCTGGCCCGTAGAAAGTTACCTGTCACTCAATGTTGATTTCACCAAGTCCTGCATTCAAAGTGAGTGGTAATTTTTAGCAATGAGTTCTTCCCATCAATTTATTGTAGGTAATCAAAAGCAATGGCTATAAACTGTATTGTTTGGGCTGCCTCTGGGGCCTCAAGGAAATGGTTCCTAAACAATAGCCTTGGACTTCCATTTAGATGGCTAGGTAACCAACATTTTATCAGATGGCATTGAACTGTTCCAAACAAATCCTCTTCCCCTTTACAGTTCATCCTGAGATGTCACGATCTTTAGGTTTGGTTTCCTTTCAGGTTTTCAATTCCATCTTTGAATCCCTTGCCTCTTCTTGCATGGTACTCTAAGCAATCAAGAGAATCCAAGCCACACCTTCAACACTTGCTTTGATATTTTCTCAGCCAGATATCCATCCAATTTGGGCTCTTACAAGTTCTGCCTTCCATAAAACACTAAGATGAAAATACAACTCAGGCAAGCTCCTGGACAAGTGATAGCAAGGCTGGCTTTTCCTCCTTGGTCAATAACAAACTCATTTCAATCTAAGGCCTCATCAGAATGGCCTTCGCCACCTACTGATGTAGAAGTATTCCTATTCTGATAGGAATATGTGCAGCACGGTTCATGGGTCGGAAACATGATTCCTTATGTGGCCCTGGGTAGAGGTAACACTAGTGATAAGTATTTGAGCCATGGTGAAGAAGAACTTTAGAAAATTCCACCAGACTCCTCCCCTCCTGGAAGCCAAAGGTCATAAAGAACATAAGCATTCCTCCCCTCCAGAAGGGAGGAGCTAATTATATTCCTCAGACCACCAGAGCTCATAGACATATTCCAAGGTGGACTGTTGACCACCCACCTCATTCCCTATAGACCAATCAGTTTAAAAGTCACACTGTTCTGCCAATCACATTGTGCCTAATGGCTGCTTCCTGGAGAACTGTATAAAGGCTCACTGGACTGGCTGTGCATGGTTGTTCTCTCTTTCTCCATGTGCAGTGCGACCCCAACATGTTGGAACAATAAATTCCTCTTGCTTTTTGCATCGATTCCTGGCTCTTCGTCATTCACTCAGGGAGTCCCTGGTAAGCTAAGGCTCCCCTGAGGCTTACAATGGGATACCACTTTTATGAAAGGAAAAAGGCTTTAGAGTGGGTGGGAGCTTACTAGCATGGGAGTGACTTGCCTGTAGTGACAATTTCAGAGTTTTGGTTTCTTTGAAAAACATAAAAATAGTATAAGAATGTGTTCTATTTCACTCCCAGATGTGGGATATGCGGCTGCTTCAGACTGTCCACAGCAGCTGACTGTGATTTGTCTTGTGCTCTTGCAGGGATGTCATTTTGCCAGCTGCAGATAGTTTCTGCGATTGTTTGATGTTTGTAATTCTGGGGAATTTTCAGAGGGTATATAAACGCTAGGGCCCTGAGAGTCAGGGTGGGAGGTGGTTGGGTTTGGTTGTTGTCACTGGTCATTGTTGATTGCAGTTTGTTAGCAGTCATGCACAAAGAAGAAATAAGAAGAAATTAGATATCCTAATGGTGAAGATCAAATTTGTCCCAAGGAACTTGACACCCCTAATAGGCAGGAAGTTGTCTAAGAATGATATCACCCCATTTCAACCACTGACTTTAATCTGAGCTCTTTTATCTAGTGTTAGGGAGTTGGAAAAGGGTGAAGAAGGGTGGAAGAAAGAAGAACCCCCAAATTAACAAAGACCAACTACAGTTCCCTATTGAAAATTTTAAATGAAAAACTCTCTTACCCTTTTATGCCTCCCTTTCACCTTCAGCCATGAGACAAAGCAGCAAAAAAGCCCTTGCTGAATCTTAGCCCCTTGACACTCGGTTTCCTATTCTCCAGAACTACAAGTTTCTTTTCTTTATAATTTACCCAGTCTCTGGTAATAGCTTTGTGATAACAGAACAAAATAGACTATGGACCATCTATGCTTCTAAACATTTTTAATGTCGCAGATACTCTAAGATATCTCAGCTACCCTTTGCAGCTCTCCACTGATTTTTTCCAAGTCCTCATCAAATCACCTTCAGCAGTCCATGCATAATGTGGGCTTTCACTAGCATGCATCCCACCACTCTCCAGCCTCTACAGGGTATCCTGTTGGAGGGCCAATTGTATACTTTTAGAAATTTGTACAGAACTACCCACCTTTTTGGTACCAATATCCTGTCTTAATCCATTTGCTACAAAATGACTTTAAGACCCTGGGAAAATAAAGTCTATGATAGTTCTTACTGATCCCAGGATCCCTTGCACCTCACAGAGCCAAGCACATAACAAGCCACTGTGATCAAATGAATGTTGTGCTCTCCAGGCCCGTGTCCTCACCTGCCCACAGAATGGTTCATTCTGTACTGATATTACCCATTGATTTTTGACTCAAGAAAATTGAGGTAGTGTTCACCATGCTAACAAAGTCTCTTGAGGACACAGCTCAGGGTGGAAGCACAGACGACCCAGATTAAGTGTAAATTAGGTAATCTCCCCATACCCTAGATTCTCATCCGCAAAACGGAGCTATAAGACACTCCCTCCCCATAAAGTTCTTTCTGGAAGTTAAATGAAAGCTTAACTCAATGCCTTTACAAAGTAGCCACTTATTTGATTCTAGTTGCTGTTATTAGAATGGTAATCATTGGTGATAGGTTCTTAGAACAGATTAGCATCCCTGTGGGTGGTAAAGGGCATCAGCCCTCTGTCAAAGCTCCTGCAAACGGGTGAGGTTCATTCCTTCCCTTTATGCAAAAGGACAAAGGCATGCCTCACTTGGGCTCTTGCAAAAAGCTCTCCCCACTACCACTGGAAGGGGAAAATGGATTCATTTTCATTCATCTTCCAGGGCCTCTTTCAGCTGACACTAGTAACAGAGCTTTAAGCATTTGATATTGGCTTGCCCTGTTCATTACTTTGGCCTCTTCCTGTATACCCACACCTCCACTGGCTGAGTTACAGAGCTGGGCTCCAGATGGTCCCCATCAGAACTCCAAGGCTCCCCAGGCTAGTGGAAAGTACTTGAGTTGCTTCTTGGTGACTTCAGGTCTTGCAAAGTTATTTCCTCCTCTAATTTGCCCTCTCATTCCCCAACAATGCCAGCCCTGCAATGTCACATAGAAATGGCCACCAGGGAATGGCTTTTAAAACAGCAAATTGCATCAAATGCAGGACTGTGTGAGTCCCATCTTCATCGAGGAATTTCCCTGTTTGGTTTGGCCATCCAGTGGAGCATTAGACAGCAGTTTAATCATTATTACCAGTGCTGCACTGTGACTCTCAGGAGAAGCACTAAACTGGAATGAAAAGGAACTGACATAATTAGTCTGACACAGTTCAATAGGGAACTATTACACCAAAGGTAATGAGCTCCAGTGATATGTTAATGTTATTGTAAGAAATTATGCCAGCGCAACAAAGTGGCTTTGGGTTGGGGGTGGGGGAAGGGACAATCTGGGAATTTTCCCAGGCAGTAGACTAATGAAGGGAAAGAATTCAAGAAGGCTTGTAAAAACCTTTTCTTCCAGGTATCTGTGGTCACTTGGAGCTGAGGACCTGTTACCCAGGGTACAGGGACACGGCTGAGGCTATGTAGGCAATGTGGTCACTGTCGATACAGAGAAGTGACTGGATATTTGTTCAACTAGGAAAATAAAAGGATCAAGAGAATCGCTCTGAGCACTAGAAATCAATGCAGGGATATTGTGAGAGCAGTTCCTTGTGTAGTTCCTCAGCACCACACAGTGTAGGGATTGGTATCTGGCTGCTTTTGAGAAACAGAAGGACACACTTACAAAGCAGGGACTCGGATATCCAATAACTGTAACTCTTATCAAGGAACGTAAACCTTAAAGCCTCAGCTTCCTCATTTTTTAAGTGGGTACATCAGTGCCTACCTTCAAAGCTGAAGTTAAGCCCTGATGCTCCCACTAGAAATAACAGGAGTACAACGAGAGAGGGCTAACACAATGCTGGCCTTTTGTCCTTGTGCCTGGACAAGCTCTGAAGATGCTGCCAGGTACCAGAACCTTCTGATATCAGCATCTAACCTCACAAGAAATGTTGTCTGTCTTGAAAGAATAGAGAGGTTTTTCTTGCTATTATTTCTCAAACAATGCAGTATTAACAACTATTTACACAGTATTTATACTGCATTGGACATTTAAGCAATCTGGAGATTATTTAAAATACACATAAAGATGTCCAGGGGTTCTATGTAAACACTATCCCATTTTATGTAAGAGTCTTGTGCATCTGTGGGTTCTGGTATCTGGGAGGGAGGCCCTGGAAGCCACTTACTGCTCCAGAATATACACTGTCCATGATTAATCACTCTTGTACTCATTTCCATTCCATTGCCCCATTCTCTCAAAGCAATCTCTGTGAGCTATAAACAGATGTGTTCTTTGCTCCATTTTACAGGTAGGAAGATTGAGGCACCACAGATCAAGTGTTGTCACACAGCACACAGGTCAGGCAGAACAAGTGTAAACTTTAATACCAATTCCTGGAATGAGGGCTATGTTCCTGGGATGCTTCACCCTCCACAAACCTCAGCACAGGGTGCAAGGGATGCTTGGAACGAACCATCCAAGCTGGGACCCTTCTTTATATCCTACAAAAGTGGGAGTTCCAGGGAGGGAAGGGATATCAATCCACCCACAACACCTTTAATCACAAATTTGTCCTGCCTACAAAACATACAGGGATAAAGATGGAGCAGAGATTGAAGGAAGAGCCAACTAATGACTGACTCAATTTGAGACCTGTCTCATGTGAGAGAGCCCACCCCCAACACTATTAATGATATTCTGCTATGCCTACAGACAGACACAGAGACCCACAGCCAAACATCAGGCAGAGCTCTGGGAGTCTTGTGGAAGAATTGGGGATAGAATTGAGAGAGTGGGGGTGGTGGTGAAGGACACCACAAGAAGACCTACAGAGTCCATGGGGGCTCACAGAGACTGAATCACCAACCAAAGAACATGCAGGGGTTGGATCTAGACCCCCTACACATTTGTAGCAGATGTACAGCTTGGCCTTCTGGTGGGTTCCCTAACAACTTGAGCAGGGGAGGATGCTGCCTCTGACTCTGTTGCCTGTCATTGGATCCCCTTCCCCTAACTGGACTGCCTGGTTGGGCCTCAGTGGGAAAGGATATACTGAGTCCTGCTGAAAATGGATGTCCAAGGATGGAGTACCCAAGGAGGGCTTTCCCTTCTCTTGGGAGAAGGGGAGGCAATAATGGCAGAAAGAACTTGTAAGGGTGGGACTGGGAGGAGAGGAAGGAGGAGGCTTCAATCCAGATACAAAGTGAATAAATAAATTAGTGGGGGGGGGGGGGGAGGTCCTTTGCTTGCTAGGACCGTGGGTGACTTGGGAATCAACCTTCTGTGGTCTTTTTTGAGAGAAGAAAGGCTACCCTACTCACCCTACTCTACCCTACTTTAGCTTCATAGGCCAATCTCTGCAGGCCACGTGAGCAGCTCTTACCTGAAGAGTCCAAGCATCCACAGGCAGCCAACACAGCAGGGCAGCCAACAATAGGCCAGAGGCTCTCCACATGTACGCTCTGATCAGCAACCTCAGCAGCACTCAGCACTTGTGAGATATCCCATTTCTCTGGTGCTAGAGCTGACCTGCTGAGTGTGAGACTCTGGGAGTACAGCTCAGCAGGCCACAGTTCACAAGCCCTCTGGGGCACCTTATGGAAACAGCAGTGCAGGGACTTCTAGTCCTGCATCCTGACCTCCCATGTCATGGGATAGAGGGAAAGGGGTGAGGTCTAATTTGGACACTTTTTCTTCCTTGCTCTTTCCCACCAGTCTCTCTGTACTTTCTACCTGGCCTTACCCATTAGTCTGACCCTTCCTGCCTGATGTGCCCCTTCCTCTGGGCTGTTCTTCCTAATGAGCAGTTCTGGAATCTTGCCTTTTTTCCTGCTCAGAGCCTACTACATTGCAACTAGATGCGACAGGAATGGGCTTCATTTCTGCCCAGCTCTTCCCTGCCAACCAAGGCTACCAGTGGACTTTTTCTGACTATATACGGGCAGAGTCATTCTTTCCCACCAAAGAACTAATTTCCTTCTGACGACGTCACATTCTAGTCTGTGAGGGAAGTGTGAGTTATTCCTGTTAGTACAGCTTGTCCCACTCACTGTGGAATAATGACAGGCCCTTATCCTATTAGAGTAACATCTCCTGCCTCCCAGGATCCATTTTCACACCAAGAAGCCAATACGTGTCTGAGAGTATCTCTGAGTCACCCAGCCTGGCCTTGTTCCTTTTTGTTCCTGATGGAGAAGGGGTGCAGTTCACCTCATTCTCCATTGCTCACTGCATGAGTGACAGAGCCAGAAAGGGAAACAACAAGATTGGTGATGACACTTTCCAGTGAGGCTCTGCCTTAGTGTTCCAGTCCGTATCAGCACCCGTTTGGGAAGGGCCTTCAGGTCTCCCCCTCTCTAAAGAGGACCTTGGACAGCAGAGGGTTCTGGGTTCTACTTCCATGAGGTATTCCTAAAACATATGGCATGCCAAGATCCATTACTCTTTATCTTCCCTAAGCCATGATTCACTACCCCAGGATCAGAGGAGGTAGATTTCAACAAACAAGCAAAATTTCCTGGAATAGGCCCTGCCCAACAGTGCATGAATTTCCTGCTCATGGCTGAGTTCATGCGTGGTTCATGTCACAAATGCTTTCCTTCCCACCCTGATGGCCACAAGCCATAGGTGGGACCAGCATCCTGTTAGCAGACATGGGAAACCCTGGTCATGTGCTGATGGCTCTTGTTTTGGATAGCAACATCCCTTACAGGAATAATGTCAGTTCTGGGCCATCTTCTTCCCTACTGTAACCAGGAAAGTTTCAGTGTCCAACAGTCGACCAATCCCATGAATCACAAGGAACCCACCAGGAGTTTTGTTCCCAGAGAGAGCTCCCAGGAAGACCCTCTTTTGCTTTCTCCAAGCTGGATCAGAAGACGAGGGAGGACCAGTTCCTTGTCTTTAGCCTCAGACTTTAATTGACTTAGGTCACAAATGACCAGTTAATCTGACTTAAATTGGCTAAGCAAAATGAGAAATATAGCCGGGCGTGGTGGCATAAGCCTTTAATCCCAGCATTTAGGAGGCAGAGGCAGGCGGATTTCTGAGTTTGAGCCCAGCCTGGTCTACAAATTGAGTTCCAGGACAGCCAAGGCTATACAGAGAAACCCTGTCTCGAAAAACCAGAGAGAGAGAGAGAGAGAGAGAGAGAGAGAGAGAGAGAGAGGGAGAGAGAGAGAGAGAGAGAGAGAGAAATACGTAGGCTTACATAACCAATATTTAGAAACAGTCTTGCTGCATTGCTGCAGGTGTGGCTGGATATGGATAGTCTAAAATACACTAGCCACAAATGTATATTAAGACTTCTATGCTCCGGGTTGGGTTGTTGGTATACAGATCAAACTTTGACCTCATGAAGACAAGCCTGTGTCACACAAGATTACCACTGACTTGATGCCACATCCTTTCTGATTCAAATCCATGAGGAACTCTGAGTCCCAGCAAATGTCCCTGAAGCACTGATTGGCCATTCAGGTGGGAGTGGGATGGGAGGTGTTTTTGCTGACTCAGCTTCTAATCTCATTCAGACCATTGAAATGGGTGGAAGGAGAGGGGCAGTTGAAGACAGCATTAGTACCAAAAACTAACAAGCAATCTCTTCTACAGTTTATTTGTCTCCTTGCTTGAAGATTGCCTCCCTCCTCAAAATGCAAGTTTCTCTGATGGGCTGAGCAGGCAGAGCTGGACTCCCCTTCCTTCCCAGTTTTCCTCCAGAGTCAAAACAACAACAAAGCATGTTCAGGCACACCAGGGCAGTTTACCTGTTCATTTCCCATTCTTTGTCACCTCCTTTGTCCCTGTGACAATGATGAGTGCTTAAAGCTGAGTGTGCCCCACATTCACCCGTTGAAGCCCTATTAGCCAGGGTGATAATGGCAGAAATGAGCCCTTTGAAGGGTTATCAGGGTTAGATGATGTCATGAAGGTGATGCTCTGGAGATGGGATGAGTGTTCTTTTCAGAACAGACATCAGAAAGGATGAGCAATTAGAAAGGCACAAAGAAGAGGTCATGTGAGGACACAGGGAGAAGCATCCATCTGCAAGCCAGGAATAGAGCCTAGCGGCCAGCCATACTGAGCTCAATCTTATACCCATAGCCTCAAGACAGAGAGAATAAGTGACTGATGTCAGAATCTCCAGTCTGCTGAATATCTTGTGGCAATCTGAGAGAAATAGGATAATGGGATAGACTTTGAGTTCTTTCTGTCCAACTCCCCTGAGACCATCTGAAGGTTAAGAGGGCTCCGAGGAAGGGTGGATGCTGCTTCGAGCAGTAAGGCAGAGAGACAGTGGAGACTATAGAGGGGCAGAGTGGTCCAGGCCTGTTTTCCTTCCACTGTAGCTTACATTGGATTGCAGTGAAGAGCCCTGCCAGCTGACTCAGAGCAGAAACCCTAGTCTTTAGTCTCCATTTGCCCTTGACTTGCTATCTGGTGCAGATGCAGGGCATATGTAATCCTCCTCTCTCTGAGCCTCAGTCTTCGTATCCATAAGGTGGGGATGTAGAATTGCATATATGCATGTTCCCTTCCAGTTTAGATGCCCTGCTTGTTCTCTTGAGCTGGTAGGACCGCAGCAGTAGACACCCAGATAACACCCATCCTTGTCCTTCACTCAGGGTTCTCAGAGATCGGAGCACCCATATGCCAGAAAAACCAACATCTATTTGTCCCCACAGAATCCCCAGCTTGGCCGGGGTCGAGCTGCTGGTAGAATTTCCGATGCTTAGTCATACTTTTTTGAGTAAATATCATGGTAAAAAGACATGACATTTCCGGGGCCAGTCTTCAGCATTAATAAAAGATTCCAAGAACAGAGTGACCTTTTCACAAAGGATTTGTAAATGCCAAAAACTACATAAAACCTCTCTCTCTGAGGCCGACAGGATTGTCACAGCTCAGCATTTATTCTGCCACATGCAAGGCTGGCTCTGCCCCCTGCCAGGTCCTTGTGATGCTGGTAAGGAGCTGAGGGCAGGAAGTAGGGGAGGATGAAGGAGAGGAAGAGGAGAAAGAGAATAAAGTAAGGGGGGACAAAGGGAGAGAGTGGGATGGAAAAGAGGCAGAGGGAAAAAAGATTGGCAGGGCTCCAGGGGGCCATCTTGGAAATGTATGTATGTGGCTCAAGGAAGTAGATATATCCAATTTGCCACCTCACACAACCAAAATTAACTATGAATATAGACACAAAATTGTAAGCCTAGAACATTGTCAGGTAGTATTGGTTGGTTGGTTGGTTGGTTGGTTGGTTGGTTGGTTGGTTGGTTGGTTGGTGGCTTATTTGTGACTTGATTATGCAGTTTTTGAGGGTAAGCTTTGTAGATGACAACACTATAGTGCAATGTCAAAAGGTTGGACAAGCCGGGCGTGGTGGCGCACGCCTTTAATCCCAGCACTCGGGAGGCAGAGGCAGGCGGATTTCTGAGTTCGAGGCCAGCCTGGTCTACAAAGTGAGTGCCAGGACAGCCAGGGCTACACAGAGAAACCCTGTCTCGAAAAACCAAAAAAAAAAAAAAAAAAAAAAAAAAAAAAAAAAAAAAAAAGGTTGGACATACCTGACTTCCAACTCTTAGCCACTGCCACAGTAGAGCCAGTTCTGCTACCTCCTGCTGGCCACAAAAGGTGGCTTGAGAGATTGGTTCATGTACAGGAGCCCAAACATTCTCTTGCTAGCCTTCATGCATCCTGGGCAAACAGAAGCACAGGGTGAGGAGGCTGAGCCAAGCCTGGATGTGCCTTAAAAGGAGCCTTCCTGTTAAGGTTCTAGAGGGCTAATACTAAGGCATCATGGAACAGGAGACATTAATAAGGGCATTCTTGTTAGTTTTCTGCTCCATTCTTTCTTTTTGGGGACCTCTGAGACCTTTCTGCTCTTTGGTCTTCCTCAGTAAGCAGGCAAAGAGCTCAGAGTAGCGTTAGAAGTAGACCCTACTTCTAGAGCCAGAGAATTCATCAACTCCTTCCCACTCCCCAAGGCAACTGCCAGGGACTTTTTGAGGGGGACCTTCCATGTAGAGCTATACCCTAGAAAGATGCTTCATCTCCTGACAGGTGCCTTGCCTCTGTGAGGCCAGAGCTGGGCATGATGCTCTGAGCTGCCCTGGGCTGGGTTCACTGTGCTGTGATGCTTGAAAGATCCTAATTTTCTTTTTAAAAGATGATGCATTCTACAACAGGACATAATAGTACACAGCAGACAGGAGGCAATTGTCCAGTTAACTAGGACAGAGTAGGTCTCATGGCCTGGCTCGGGCACCTGATTCGTGGTTTTAGAACATGCTCTACAAAGAGCTTTTAATTCAACTATGACAAGTCAAGGTTTTGGTGGGCCACACTATGTGCTAAGCAGTGGGTAACACAGAAAAGCCCTTAACTGTCCCTCTGAGCCTCACAGTCATGATCAATGAGTCCTTTCAAGAGTCAGCTACAGAAAAACAAAAGATCAGAACATGCAAGAGGTTTGCCATTATAACACAGAAGAATGAAGACTGGAATTCAGATCCTGCCCTTTTCATCCACTTTTCTGCAGCCCATCCTATGAGAAGTGAAAGCTGAGCTAGTTTCTAGTTGTCTGACGATGGGTGAGAATGTCATCTGAGTCAGTGAGACAGAGGCAATGTCTCCCAGGCTTCCTTGACGGACAAGGCTCACAAGCGATGGTTGGTGTGAACTGAAGCCTCCTGCCAAGTGACAGTATAGAGAAGCAACAAATGCAGAAAGCATCAGGGAAGCACAAGACACAGACCTTGCTGACTTTGAGGGTGCAGCTGTGGTAGAGTAGGAGTTCCCGGCCAGTGATAACCTGATACGACAAGAGAGAGGGGAAGCTTTGAGCCCCAACCAAGGTGTACAAAATTGGGAATCAAAACCCAAACCTGGCCCATTGGAGTGAATCTGAGTGCACAGTACCAGGAAGACATACAAAACAAATCATCAGAGGGCTCAGTGTACATAGGGCAGGCACAAGCAGTGGGGGTCAAAAACCAGAGAAGGCCAGGGTAGAGGCAGCATCGGCAAGGATGGGAGAGAGTGTTGTGGTCAGTCAGCCCACCCCAGGTTCTGCCCACCACAGGCTCTTGCTGCCACCCCTCCCCCAGGTTAGATCCATGTAAAGGGCCCAGTGTAAGGCAGACAACTGAGGGTCCTCATCACAGATTAAGCTGGCACCTGAAGTGACAGTCCACATGACAGGCCAGTGGGCAGCCTCACTGGGCTCGGATGCCGAAGAGTGCAAGTCTCATGCTCCCTGCTGCTCCTTCAGGGCCATCAGGGTGTCTCTGACTGTAAGGTCTGTGTGAGCTGTCAGCAGCCTGTGGCTGCCAAGAAAGCAATTGCCTCCTCTGACTCCATTAATAGGAGCTTAGTGTCGGGATCAATGTGCTGAGAGTCCCCGCTGCACTCCGCACTTGTCAGCCTGAATCTAGAGCTCCAAGCTATGAGCAGCCCACGTGGCTTGAATACTTCCCTTGGGGGTCCCCAAACTGGGCTACGAAGCCTGTATGTTTCTTGGGTGTGGCAGTTCTACTGTGTTTGTCGAGCTTGTCTCCTCTGAGAATGTCCCAACACTGAGTTTTGCTGGGCTTAGTTACTGTGTCTTTATCTCCTCCTAGTTAGGGGTTCTCAACCTTCCTAATGCTGTGACCCTTTAATATGGTTCCTCATGCTGTGGGGACTCCCAACCATAAAATTCTTTTTGTTGCTACTTCATAACTGTAATATTGTTACTGTTATGAATTGTAATGCAAATATATAATATGCAGGATATCTAATATGTAACCCCTAAAGGGGTTACGACTCACAGGTTGAGAACTGCTGCTACTTGTATTCTTATTTCTTGATTGCCTTTCTCTCCAGAGCATGTCACACAGGACCCTTCCTCCATCATTATAACCCCCATCTGCATTGGTCTTCCTTCCACTCTTATAAAGACTCATCTGCATCACTTATCCAAGATTCTCTTGTTTGGAGGTCATCAACTCAAAACTCTTGGCTGGGTGTGGTGGCACATACCTCTAGTTACAGAACTAGGGAGGCTAAAGTAAGAAAATCATGAGTTCAAGGCCAGCCTCGGCCATGTATTGAGTTCCAGGACAAAGTGATAATGTAACATATTCACAGGTTCTGAAGAGTGAGACCATAATTCTTCCTAACCCTGCTCTTATCATTTGAAATAAATGTGTGCGTGTCCCTACAGGGTTGTTGTTCATTGACCATGGAGGGAAAATCTACTTTCTGGACCCTGAAGCTGTAGTTCTAGTAGTCAAACAGACATTCAAAGGATATATGTGTGGAAATTCAAATTAAGAGCCAGAATGGAGAGCTGTCACCCACACATGCACATACATATGTGCAAATCCATATATGTGTGAGTACACACTACACCGGGATTGGACAGGACACCCTGAACCCTGCGTATATTCTGCTGGTGGGCCTTCGGCTCACAGTCCTGTGTGCATTGCTTCCCAGGTCCTTTCCTTGGAGTCCACTCTCCAAAGTGTCAGATCAGCATTTTCCCAAGTCACTTACCAAATTGGATTAGCTGTGAACAGGGGCCATTAAATAAATGCACCTCCCGCCTTGATTTACTGGAAGAAAACAAGAGATGTTTTCCTTTCTGGGAATGTATCATTCTTACTCGTGCTAACATGTAAAGTCAGAACTCCTGCAAGCTTCCTGTGTAGACAGTCCCAGAAAGGAACCCATTTAGAGTCTCCGCTGTGGTGCTAAGAAGTTAACCAAGAGATCCCTCAGCTCGGGGAGGGCTGAGAATATGAGCAGGATGCACTTCTGGGCAGAAAAAGGGCAAACACGAAGAGCCTGAGTCTTTGTGGTGGTTTGAATGAAAGCGGCCCCATAGACTCATGGGGTGTGGCCTTATTGGAGGTGTAGCCTTGATGGAGTAGATGTGGCCTTGGTAGAGGAACTGTTACAGGGTGGGTGGGCTTTGTGGTTTCAGAAGTTCAAGCCAGGATCAGTGGTACTCTCTCTATCTCTCTGTCTCAGTCTCTTTCTGTCTCTCTGTCTCTGTTTCTCTCTGTTTCTGTCTGTCTCTCTGTTTCTCTGTCTCTGTCTCTCTCTGTCTCTCTGTCTCTCTCTATCTCTCTCTTTCTCTCTTCCTGCTTTTTGAGGATCCAAATGAGAATTCTCAGCTACTCCTCCAGCACCATGTCTGCTTGCCATGCTTTCCTCCATGATGATAATGGACGAAACCTCTGAAACTGTAAGCCAATTAAATGCTTTTCTTTAGAAGAGTTGCCTTGGTCATGGAGTCTATTTATTGCAATGAAATTCTAAGTTCCCATGCTAAGAAGCCCAGAGCCAGGGACACTTGAATGCTGAAATGGCAAGGAGTATGACGGTTAACATCAACAGGCAGGACATCAAGTTCCATCCCTCACCACACCTCACATTCTATGAGATTACAAACCATTTCCATGTTTCTAGTCTTGTTATGCCCTCATTCCAAGCTTGGTAAGACTCCAAGCAATAATCGTCACCATGGGACAGCTTGAGGGAACAGGTGACCTGTACCAGGTACTGACTCACACAAAGTTTAAGATCCAGGAATGAAACAAAAGTCCACATTTCTGCCCTCCAGGATGACACCTTCTTTTCCTGGCCTCAGTTACACCTTTCACCGTGTGAACTCTTTGTCACTCATGAGAAAGCTGAGGATATGGAGCAGATGATAGTGGCATCTAGAATGCTCCCCAGAGCCCACATTTGAGTTACATGCAGACATGTCATGAGTTCTTCTGAACAGAAGTCATTGGACACCTGAACATAGATGTGGTTTCTGGGCAGGATACACCACTCCATCTGTGACTCCATGCAACCATATTACCTACACTGAGCCTGCCCAAGAATGGATATGGGTAGGAGAGGAGTTCAAGAACCTCACCCACCTCCAACAAACCACTGCTCACTGACAGACTCAGAGAAATGGGCAGCCACTGGCGGCAGTGATGTAATCTCCCATAAAACTCCCACATTCCAAACCATGGTCGACCAGATGGCCCTGCTTAAACTCACTGGATCATAAAACAAAACAGAAATATGTAAATATGGAAAAGGGACTTGTAGCTAGGAAAGGGGGTTCGTAAGGATGGGAGGTAGGGAAAGGAGAGTGGAAATGAAAACATCCAGAATTCACTGTATACATGTATATGAAAATGTCAAAAAAACAAATTTAAGAAACAAAAGACTGCTGGCCACTTTTACTTTCCACACACAAAAGAATAAAAATAAGGCAAAGGCTGCTTTCATTGGAGAGATGAAAGCCCTCAAGTCCAGTGGCAGTGAGGACCTGTGCTCAGTGGCACACTGTCAGTCAGAGCCCAGGTGCCACAGGGTGAGTCACATGGCTTTGTGAAGAGCAGCCAGGCTCAGTGCTTCCATCTGTGGTGGTGAAACTTAGTGCCAACTTAAGCAGGATCAGATAAAAGAAACGTCTGAGAGATGTGAAGGAATTTTCTAGAAGGATTCACTAAGGGAGGAAGAACTTTTCCCAGAGTGGACAACACCTTCTGGTGGAACCCCGGATAGTAGTCTGAGGGGGAAACCATGCTGCTCTTGTGTGTGCTTTGCCCCTTGCTGGAGAGCCACTCTTCATTGACATCAGACCTTAGCTTCTTTAGCTTTCCAGCAGACTGGAGACTGAAGCTCTCCAGCAATTCTCCAGGCCTTCAGTGTCATATTGAACCTACTGAGGCATCCCTTTCTGCAGACTGAGGAGCAAACTGGGTTCCCAGCTTCTCCAGTGTGAACAAAGCCATGGTTGGACTACTCAGTTCATATCCTGCAAGCCCATCTAATAATGTCCTCAGATTCTGCTCATTCTATTCCACTGGAGAACACCAGCTAACACGCCATCTTTATGAGAACAATAGCAACCCTCCCCACCTTCTATCTCTATAGGCCTGGAGCTTCCTGCTTCAGGCCTGTACCACCCTCCCCTCAGACCATTCAGGGAAAGAGACTCCCTCCCTCCTTCTGGATGGCTTCAGCTCCCTCCCCTCCTCAAATCCAGTTTACCAGAAAGCTAAACAAGCCCAGTTCGGCGAACAAATCAGCTCAAGCAATTGTCAGGCCAAATTGTCTTGTCAGTCACTTGCCGACAGGGCCTTGGAGAATCACCCGAGCTGCTCGCGGAAAAGAATGATTTGTAAGCTTGGAAACCCAGAGGAAATGCCCATGGAAAGCTCAACAGAGAGAACATCTCTGTTATCCTGAGAGAAACAGGTGGCACCCAGGTGAGGATAATTCAGGAGGTGACAGTCAGGAATCACCTTACTCGCTTAGTGGCACTGCTGCAGCTGGCTAACTGCCTCCATATTAGTTGGGCAGCTGGTTCCTGTCAAGGGCACACATCTAGGCCTAGCTCTTGAATCCACATAGACACACCTCTTGGGAACCCCTTACATCCCCCCTTCTAATGTTTGTGATGACTTCAGAGAGGAATTGTAACATCATGTTGAAACTATGCTAATATTACATGATTATGCCCAATAATATTATGTGATTACATAATGTATGATTACTCTCAAGTTAACATTTCTCATAGGGGTGAATGGGAAAGGTGTTAGTTGTGAGAACCTGACAGCCTGGATTCCAAGAGATCATGTGAAAAGCCAGGCATAGTGTCTCACATCTGATACCCCAGCACTCCCTACTGCAAGGTGGGAGTCAAAGGCAGGAGAATGGGCTGGAAGCTCATGGAACAGCTAGCAAAGAGCACACAGCACAGCAAAAAAGAGAGACTCTGCTTCAAAAATGCTGTTGAGAGAACCCACCTTTCCTCTGACCTCCACAGACAGTCATGACAGGTACACGTCGGTCCACACACAGACATCATACACATGGATACACACACACACACACACACAGAGAGAGAGAGAGAGAGAGAGAGAGAGAGAGAGAGAGAGAGAGAGACAGACAGACAGACAGAGACAGACAGACAGACAGACAGAGAGACAAAAAATACAGACACAGACAGACAGGCAGACAGAGAGAAAACAACAGCAATAAGAAATTTTAACTTCGCCAGGCATGGTGGCGCACACCTTTAATCCCAGCACTTGGAAGAAAGAGGCATGCGGATTTCTGAGTTTGAGGCCAGCCTTGTCTACAAAGTGAGTTCCAGGACAGCCAAGGCTACACAGAGAAACCCTGTCTCAAAAAAAAAAAGAAAAAAAAAAAAGAAAAAAGAAAAGGAAAAGGAAAAGAAAAAGAAAAAGAAAAGAAATTTTAATTTCTTACATAGCTATCTTGAGACTATCCACAGAAACAGCTCCAGGTGACAAGCTTGCCCCTGTTAGAATTTGCAATCCCTTGTGACAGATATATACCTCAAAGCAGGGCTTTGAAAGGTGAGTTATTATACATATGATGTATATATTAATATCCTCTGAAATTTTAGCATTAAAGTTGGATATTTTGCTGTCAGTTGAGAACATCCCACTTAGCAATAGGTATTTCCTATGCCATCTGCTATGGAGATATTAAGAAATATAAGCCTAGTGTTGCAAAGCTCCTTCTTGCATATTCCAAATGGGTTTTCCATTGCCTGTGTGGAGTAGAAAAGGAACTGATATTTGGGGAATTTGATGTCTGTTGCCACTGCTTGCATCTGGAGATATTCCTTCCCCTCTCCTCCAACCTTCCCCATTCCCAGCTCCTAGACTTTCTTATTAATCATTTTCTGTTTCTGTAATAAAATATCCAGCCAGACAATGGTGGTACATGCCTTTAAATCCTAGCACATAGGAGGCAGAAGTGATGGCTCTCTGTTTGATGCCAGCCTGGTCCTGTTCCAGGATAGCCAGGAGTACATATAGAGACCATGTCTTTAAAACAAACAAATAAAATTACCCAAGAGTGAGTAACCATAAAGAGGTTTACTTAGATCATATTTTATGGAACTGAAAGTACAAGATCAAACAGCCTCATCAGCTCACCATGGCAGATGACATCATCAGCTTGGAACATGGCAGGTGACATCATCAGTTCACAACATGGCAGATGACATCATCAACTTGGACCATAGCAGGTGACATCATCAGTTCATGACATGGAGGATGACATCATCAGTTCCCAACAAGGAAGATGACATCAGGATGGGGAAAAGAGATTACATGACAAAGTAAGAGGTGGGGTAGGAGTTGTTTCTTTTTTTAACAACTGACTCTCAAACAGGTTAAGTCATTCTATGGGATCAGTATTATCACTTCCGGTGGTCTTGTCCTCAGTAGCCTACTCAGCTCCCGTTTGCCCTACCTCTTAAAAATCTACCACTTCTTGATTCTGTCATGTTGAAGATCAAAAATCCAACACAGGAACCATGGGAATCAAACCACATTCAAACCACAGCATCCATCTCTTAGTGACTCAGTCTGTCTCCAAGGACACTCATGCTTTGTCTTCATACAGCCTCCTCCCTGCCTCCTCCATGCCTCAACCTTAATGAGTCACAAGTCAGAGAGTGTGCCCAAGGGAAATTGGCCATGGGTGATTATATTTTTGCAACTTTTCTGTAAACCTAAAAGCATTCAAAGTAAAACATTTGTTTAGAAGTAAAAGAGCCAGTCAAGGTGATGGGCCGCAAATCTCCAGATGTCCCTGTGGCAAATTTCCTTACCAGCTTATGTGAGTCACAGCCACACTGCATCATAGCAGGTAATAATTTTTCCCACATAAAAAAAAGATCATTCCTTCTGTCAATACAACTGTGACCTTATCTTTGAGAAAAACGACTCTGGCTCATGTTGTAAGAGGCATTTGACTTTCCATTCTGGATGTGAATGACACTCTTTCAGAGGGCAGAGCCTCAGATAAGATATTAGAGTTACTTCCCCTGCCCTGTTACTCTCTCTCTCTTCCTCTCTTCCTCTTCCACTCTCTTTCTTTCTCCTTTCCCTCTCTCTCTTCTCCCCCCTCTCTCTCATACACAATAAATCTACCCACAATGATGAAGGAAGAGTGTTCCAGTGCATCTTACCACATTGTAGAAAGCAGACTAACCTGACCCATCAACCACATTCTCTGTGTCACTTGGTTTCACCCCTGCCATCCTCTGTACCCAAGTGTTTCACACTATGGATTCAGTGTGGACTGAATATATTTTAAAATAAATTGTGTGTGTCATAATACAGGATTTTTTTTTATTATTTTCAAATCAGCACAATGCAACTATTCATATAACATTGACATCACATTAGGCCCTATAAGCAATATAATGATGATTTTAAATGCATGCAAGAACACATAAAGGTTATTTGCAAATGTAATGTCATTTTATAGAAAGGATATCATAGATCCTGGTGTCCTAAGGGAGTCTAGGAACCAAGTTTCTGAAGATACCAAAGATTGATTGTATTTGGGATTATTTGACTAGCATTACAATGTAATGTGTTGGCATAATCATTTGATATTATTTGAACACTATGAATAAAATAGACATCGAGACCCAGTATTTCTGAGCCTACACAGAAGCCCTATGAACTAGGCATTGCAACCTCCATTCATAGATTGAAAAACTTATCCAGAGGGCAAGGCCATTTGCCCAATGCGACATTAATGTCAGTCACAGTAGAGCTAAGGCTTTAGTCCCAGACCTTTGTATGAATCAGAGTTTAGTGTCCCACCACCCCAAGGTCATGCCATGAATAACATAGACTGGCTTATACCAATGACTTAGCACTCCTTGCTAAATTGTGTTTCCAAATTATTATTAATAAATGAGCCAAAAATAATTCTGAAGACAAAAACATTAAATTAAAAGAAAAATTAAGAAGAAAAGACAGCAAGAGAAACCAGTGTGCTGATGGAGGCAGGGCCTGAGGCAAGAGCAGATGAAGTCAGATGAAATTCTGAGATCTGCTGGGCTGAACCCAGAATGTGCAGGGACAAAAGGGAAAGGCTGAACCCAGAGTATACAAGATGACTTAGGCTTTCTATTGCTTTGATAAAACACTATGAACAAAAAGCAAGTTGGAAGGAAAGAGTTCATTTGGCTTATGTTTCCTCATCACTGTTCATGATTAGAGGAAGACAAGACAGGAATTCACACAGGGCAGGAACCTGGAGGCAGGAGCTGATGCAGAGGAAAGATGTTGCTTACCAACTTGCTCCCATGGCTGAATCATTCTGCTTTTTCATATAGATTCCAGGACCACCAGCCTAGGGAGGGCACCACCCTCAATGGGCTGGAGGCCTCCACTACCACTTGTAGGGCAGTTAAAAAAATGACCTACAAGTTTGCCAGGAGCCTGATCTTATGAAAGCATTTCCGAACTGAGGTTCTCTCTTATAAGATGACTTTAACCCGTGTCAAGCTGATGTAAAACTATCCAGGGCAAGGGCCATGTGGGAAAGGCTGAAACAGAGTTCATAAGGGCATGGGAGAAAATTGGAACCCTAAGTAGACAGGAACAAAAATAGACAATGGGGAAAAATATACAATGAAATCACCTGCAGTAATAGCTGCTTTTGACTGTGTTATACTCTGCTGAGACTGCTCATGTTGGAAAATCCCACTTAATTCCCAAAACAATATTAGGAGATAGATTATTTTATTAGCTGAGATGTTTTAGTTATAATAATATTTTTGTAAAAATTCTAAGTGCAGTTTAAATATGAATGTATCAGCCAAGATGTTGCTTTAAGCTCCTGCTCTGAGTGCTCCTTGGATCCCAACACATGGTGCTCATAGATAAACCATAAATAGTAGGACTCAGAAGACATCCATTTCCAAAGACAAGATAAGTGTCTTTCCAGTCTAGAAATGGCAGAAAAAGGCAAAGAGAAAAGATAGGGTGACTTGCAGGTCTGTTGGTTTCCAACCAAGGGTTAGGGACAGATGGCTTAGGTCCTTTATTGTGTGACTGAAACAGCTGTGCTTGAGGTAGAGATTCTAATTCAAACTCTGCCCTAGTATGTGTCCCATGTCAGAAGAAAGGAGTCAAATGTGCAATGTGCCCAGCCCAGGGCTGTGGCTGTGATGAAAGGTGTGCAGCATGGAGATATAGACTTCCTGCCAGAGCCTGGCAGACCAGCCAGACTCTAGATTCTCTATCTTCACCTCCTTTCTCTCTTCAAAGAACCAAAGTTTCAACTCCTAAAGAAACCAAATAGTCCAATAGGGGTCTTAGCGGTTGTTTTGACAAAAGCCATACAAGATGAATGTGAGGTGGAGGGGAAATAAGGGTTACGCTTTGTCTTCTAATGGGCCATGTGTTGATAGCTTGTTGTCCAGTGTATCCATAGAACATGAGGTGGAGTCTAGGAGGGTGAAGAGATGACTCAGAGGTTAATAGTTCTTGCTCTTCCTTCACAGGACCACACTTTACTTCTTAGTATCTTCAGCCAGGCAATTGACACCATGTGTGACTCCAGTTCCAGAAGGATCTGATCTCTCTGATCTCCTCAGGTTCTTCTACTCACAAGTACACACACATACACACACAAACACACATGCACATATGCACATACACAAAATAAAAGTAAATCTTAATAAAATAGGTGGAACCTAAAAAAGGTTCTTAGGCTATTAGGGAATGCTGGTCTCTTGAAGTAAAATTTTCAGGAGAGTAAATTGATAAGAAACCTGAATATGCCTGACCTCTAGTCTGCTCTACAGCTTCTTGTTTGGCAATGTAATCTTCCCATTTCGCTATGTCATAGTTAAACAAAAGAACATAAAATAGAGGAAGTTATTTTTGAATTGGATAAAAAAATAAAAGCAGATTATGTACAAAACATTAAATTGAAGTTTCCCATAAAAAAAGGACAAAAGACAATGAATCCTTTCTTCCAGGGCTAAAAATAAGAACCCCAGAATTATATTCCCAGCTAAACTATCACTCAAAATGATAGCAAAATCAAGACTTTTTCAGACATAATAGACCAATTATCATTCAGAGAAACCAACTGAAAGAAACAATAAAGAGCTTTGGTGAGGAGACAAGTGAAACAGAAGTAAAACCTGTGAGAAACAAAGGGGAACTCAGAAATTAGTAGGCAATACTGTCTAGAATTCAGTCTAACAAGGAGAAATATGTGAGCATTTAAATATAGTATGCTAAGAGCTTATCTGCAGACTAGAAATAAAGCCTAACCTTTGACTTTGTCACAAACACTGACTTGCAAAGAAGAGTGCTAAAAATGTAAAGCTCTCTGATAAATTCCGAAGACTACAGTGTGTAGTTTCCAAGTCAGCAAGACTGGGGAGAAATGAATAAAAGTAAATTTTGTCAGTCTAACAACAGCTTAAAGTCTTGGACAATAGAACTAAAGCAAAACACAAATTAAGACAGTCTTACACACTAGCAGACAGCACAAAATGTGAATAGATCAACCTTAGCTCTTACAGATCAGATTTTTAAATACTTAGCTGCATGGTACTTATCTATGACAGAGAGAATTTGGAATAAAGAACCAGAAAGGGAAACATCTTAGGCAAACTATGGAAAAGCTGGCTTAGCAATGTTAATGGGAACCAAAATATGAAGCAAAAGCTTCAATAAGGCGTCATTATTATACATACCGATAAGGGGAGCACACTCCACCAAACATACATAATAATCATGAACTTCTATAAATTCAAATAGCCTGTATTAAATATGGGAAGTGAAAAATGGCAGAGTTACAGGGAGATATTGACGAATACCCAATTGTGTAGGAAAAGTTTAGTGTTCTTCCTGAGAAACAGACCAAGCAACAAAGCTATGGATTATTTGAAGCACATAATTAAAGGACGATGTAATAGATAAAGCTGGGGCCCTGCTTCAGCCAAGCATGGGATATTCATTCTTTCTGGCCAGGGATGCACATTATAAAACTTGACTTTGTATCAGGTCACAAAAACAGTATCAACAAATCACAAAGAAGCTATGTCTCACACACTCAGTGTGCTCACCAAAAAATGCTGAGACTTAAAAGAGACTTCATCAATTAACATAGCTTAAGATACGTTTGAAAACAAGAACTACACACTCCAAACTGACATGACTGAGAAATGAATGCACAATGAACACTTATTAAATATTTAAAGCAAATAGCAATGGCTACACACATGTGAGATGTGTGGATCAGCACCACTCTTAGAGGACATTTATCATCCAACCTATTTGTAAGAAACTGAGAATTTTAAAAACAAGTGAGTTCACTATTTAACTTGAGAAGCTAGAACAAAAAGGCTGAGCCCAAAGAGCTGCTCCTAGAGAAGAACGAAGTTTAGCTCCCAGTATCTATATTGGCAGCTCACAACTACCTGTAACTACATCTCCAGGAGTTCTGGTGCCTCTGGCCTCCACAGCACTGCAGGCATGTTCATACATATATACATACATACAAACAAACAAATAAAATTAAGCAATAGAAAGCTGAGAATGAAATAGAATATTTGAGTAAACCAGTAATACCAAGCAAATGAAGTGAGTTGTCAAAAGTGAAGCTTTTCCAAGTTCAGACCACTGAAGGGGCAGTGTCCATTAAACCCTAAAAATGACAACAAGTACTTCCACCAAAAGTCAAATAGAACACAATGTCCCTGAGCTAATGAAATGAGCATACCCAAAACTCCAGGTGAACTTTCTAGATTATGATACTTTAGCATCCTCCTCAGTCAAATCAGAAAAAAAGACCAGAGTGGCTATCCTTGGCAGTAATTTTCAAAAATTTCAGGAAATCTAAATTAATGTGTAGAGAGTGAGGACCAGGAAAGAAAAAAATAAAAATTTGTTTCATTATTTTTAAATGATAGGTTTTACTGCACAGAAAGACTCTTCCTAGATGGTTAATGAGTGAGTGAGGGAATGAATGAATGAATGAATGAATGAATGAATGAATACATGAAGTTCATCTTGGTTCTACTAGTTCAAAAACAAATACATAGGAGAGTTTCTGTTCATTGGAGCTCAGAGTTGGGAGATCAGCTGACCCGCTTGTCATATCACATAAGTGTGCTCCTCAGAAGCCAGGGAAAGCCTTTTGGAGTTATCTCGATTTAAAATGGTTACAGCATCTCAACATGGGCATTTCTCATGAATGTTGGTTTTCAAATAGTGCACTCAAACATAGCATGCCAGTTAGTGGGTTCCTGGCTTCTCCTCCCATTTAGCCAGGGCCTCACTTGCCTCCTCCCTCTCCTCGCAGGGTAAGGTACTACATTCTGCAATGATGCAGTCTCTGCAGAGTGGGCATTAAGCCTCAGGGCTGAGAGACACCTGCTCTATTAAGGGATCCCCAATCTAGTGCCTCCTACACACATGCCATTGCTGTCGCTCAGTCAGATTGACAAGTGAGGCTGACAGCCTTCCTGTCTGAGTCTGGGAAGGTGGGTGGCAGAATTGTGCCTGGAACCATTTTCCTGCCAAATGTAGGGGCTGATTGCTTCCATAGCTGGTGCAACCCTAGTCTACATTCAGCTGAGCCAGGCCTTTCCGACTGACTGTGGCCCTGTAGAACGCTCTGTCTTTTCTGAAGGGATGCCCAGTCCACAGGGCTACCATCTTGTCACTTTCTGAAGAGTAGCTGCCCATATACTGATCTGGAGTCAGCCACCCTTCTAATTCTGCATTCTTACTTTATGTTTATGGAGGCCAACTAATGCTAACCTTAAAAATTAAGAACAACATAACAACACATCTGCAGTCATATGGTGATGTACACACATAACACTAGCCCTGTGGAAGCAGAAGGAGAAGGATCACAAGTCTATCCTGGGATACGTAGTATGACCTTGCCTTGATTACTTAATTAATTGATAAGAACAGCCTGAGTTCAAATTCCCACTCTGCTGCTTAGCAGCTACGAGTCCTTGGGAATGTCTCACCGTCCTTCCCCAAGCTTCCGTTTCCTCTGCTAGGAAGGCATACAGAACACCTGCTCCCAGAACTCATTGAACAATTAAATGGATACAATCCCTGTAATGTACTTGGCACAGTGCCTGGGACATTCTGTGTTCCCTATAAAAGGCCATAAACCAACACACCATCAGTGGTGTTCAGTAAAGACAGGCTGTAGGATATGACGCTGAGTCCCAAAAGACGCAATTGTTTTTGCAGGGAACAGAAAGGTTTGTTGGAGGATACACCACTGACCAGGACTTGGGAAAACAAGTCTTCCCTGAAGGGTGAGGAAAGGGGTGACACTGTGGACTGAGTGAGAGAGCATGTTGGTGTTAAGAGAGTGGAATATGATAGGGGAGTACAAGACAAGTAGAAAGACAATCACAGCTTGTACAGATGACTAGAGCCCAAGTTGAGGCTACTGTGCCATGCAAGTGGATACATAGTGAGGAGTCTTTGCTCTTTCCAGAAGAGCACCAAGAGTATGGAACCTTCCCAGAGTCTTTATTTCTCCTACTTCTCGGCCTCCCTTCCTTTCCTGCTTAGGCTGTGAGTTCCCTGAAGGTGGGATTGCTTGGACCTATCTCCTAATTCTCAGGGATTCACCTGTGACCTAGCTCAGTGCTTGGAGAGTGAATGGGCTATGGCTTTCTTTGCAAAAGACCAACAGCTCCTCCCCCATCCTAGCCATCTCTCCCCACAAGGATGGATCAGACCCAAGGAAAGGAATGAGCATGCATCTTCTAAGTGGGGACTGCACATCCCCAGGTTCTGGACTGACTCTGAAGGAGGAAATCCAGGCTATCAGGTATGTGTATAAACCTGCACGATATACAAGATACATCACAACAGCCAACACTGGAATCCACCAGACCTAAGGACAGCTGTCTCACCCAGAAAGTCCACATGGCAGTCATACTTTCAGTCTTGAAGACAGGAAAGTTATATGGTGTCATATCAGCCTAATTCAGTGTGAACTACAGTCCCCAAGTTCAAGGTGACTCCAAGAGAAATTGGCCCAAGAGTTGAAGGCAGGAAAGAAGCACAGCTCCTTTCCTCTGGAAGTCAGGTGAAAGACAGCATACAGCGTCACAGCTTGAACACACTATAACATATCCCAACTGCTAACTCACCTCACTGCTGTGATGTTGACAGGGATATAACTCATCCAGCACTTGTCAGGTCTCCTTGGGTGTTCTCTTTGTGTGGGTGGGGTATAAGTCTGTGTTCTTGTGCATACACACACACACACACACACACACACACACTCACTCACACACACACACACACACACACACACACACACACACACGGGTGGGTGCTTGTACATATGTGTAGACATGTGTTTGGAAGCCAGAAGTTGACAGCAAGTATCTTTCTCAATCACTCTCTACTGTGTTGGATTTTGTTTTCAGGCAGAGTTTCTTACTGAACCCGAAGCACACAGATCTACTTGCCTGTGAGCTGCAGGAAGCTTCCTGTCTCTGTCTCTCTTTGTGCAGAGATTATGGATATACATATCATGCTTAGCTTTCTGCTGAAGACTGGAGTTTATCCTGCATGGCAGGAATTTTGTGGACTAAACCATCTTCCCAATCCTTTATTCTCATAAGTCTTAGGCCAGGTATATGTTTAACATGGCATTAAAATATTCCCTCTCAAATTTTTGCATCACCAAGATTAGAAACAGCAGAGGACATTGTACAGTCCTTGTGGAACCCAGCCAATAGCTCTGGTGTCTGTGTACCAGCCAACTTTCTGGGTAAAGTTCTAATATGAAACCAATTGGCATTTTTGTTTATAATAAAGCAAAAGGGAAAGACATATATATTAGGACTTCGTTTTTTTATTATTGTGAGCTACTCCTTGGCCAAATTGAAAGATTGGCTTGTAAGTCCACCAGGATCTTTCCTTGACTATATAATGACTAGAACTTTCCTGATTCTCTGAATTTCTTGTAAGTTTCTATTTGCTTGACTAATATTTTCTTCATTACTTTCTTTTTAAAGTATTATATTTATTTACGTGTGTATGTGTGTGTGTGTGTACACATGCACCTATGTATCTCTCTGTCTGTGTACATGCCATGCCATGGCATACTTGTGAGGTCATAAGTCTGTCCTTCTACCATGTGAGTCCCACAGACCAAGCTCAGATTATCAGCCTTGGCAGTGAGCCCCTTTCTTTACCCACCAAGTCATCCTGCCATCACATTTTAAATGTGTCTGTTCGTGGAAAAAAAACAACCCTTCATTCATTGTATTTGCCAGTGTCTCTGGTAGACCAGTTCCCACTGGGGTTAACTGCAGGCCACTAACTGGATACTACCATACATGGAGCTGAATACGATGTGCAGTAGAATGTGTTCTACTGTTTTCCACCATTCACAGGGGATACATATAAAAAACCTCAAGCACATAGGCAATAAGACCAACAAAATAACCAGGGAGGGAGTGATGAGTTTTAAGTATTTATTACTGTTGTTTTTAATGTGATTTATTTACTTGTTAGCTTACATAATATAATTTTTAGTAATGGCTGTGTTTAACAGTTGGAGCAGAAAAACTCTGAAATTTAATAATGAACACTTCGGAGCTGGTATGAGCCAGCTCTTCATTCTATAGGGTGCAGCTGTCTTCACGATTCCAGTTTGTTTTTTTTCTCCTTGTGAGTGTTACTCCAGCAATCACACTGTTGGCCTGCAGTGACTTCAGACACATCACCAGGCACAGAAGCAGTGAGCCACTAGGGGTCTTCCCAGGTCCCATGGTCGGATATGCTTTAGTGCTTGTCATGTTGTCCTCCTTCTGTGGAACTCAGGCATTTCTGCTCCAGTGTGTTAGTGCTGATTGACACAGAGATAAAGGGATTTCTCAAGTGAAAGAAGATGCTGGTCACCCCTGCAGCAAGCTCCAGGTAACTATGTCCATTTCTCAACCAGCACAATGTCTTAAGACAGCTAACATTGAACTCTGGCCTACACACACACACACACACACACACACACACACACACACACACACACACACTGCTGGTGGTGTTGAGAAACACCTTGATTCATTCGGGAATCTAAATCAGCCATCTCCCTGGCCCCAGCCATGTATGTGAAATTATCACAGTGTGCTGGGCCAGCTTTCAGCATCTGTCCCACGTAGCAGCAGCATCGGAGACCGCTGAACCTCACCTGATAGTAGGCAGGTCATATCTGTCGTTTTTCTACCTCAAGTCTGAAGAAGCAGCTTAGCTAATTGATTTTTTAGTATTAAGTGTGCACCAAGGCTTTGCTTTTGTACACATGATCCAAAATCACCAAATCTCTTCATTTACTGAGATTATTTTCTAAAATATGACAACTGAGAGACTAAGCCCATTCTGATTTGAAAGTCGGAAGTGTAGCCAAATTAATACTTAAAAAGCTGGACATCCAAGTTACCGAAACTCAACTCACTTCTGAATCCTTCCCTGCTTAGCCTCCTAAGTCTATTCCGGATAGGTTGAGTGTGCATTACTTTTCTGTTGCTGTGATAAAATACCATGGTTAAAAGCAACTTATAGAGGAAAGAGTTTATTTTGGTTTTATGGTTCCAGAGGGATAAGAGTCTACCATGACAGAAAAGCATGGCTTCCAGTACTAGGCATGGCAGCTGGAGCCAGAATTTGAGAGATCCTAACACGCACCAGACCCTCATTTCAATCATTATAATGAAAAACCAAGACAGCAGAAGAGCACCAGGCCTCTGCACAATGCAGGCATCGGGCTAGAATCTTACCATACTAAGCAGGGCCTCCTCCACCCAGAGGAGCTTCTTTATCCAGATACAACTCTGCTCTCTCTAGACAAATAAGTCATCAGACACCTGGTCTGCTTAGCGTCTGATGGCTGAAAGTGTTAGAGAAAGTCATAGATTTTTATCACTGAGCAGATGGTCTCTTTCTGGGGTAAGGAACTTCGAAATCCTTCTCTCTAAGTGTCCTCTGGGGTGGCCAAGGGTGAGGGGCCTGGATGTCATCCTGAGATTTGCCAACTCAGACCCTGCCATCTGCCCAGCAAGACAACTGGATTTGAGGACATCAGCCACAGCTCAGCTTCCAGGGCAGTGTGGGGAACAAGGTCCAAGAGAGGGTCACGAACTTTGCAGTGAGACAAACCTGAGCTCACTTAGTAGCTTCTCTCTCTCTCTCTCTCTCTCTCTCTCTCTCTCTCTGTGTATGTGTGTGCGTGCATGTGTGTGTGTATATGTGTGCATGTGTGTGATCTCTCAGAGGCCCTCATTTTCTTCTTCAGCCATCAAATGGGTCCTACTTTGTTAGATTAAGGGTGTTTTACAATAATGCATGTAAAGCACACAGCACAGAATCCGAGCCTAGAAAACACTCCAAATCCTAAGCTATTGGTCTGTACACATCTCAGCTGCCAAGCCCACTCCTGTGTCCAGGAATAAGCCTGAGTGCCTTTGTTTTGGAGAAAGGAGCCCAAGCTACCCTTTCCCCAAGATCACACAGTGATGAAGTCAGGACTGAGATGGATGCTGGAATTTCCTCAGTCACACTTTATCCTATCAGATCAATTTACCTCCACCCTCCCTCAACCTTTGAGGAGTAAAGATTTTGCCACCATTCTTCTGCAAATTTTCCATGGAGAAAAAGCTTGTATTTCCTAAAGGGCTGTGACACACACACACACACACACACACACACACACACACCAGGGGAGCCGCTGTGCACCACTGGAGCGGGAGAAATAAATCCTCTTCCAATCTGCTTCGATTCAGTCCAGAGACCAGGAAGCACCCCCTGCTCCAGCCCCCGCAGAGGCCATATGGGCCAGGACAAGGCAGGATTAAGTGTGCCTGCATGAGGGGGTGGAAAGGCAGCTGCTCTCATGACCAAGGGCTCCTATGTGCTCCAGAGCAGGAGGCTCCTCTACCTGCTGCAGCAGATGGAAAGTCTTCGCTGATTGGCTGCTCAGGGGGAAAACATCATCATCCATCTCTGGTCCCTAATGAAGGGTGGAAGCCTGGGACCCATCATCCTCGTCAGCACCATGGAGAGCTGCCGGATCCTGGGCTGCGCACACAGCTGCTCTCAGTCTGGCAGGAGGGAAGGGGGAGACAGAAACAAAATAAAATAAAGAGCGGAGAGAGTGAAAGGGAATGAGAGCAGAATGAAGGACAGAGACAGATAAGCCAAGAGATGCAGATACCGGGTCAGATAGAGCTAGAAGATGGCATACAGAAGAGAATGGGACAGAATTTAAATCCAGACTAAACAATACAAATGTGAGCCAGCAAGTATCAAGTACTTTCTATGAGCTAGGGTCTGAGATACGCGTGTCCTGTGCACTGCATCTATTGACCTTCACAAGTATGCTACAGAGGGGTACTGAAGTCATCCCGCCAACAGATACCTCCTGGCTGCACTCTGCAACAGAACTGGGCTTTACCTCCTGCAACTTTGGGATGTTAATGCTGAAATTGGCTCCAGCATCCCACATACACCTGCTTCTCACCACTGAAGCAAATTCTTTCTGAAAACTCAGGTTCATCTTCTAGTCTGCAGTCAAACCAGTCTTTAAAAAATCCTTTCTCAGGCTCTTGGCACTTGCAGATCTCCTGCCTGGACCTCTATTCTCCATGTTGCTTTTGGAGCTCCAAAATATAATTCAGATCTGCAAGACCACTCTTTAAAGAGGATGTCCTTGTGTTCCAGGTGCCAGTAAAACACACACACACACACACACACACACACACACACACACCACTTTACATCTTCTTAGCTGGATTTTTAATTTGCCTTGCTTTTTATCTCTCACATAAGAGTCCTGTTCCAAATCATGAGTGTGGCTCTCTCTTCTTCATGCTTATATTTCTGAATGAAAACACTTCTTTAACATATACAAACAAAGTTTGAGTGAACAAATGCTTTTAGAACCAAGACACATTGTCTGGATTCTTACAAAGAGCCAGATGTTTTCAGCTGAGCAACCTGTATCTCTCCACCAGGCCCCTACACCAGAGGCCTCACCGGGACACACTCAGTGGATGAGATCCACTTTGGTCCTCATAATAAGTTATCACAGAACTCACCCAGTGGAGGGGGCACCAAATCTCCATTATACCACTCTCTCTGGAGAACAAGATGCTGTACTGCCTTGATCCTCTTTCCACAGAAGACTCTCATTCTGACAGTTCCAGGGAACTTTGGCAAGTGAGGACTGTCAGTCGATTTGCCCTTGTGGAATTACTCACAAGTAAAGAGAGCAGCCAAGGGCAGCCCTACACCTGTAGGACAGCTGCAGCCAGCGACCATCCCCTAACCATTCTGACACTAAGCATCCACACCTTCCTCCTTGCTGCACACTATATGACATGTGTCAATCATGAAAGAGGAAGCTTACTTCATGTTCATTTAACACCTAGTGCCTTCCCTTCACAGCTGCAAAGCAGGGCCACATTCATACTAGAGACAAGGGCCCCTGGCTTGGACATGCCTGGAATCTCTCTCTCTCTCTGTTTCTGTCTCTGTCTCTGTCTCTCTCTCTCTCTCTGTCTCTCTCTCTCTCTCTCTCTCTCTCTCCCTGTCCCCCTGTGTTTTGAGTGTTATGAAACCTGACCTGGGTTCCTTAGGAGACTGGCATGTATAGGCAGACACCCCTCACTCTGGTTGTGCACAATCCCTTATTCTTTTCATTAAAGATTTGTCTCTTTTGTTCCATACTATGGTTTTTTTTTCCTTCAAAAGAACTCAACTTTTATGTTACCCCACAAGGGTCATAGCTGGGAAACCCACTAGTAGAAAAGTCAATTTTTTCCCCTGTAGTTTATTTTGGTTGAGTTGCAAATCTAATAGAGATCACTCTGCTGGGGACATAAGAACTCATTGTAAAAATAAACTGTTGTCTTCAAGAAGTGGGTGGTAGATCTCATATTAACAGGCAACACACGTGTTACTATGACTACAGTTTTTAAAAAATTATGAGCAAGCCAAGTGTCTTCTATTATTCATAAAGAAAAGATAATGTTTTGCCATCATGGAAAGATGTGCTCCAAATCCAGACTTGCCTTCTTTTATCAGCGTGTGTAGAAGGGAACAGCATTTCCCTGTGTTTTGTCAGGGATGCCAGCTCTCCAGACACTCTCGGAACACTGTTGATGACAGAGTATCCACAGGGATGGAGACAACCTTCTCAGGTGCTGTCTTCTCGGTGCACATCAGCATGTGGCTGTGAAACTCAGCTCTAAGGACCCTGCTTCAGCTGAGACAAAGCTGGGAGAGGCCCCCAAATCACAGCAGACTCACACACTGCATCCAGAAGAGCTGTTTACAACCCTAGGGTCCAAAAGGTCACTTCAGAAGGATACAGTCTGAAGGACAAATGAGAGGGTGACCTCACCAGACATGAGGCAGGACTAACAGCCACATGAGGTTGGATTGCAGGAAGGAAGCTGGATGAGGTGAATCCTCATAGCAGAGACCAGAGCCAAGGGGATCTCAATACTTACTACAGGAACAATATCTAGCCCTACATGGAACAAGGAACAGCAGGCAGCAGACATGATGGTCCACTTCTCCAAGGGGCTCATAGCTATATAGGAAGCACTTTGGGTACACTGGATAGAATGTGCTACTTCAAGAGGTGGCTAAATGATTAGAGGAAGCAACAGTTTTCATGGCCTGCTTAAACCTATAAATTAAACCTGGGAGATTTTACATCAGAATGGGGGCTCATCTTACAAAGTCAGGAGATTCAGCCACATGGTGTGGGCAGCAGTGAATTATCAAGGTGCACCCACGGAGCCTATCAACACCCATATATAAGTTTACAAATATGTAAATATAGATTTCTCTGAAATCTTCTTCTAAGAAGTGAGAAATGGATGAATGGGTATAGCACTGCCTGCACTCCAGTGACTGGAAAATGGGTCCATGGGGTCAGTCTGGCTCCTCCGGTTGGCCTAAGTAAGGTGGTTCCATTTTTGGGAGACTTAGTGTATTAGTTACAGTGACAAAATATCTGGAAAAAGAAACTTAGAAGGGAAAGGATTTGTTTTGACCCACAGACTGAAGGTTCTGTCCATCATGGCAGAGAAAATGTGGTATTGGGAACTGGGCAACTGGTCATATTGTATCTCAAGTCAGAAAGCAGAGAATGGGGAGGAAGCAGGACAAGGCCATAGAGCCTCAGCAAACCATTGACTCTAGTGAGGCTCCACCTCCTAAAGGTTCCATAACATCCCAAACCGCCATCAGCTTGGGACCAAGTATTCAAGCACAAGAGCCCATTTGGGACATTTCAAATTCAGACCACAATAGTGATGAAGGGAGCACACAGTAAATGATATTATGTCTGCTGTACAAGAACAGAATTCCGAGTGGAGAGCAGGCTTCACATAGCTTGAATCTGGAGGATAGTCATGGAACCAAAGTGACTGTAGTGCTCTGACTATCTAACAGAGCACCTAAACCTTAATAACATTAAAGCAAATGTTTTATTCTACTCTGTTTCAAGAGTTCAGATGAAGTAAAGCAGAGACATTTGTCATGCTCTCATTCTTGGGACCTCAGTTGGGAGGATTCCTCAGTTTTGGGAGAACTCGGGGGCTGAAGCCAAGAACGTCTGGCTGCAATCATGACTTGTGTATCCATCCAGTGGTTGAAATCAAATGCCTGTTAGTTGGACCTCTTGTGGACCATCCATTAGAATATCTGTATGTGACCTATCTACATGGCCTTTCATGGGCTTTGTCGTGGCATGGCGGCTGGGTCTCAAGAGCAGGCATCTCTAAGTTACAGAACAGAAGTTCATGAAGGACTTATGGTGAAGTCTTAGAAATCATACAGGATCACCTGGCCACACTGTTAGTCAAGATGGCCACAAAGAGACTCACAGGTCACATCAGAGAGAATGTTAATCTCACAGTGAGGAATATCAAGAGGATATCACATACAGAAATAGATCCATTTTGTTAGGTTTTGTTTGCTCTTTTGGAGTGTGTGTGTGTGAGTGTGTATTTATGTCTGTACACATTCATGTAGTGCACATGTGTAAGCAAATGTTCACACACATGTATGACCATCTGCGTAGAGGCCAGATGTTCACACCTATTGCTTTCTGCCTTGCTTTTTTCAGACACAGTTTCTCACTATATGGGATGCTCATGATTTCAGCTGAGCTGACCAGCTAGTGAACTTCATCATCCTCCTGTACTCATTTCCCCAACACTAGGATTACAGATGCCTGGCTTTTATGTGGTGTTGGAGATCCAAACTTGTGCTTTACCCACTGAGCCATCTCACCATCTCCTTAGAAAGGACCATGGTAATGTCCTAACTGCCTCTGTCCAGTTCATTCTCAATAAGAATTCTCTGCTCTTCACATTTATCAAAGGGATGTTTTTAAAATTCTAACCCCCAAGGTAGGCTTCTTCACAGAGTCCTGCCAAAGAAAGGTTAAATGTTTCAAAGGCCATTGAGACTCATTTTCTTGGCTTTTTCTGTCTGGCTTCTCTACCATACATACCACCAGGACTCTCTTTGCTCTCTGAATGTTTCTCTTTCTTCATTTAATTGGTTTGTTTTGCATGGTGTTTGCTCTGTGACCTGTGAGAAAGACATAGTCTCCTTGACAATCAAGCATAGCATCTTGGTGTGTCAAGTCCCCTAAAATGCAGTTCTACGCCACTGTTAAAGTGATAGCCAGTATGATATGTTCATGGATGTCACAAAGACTCTTGATCAAAGACTGACAGTTTGCCTCTGATCTTTCAGTGTGACATCATAGACATAATTAGGGTGATTTGAACATTAAGGATACAACATTCCCACTGCTGAGTAGTTGGATGAACTTATTATTAAGGTTATAAATTATTAAGCTTATAAATATCTGTTTATAATTAAATTGTTAAATATGTGCACATTGCTTTTTTGAGATACGTTTTGCCCAGGATAGTATCAAAATAACAATACTTCTGCCTGGGACTCAGTCCTGGGATTACAGGCATGTATCATGATGCCTGATAGACATACATGACTAAAACTACATTCTATTTTCTTGTGAATGTACCTTTCTTGCTATGCTATACAGAATGGCCATGACCTCAAGAGGGGGCCATGCAAGAGGTTCATTTTCACTTATTGGTCTCTGCTTACTCATCTGTAAAGTGAGGGCAACAGGTTTTGTTTGTTTGTTTTGTTTTTTCAATATCAGTGAATGCCTATGAGGCCTCAGCACAAAGCAGTGGTTCAGTCACTGGAAGTTATTGTTATGAATGCCTAAGCTCATCTATTCTCTCTCCCAACAAGCTCATCTCTAGTTTTGTTTCCTAGAAGAATGGCAACATCTTCATTTCAGTGCAATTAGCATCACTTATGTTTGTTCTAATGAAATTTCTAACAGCACATGGCACGTGGATGGGGAATCTCCCAAGAATTCTGGGGCAGGGAGGCTTATTTTTATTGTGGTTCAGTAAGGAAGAAGCACTCAACCTCTTAAGGCAGAGGCATTTGTGCACAGGGGACTGGTCCTCTGGGTCATGGGTGACCGGAAAGCTGAGAGAAACAGAACAAGATAATGAGGCAACTTTGATAAGCAACAACAGAAAGCCTCCACTACCCCAGGCTATGAGGACAGAGAAAGGAAGAGTGACCAGAAGAGACTTGGAGAATCAAGAACCATAAAGCAGGGATAGCACTTACTACCCCATTCAAGGTAGCCATGGAGAGGGCAATGCTCCAGAGTCTCACTTCTGTCTTCCCAACTTCCACCAGCACCTACTGCTGACTCAGTTCTACTAGGCCATGGGGATAGAAGGCTAGGGAATGCTGCTTGTCAGACCCAGCCCTCTTCACAAAAAAAGGATAGAGCAGACAGGAAACTATCTCCCTTCCTTTATTTCTTGCTTATCTCAAAGTCTTCAGGTGTCTGCACTTGGCATGGGGTCTCATTGGGTGTGGGGCTGTGCAGGAATTAATCTGACAGTCTGTTCTCCAAGGATACATGTAAAACCAAGCACAGTCCCACAGAGTACTGCCTCAGGTAATGTTACCCACCCCACATCTTTCAAATTTGAACACTCAAAATTCAAAGAACACTAAATATCCCAATACAAAAACACTAGCCATTATTTACATGTGGAAAGTATTCATTAAAAAAAAAAACCTTCAACACCATACTTTAATAAAACATTCAAGAACAGCTAATTATCCCAGCTCTGTACACTCTCCTCAGTCCACTTTTCTTCCCCTTCAATCCACCTTTTCAAACACATTTCCCACCACTCATCCCCTTCTTAAAATGCTTCGATTATTTTCAGAAAAATACTACAGCTTCACAAGAGGGCTCTAAACAAATAGCCTGTTCCTGTGCCCCCAATCTCCTCTGTTTTGATCTGCTCTCTGCAGCACCGTCTACTGTTCTGTGAACTTAGCAATCCTCCCCTGCTTTCATTAAGTTCACCCTCATCTTATAAACCTTGACTGGAGCTGAGTCTCCCCCGCCTCTCTTGCCTGAGTCTCTCACTGTAGCTTTCATGTCATTGCGGCTTTTCCTTCTAAAGAGTTATCTCATGAGTGATCTTACATCTGTCTGCATTAATATCTACCTCCTGGACATTGTCCTGGGGCAGAAGCTGTCTTTGCTTCTCTTAACGGCAACTTTGTTATCAAGCATAGTGGCTGCATCATGATAAGCATTTACTAAATATCTGTAGATGTCTTTCGGATCAAGCGATGAGTGAATAGGTGGGTGAGTGAGTGGTAAGGGTGGTAGATAGGATAGTGATTGGATGGATAGACAGATGAATGCATAGAAAGGTAGATGTATACATGTCTTAATGAGGGTAGAAGGCAGCACCTGTGTGTATAGGTGAAGAGGTGAGTGGATGGACGGAGAGTGGCTTGAAGGGCAGGTGGAAAGCTCGGGAGTGGAGAGGGATGGGGGAGGGAGGAAGGAGGAGACATGAGCTACTGTGTGAGTGTGTCAGAGTGTGTCAGGAGGGAGCACTCACTAAATAAGTTCTAGAGATGAGGATCTTTGGGAAGTTGCTCTCTAATGCACATAATAACCAAGAAATAAACTCTTCCGTTTTTTATTGCCCTCATACTTTTGTCCCCAGACAAATGATATTGTTGAAATCAGTTTGGGAAAGGGCATTTTTAAGCTATTGAAATGAATATAGTCACTGCTCCCCAACCCCAGGCACAAATTATTGTAATCATATATAAGTTGTTTTAAATGTTTCCTTTTATTTAGTAGTAGTAGTAGTAGTAGTAGTAGTAGTAGTAGTAGTAGTAGTAGTAATAGTAGTGTAGTGGGTGGGTTGTTAGAGTCAGTTCTCTCCTTCCACCTTTATTCTGAGGACTGAACACAGGACACCAGGCTTGTGCAGCAAGTATCTTCACCTGCTGAGCCATCTCCCCAGCCTGGATATAAGTTCAGCTCCACAAAAGTTCCTTTTAACTCTTACCTTTTTGGTTTTTACAGGCACAAAGAGGCTAAATTAGAACCATTTTCCTTCACAGGGCCAGTAAATGAGTTTAAGACATGTGATGGATAATTTTATGTGCCAAACTGGCTAGGCCATAGAGTGCCCTGCTATTCAACCAAACATTATTCTAGATGCTGTTATCAAGGTATTTTGTAGGTATAATTAATGCTTGTAATCAATTGGTTTTAAGTAAAGGAAATCTTCCTTGGTATCTTGAATGTGCCCGGTGGACAAAGAACCTTAAGGGTAAGGCAGAAATTTCTCTGAGGGAAATAAAAGACAAAATTATCCCTGTGAAATGAGTCCTTGGCTTGTGCATGAGAAGAGGGTCTGTGCCTACTGGTTAGGTGTCTAGCTAGCTTTTCCCCAAATTGTATACACCTGGCTCTATAGATACAAGCTCATAGGAAGTCACTTATCACTGAAGGATGGTGGATTCTAAGAGGCCTGCTGCTAGTCACTTTCATGTTTCAAGCATCATGGTGCCATTACTCAAACTCAGAGGTCAGTATCACTCCCTTCAGTGTGCCCTTTGGATCCAGTCATGAGACTCAGCAAACACAAGACATTTGTGGTCGTTCCAGTGTAACAAGGCATGCTGTTTTTTAGTTTACTTAAAGAAGGTTTCTTTCTTAAGTGGAAGGAATAGATTCTAAATAATTAAACAAATACCATATGGTTAATATATAAGCCAGTAAATAATTATCTGTCATTATCAAGTATCGTGGTCCCATATGTAATTGAATGAGCTATGTTGGCATGGCACTGACCACATTGTAGACTCATTGACACCAGCATCATCAGAAAGGCATTTTTGACATTATGGTGGCTATTAACACTGGGTGATGCAAATTCATCAACTCCATAGTAATCCATGGAACCACTGTAGTATATGAAGCCATTGATTAAACTGTCATTATGCATCACCTGATTGTTTGCATACGTATATACCTGTCTATGTCTGAGCGTCTTCCCGGAGGAAGGGGGAAGGAGGAGCAGATCCATGGTCTAGAGGGAGTTTCTGTTTTCAAGCAGAAGAGGTGATAAAAGAAGCTCAGATGAAGAGTCATGAACAAATCCCCAAACAGATCCAGTGAACACTCCACGACAGGCTCCGACAGTACACAGGCTGGGTTAGTACCTGCATCTCAAGGGCCCCCACATATGGCCTGAGGTGCTATTGACACTCCAGGGATCACTTTCTCAGGCTTGACAACTTCGTGGAATGGCTCTTTCCAGTTTGCAGGAAACATGGCAGCCTTTGCACAATGGCAGAGCCGGAGTGCTCTCCTGGATGCCCATGGGGGAATTGAATTTCAGACTAGCATGTACTTTTATGATGACCTTCATGTTAGTCAACTACTTATCTGGAATTGTCCTCCCTGAGGCAGAAAGCTCATCTTTTTTCTCCTTCATAACAGAACAAGGCTAGAGTGGGGCTCCTCCAAGAGTAGTCAGGGAGCCTGTGATGGCACAGAAAGTTGAACCTTGGCTTTCCAACAGGTGCCCCGGGCTGCTACCTCTGCGAGAGTCAGCACACTGGAGGAGACAAAAGAGAAGCACAGACGACACGGGGGGGGGTGCTGTCAGGAGATGCTGAGATTGCGGTAGGACACAGTGTCTCAAGAAAAGGGAAGAGACAACTTCCGGAGCCGCCGTGAAGGCTCCATATGTGTAGGTGTGACTTGAGGAGTGGGGCTGATAGTGGCTCACTTTGTAATCTTTGGAGAGCTCACTCAGGGTCTCACATTTTCCCAGGGGCCCTGCATAGACAGTCTCAGTTAACCCTCACAACTCTCTGAATCATGAGCTTGCCTTAGGACCTGTCTCTGTAGATGAGGACACAGAGAATGAGGAGGGAGAGCCCAGGAAGCCCGGGGACAAAGCCACTGCCCAACTTCCCAGGCAGGAGAACAGCATTGCAACAGTGCCCCCCTGGTCCATAGTCAAGCTGCACAGGAAGCTTGCTCATCCGCAGAACTGCATTCTCAGAGCATGAGTAATGGATTTGTTTCTGCTAAAGCCGACAAAGTGAAAGTATAACAAGTTCTGGTTTCGGGTAAAAATAAGATACTGAAATTTAATGTTAAGAGTGTTCATATATCTAATTTTTTCAATATTTAAATTAGCTCTTTAAAAGCACAAAAACCACATATATTAAAATGTGTATTTCCCTTTTACTTTAGGCTCCAATATGGCTCAGCACTGCTCTGTCACAGCCCGTATTTATGTGAAATTTGGATATTTTCTTTACTGTGTATTTTTTATTTTGTGACATGATCTCACTGTACCATTCTGGCTGGCCAAGAATTGAGAGACATCTACCTACCTCTGCCTCTCAAGCACCTCTCAACAGATAGTTTAAAGGCATGTGTCACCACACCCAGCCACTGTGAATTTGGGGGCATTCTTTTGTTTTATTTGTGCATATGTTCTTGTGTCTTGTGTGTATACATGTACATCCAAGAGCATGTTTACAGGAATGTTTATGCATCTGCAGCTAGAGATCAATGTCAGGCATCTTTGTTAGTTACCTTCCACCTTGTTTTTTGAGACAGGATTTCTCACTGAATCTGAACTCACTGATTTGGCTAGACTGGCTGGCTAGTGGACCTCAGGGATTCTCTGGTCTCTATTCCTCTAGTACTGGGATTACACATGAATGGTGCTGTTATGTTTTTATGTGGTCACTGGGTATCCAAACTTCGGTGCTCCTGTTTGTGTGAAAACCCCTTTTCTGATGGAGCCATCTTTCCAGCATCTGAATGTTTATTTTTCAGGATTGATTTACAATATCATTGATTTGGTCACTGAGATCTTTGATGCATATACCTTACTTGTTGTACTCTGCCAAGACAAAGAAAGAACCAAGAGAGATGAGAGACCCTCTCTCTGCCTGAGGAAGCCACATGTGTGCATGAACATAAATAGAATTACATATTATTTTATATTTGTAATACAGTCAATATAATCCTAATACTTCCAAAAAGTAAAAATTTGTAGCCATGTAAAATAAATAAGTTTAGGTATTAATAGATAGTGTGTATATCAACTAAAGCATACTTAATACTGTTGTACTGTTTACCAAAATTTACTTTGGGAAGAGATTTTATGTACTCTTGCAGCAAATGGAAAAAAAACAACTAGAAAGTGATGAATAAAATGGTTTTCTTTATTGCAGTAATCATTTTACTAAATATATGTAACAAGACATACTTGTATACATTATATATCTAATGAATAAAATACCTGGCTAAACACACACACACAAAAATGAGAAAATGAGACCCCATCTTGTGTCTTAGAGAGATTTCCCTGACTGTGGACCATCATGGAGACTGATTTTTACAGAGAAGAAGGGACAGGCATGACCTAGGGTGGGGGCTGATCAGCAAATTCATATGAGATATTGCCAGGGCTTCAGGGCTGGGCAGAAGGAAGTTGAATCTGAACAGACTCAAAAACTACCCAGAGCCTAAAGATTGTAAGCTCTATCATCAAGGGAAGCTGGCATCCCCCACAAGTCAGGGGCCATGAAGGCAGCTGAGGCAATCACACAGAAAGGAATGTGAGCTTCTGTAGAGTACTGCTATGGGACATCATTTACAAGAGACAGTTCAGAAGGAAGACAGCACCTAAAATCAAAATGTGTTCTTCTAATTCATGTAGGACCCTAAAGAGGGCATGATTATGAAGTGAGAAACATTGAGACAGATAGACAATAGACTAGACTCCTTGCTTCCAGTGGGAACATCTATGGCATCCAGGGACAGACTGTTCACCCCAAGGACTTCCAGGGACATAAGGCTCACTACACTTTGATCGTGACCTCACATAGGATCCACCCCCACAGTGCAGAAGCTGAACAGATAGGTCAGATATTAAACATCTTTACTTATCTGCAAGAGGACCCAAATTTGGTCCCCCAATACCCACAATGGGCGGTTTACACTGCCCTCCCCAGGCACCTGCACGTGTGTGTACATACACATATGCACATAATTAAAAGTAAAAAAAAAATAATAAAGGAATCTTTAAAAATGTTCAAGGTGAGCCAGGTGGTGGTGGCGCACGCCTTTAATTCCAGTGCTTGGGAGACAGAGGCAGATGGATTTCTGAGTTCCAGGCCAGCCTGGTCTACAGAGTGAGTTCCAGGACAGCCAGGGCCATACAGAGAACCCTGTCTTGAAAAACCAACCAACCAACCAACCAACCAACCAACCAAACAAACAAACAAACAAAAACCTTGCAAAGCACATCATGTCACCCAAAACAACCCAATAGCTCAGGTAATTTGGGACCTTCAACAAATCTGCTTCAAACAAGTCTCTGTCTTTCTCCCAGGCAAATTTTATATTCACCATCCTCCTCATCTATACCATAAGACTGGGGCCTAGCTGTAAACACGCCTTCACATTCTTACCAGGGACCTCCAGCTCATGTCATCACTACAGTCTGTCAATAACCAAGCCAGAAAAATCCCATAAGGCATACTGCAGAAAGACTGTAAAACAGCATTTAGCAACTTTACTCATTACAGACAACATCTAGAAGCAACCCAGGTATCCTTTTGTACTCACAAAAGTTATATGGCTAAACATTGCTATGACTAGGCAATAAAATAATACAAGCACATGCAGGGTAGGGGAGCCAGTCAAAAGCATTTGCTGAGAAAAAGAAGTAGGGGTTAAGGGAACATACTGTTGAATCCTGTTTGAGAGTTCAAGGGCACACACACGTGGCTTCACATTCAGAGCAGGAGATGTAGATCAGCTGGGAAGGGATACAAGGCAAGTTTCTGGAGTGATGGAAGTGTTTGCTGTATCGATTTGAGTGGTAGTCAACACTGGTACAGGCACATTAAAAATGCATCAACCTGTACTCTTAAGATTTGTGCCTTCTACCCGATATAAATTACACTTCGATTTAAAAACATATAAAAAACAAATAATTTTTAAGCGGAGGTGATTGATGGGTGTATGTGTACATATAAATCTTTGTAATGATGCTAATTCATAAGTTCTGGCTGAGATCGGTTCAACATTGCCCAAGAGAATTTTCTCCTGTGTGATAGATGGTCGTTGTCTGCTCCATCCAAAAGGGGAGCCACATGTGATTGTCAAGTGACAGAGCAACTGATTCTTTTATTTTGTTTCATTTTAGTTAGTATGGAGTTGGGTATAAATAACTACAAGTGACCAGTGGCTAGATTCTGGGTATTGTGGCATAGATTTCAGATACATCAGTGTCACATGAAGAGATGTAACTCCCCCCGTTCATGAAGCAGTGAGAAGATTGAGCAGGACCCACGGTGATGTATTTGCTTTGGGGTGGGCAGGATTTTAGAATTTCTCTCCTGTCCCATGGCCATCTGTTTCCTCTGAAGATGCATTTTCACTGGCTTTATTTAGTCTCTTGATTTGTTCATACTCTCCTGAAATGCATCGTGACACTAGGATGAAACCTAGAACCGTAAGTAGTGGGAGTCTTGTTGCCTCGATGGGCTTACCATGTTCTGATTAACCAAGAAGCGATGGCCAGAGATGGGCACATGCACATGTTGAGTAGCAGTGGACTTCAGGAGCCCGAACACTATGCTTGCTGCCTTTGCTGTTTGGGACACAGTGGTTGCTGTGTTGGGGGAATTTGATAATTCCCAATTACAGTATGTCTTGTTAGTCAGAAGATAACCAAAGAGGAAATTAAAGGAAACAGCGTAGAGCCTGAGCATTATCCAGGTCTAATGGTACAGTCCTGTAATCCAGCTACCTAGGAATCTGAGACAGGAGAACTGTGAGTTTAAGATCTGCCTGGGCTAAAGAATAAGCTTAAAGTGAGCCCAAGCTGCTTAATAATACCCTGAAATACAAAGCAAGAATAGAGGCTGGAAAATAATCCATCAGCAGAACATGTAGCTAGGCTATGTGAGGCATTAGGTTCAATCCTTAGCACCAGTAGAGGAAGAAGAAAAGGGTCTGAGCTCTAACCACTTACAAGAAGAGGCTCCATGGTCCTTCTGCACACATACTGAGGCCACTGCCTTTCCTTCTTTAATATTACAGAGAACTGTACATGTGTGGAGTAAATCTCTTACAAGAACTTAGAATCTGAACTGAAAGACAGATTCCATAGTTCCTGATTAGAGAAAGAAGTTAGATATTATCAAGGGGAGATGGTGTCATGCCTAAAAGACCACTATCAACATAGTTAATATGGCAAAGCATCAATAGTCAGAGTAATACAACCCATACAACCATGCAAATACTCAGGTTTAGCCTTGAACACACACACACACACGCACACACACACACACACACACACACACACACACACACAGTGTCCATAACCTCAGCAGTATGGCAAAATGATTAGAAAACAGCTTATAAGGAGGCTTTACACTGAGCTCATGGTTCCAAAGGTTTTGGTCTATGGTCATGTGGGTCTGCTGCTTCTGGGCCTGTGTGATGGGCTAGAAAACTGGCTGGGATCATGGGGGGTCGGGGGTAGAGCAATAATAGCAAAGGAAATGGGAGGAGCCAAGGTGTGTCAATCAAAGGCACCGGCACATCCACATGCTACCTCCAACTAAGCTTCAAGTTTTAAAATTCTAATCAAATGTTGAATACATCAAAAGATTAAACCATTGGTTAATTCAGTCACAATCTAACACTTTCAGGAAATACCATCTTTGACACACCCCCATGTGTGCTTTATTGATGTCTTAGGTGTCTTCTTGTACAACTGAGTTAAGAAATCAAGATAAAGTTTCACACACAGCCTCTTCAAAGCAGACTGGGACCTTCTGGGCTGCACAGCCTAACTCCTTGGCCAGGCAACTTGAGCTTGTATTAATTGCTACTTTGTTCTGGATGCCTGCATTGGAAGAGTCTCTAGGAAACCTGATGGGATCTGGATTCCCTTCTAGCTACTGTTTTATAATAAGGTTTTCTCCTTTTGATTACCAGACTATACCCACATATCAAGATGCTACAAACCTTAATCTGAAAGTGGGATAACACAGCATGATTATTATCTAAGTAGAGGCTCTGTGCCCAGCTGGAAATGCAAGAACATGTTGGAGACTTAGAAACAGAATTTTAAAAGATCAATAGGTTTCTTGAGCATGGGACACCCAGGCTGTTCTGGGTAAAGCTATGTGTATATATTCTCTTACATCAGTAATTGCTTTCAGTAACAGAAAACAGAAATACTTTATTTCAGTCTCTTGTATAACAAATACTAAGATAGGAGGTAGGAGTCAAGATATTAGCTTGTCAAGATATGATTTTTTGACATCATTATCCTTAAACCAGGGATCTATCTTCAAGGTCTCCTCAGGACCAAGATGACTGCTGAAACTCTACCTATCATTTTTTTTTTTTTGAGTTGCAGGCAGAAAGAAAGCAGGAGGGAAGAAGAGGAAAACCACCCTGCTTTCCCCTGTTAAGGTACTTTTTTTTTTCAATCTATTGTCTACCCTTTCTGCTTCCAACCTATCTGCTAAGCCTAGTAGATAAAGAGTAGCAAAACCCATACCCTTTAGTTAATATTATTAGCATTCAATTACCCCTTTAGTGCTCTGTACCTTGCAGAGTTCTTCAGAGAACAAGGATAAGCTGGATAGTGAGGAGGTGTACACAGAAGAAATACTGGTGCTGTCTTTAGGCTGGGCTGGATGGAATGATAGGAGACACATCCCCTCCAGCTAAAGTCTTTGGAAGAATCATCAACCCTCCTTTGAGTAGGCATAGCTCCTGGGCATGGAGGGAAGCTGGCTGGCTGGCTTTTGGCCTGGATCTTTTCCTCTTCTCTTCCTGGGTATGAGAAAGTGGAGCGAGATCATGAAGAGCTGAACTCTCCAATAAGAGTCCACCCATAGGAAGAAGGGGACCTCTTACCCTGCAGCACTTTGGGAAAGGATAATCAGCCTTGAGTGCAACCAAGAAGTCTTCTTCGCTGCTCATCATGGGGTGGAGGAGAGGCTCAGAGTCTCCAAGGCTGGGGTGGAGGAGAGGGCTCAGAGTCTCCAAGGCTGGGGTGGAGGAGAGGGCTCAGGGTCTCCAAGGCTGGGGTGGAGGAGAGGGCTCAGAGTCTCCAAGGCTGGGGTGGAGGAGAGGGCTCAGGGTCTCCAAGGCTGGGGTGGAGGAGAGGGCTCAGGGTCTCCAAGGCTGGGGTGGAGGAGAGGGCTCAGAGTCTCCAAGGCTGGGGTGGAGGAGAGGGCTCAGGGTCTCCAAGGCTGGGGTGGAGGAGAGGGCTCAGGGTCTCCAAGGCTGGGGTGGAGGAGAGGGCTCAGGGTCTCCAAGGCTGGGGTGGAGGAGAGGGCTCAGAGTCTTCAAGGCTGGGGTGGAGGAGAGGGCTCAGGGTCTCCAAGGCTGGGGTGGAGGAGAGGGCTCAGGGTCTCCAAGGCTGGGGTGGAGGAGAGGGCTCAGGGTCTCCAAGGCTGGGGTGGTGGTCATCTTTTCCATCCTAGCTAATCTCTTTCAGGACTTTAAAACTCCAGGGGATTGAAAGTGATGGTGGTGTACAGAGGACAGCATTAGGATCTGTTCAGGAGGCCAGTCTGACAGAGTTGTGCTGGATTCCTGTCTCAAAGAAACTGCATCACAAGAGTGTTAAAGTCCAAGTCAGAATGTGAGAAAAGTCAGGCATTGCCCAGGTGGGAGGCAGCATCCTAGTCCAGGTACTCAGAAACCTGGGGGGAATGTAAGCATGGGATGGATTACCCACAAAGATGGGCAGCATCGTTGAGGTCCAGACCCAAAGTGGTCCAGTTTCTCACCATCCACAGGGGCTAGGCAATTTCACAGCAGCCTATGGGCTCCTGAGCTGCAGGCTTGACTTTGCCTTCTTTAAGTTGACTTTGAGATTATTCCATAGGCCCTTTCCCCGTGAGGGCAGAAGCACGGGTATAAGGCAACTTGCCAACCGGGGCTTTGCCTCTCTTCTTCTCCCTCTTCCTTGTCACTTGTTCTCTCCCCTGCCTTGAATTTCTTTACCACTTTCTGAGAAGGCTGTGAGGCTTCTACAGAAGCTGGTATGCCATGGCCCAGAGTAACTGGTCCTGCAAAGGACCTGCCAGTGCCTTCAGCCACAGTGACTATAAGCTGTAGACACTAGCACTAGTTTTGAACAAATCAACAGGTAAGTATCCTCATTGGCTTTCTGTTGCTGTGATAAAACACCATAGCCAAAAGACACTTAGGGAGGAGGGGTTTCTGTTTGTTTGCTTATATATCCTCATCATAGTGGATTGTTGAGAAAAATCAGAACATTGACTGAAGGCAGGAACTGAAACAGAGGCCATGGAAGAGTGCTGCTTACTGGCTTGCTTTTTAGGATTGTCCAGCCTGTTTTCCTACACAACCCAGGACCACATGCTCATGGGTAGCACAGCCTATTCTGGACTGATACCCATTCACAGCAATCATTAAACAAGAAAGTGACCCATAGACTTGCCTACAGGCTAATCTGATAGAAGCAATTTCTCAACTGAGCTTCTCTCTTCTGAGGTGACTGTAGTGTTGAGTTGACAGAAGCTAACTAGCACAGTAAGCAAATGAACGGAGCATAAAGAGCTGAACTTGCCCTTGGTAGGGGGGATGTTCTTTGAGCAGAGAACACTGCTCTACAACACGGGCTTCCTTGGGGTCCACCCAGGACTGTGTCTCACAGGGACTAAAGTGACCTGTGAAGTATGTTTATACAGTGAAATGAATGATCCAAGTGTCAATAATTTAGAAACAAACCTGTAGCATGAGCAATCAGAAGTGAGCAGAAATCAATACGCCCCTTCTCCTGGTGTGGAAATGGAAAACAAACTTCATTTTGCTCCAGCCCTGGGCAAGCAAAAGCAAATGAATGGTTCTTGTCAGGGGCTCCTGTACTACCTCTCTGCCTGGAGCCCATATCAGAAAGGGGCCAGGTAGACAGAGCAGACAAATTCTGACCTCATTCCTGAAGCCTTCAAGTGAATTCTGGGTGCACACATGTATGTGCACAGGCACACATAATGTATAGAAGAGTGGAGTTGCCCTGGAATGCCTCGTGTATTCCATGCACACCCATGGCTGCAGAGACCCATAAACACAAATCAATACAAACGTGTGTACTCACACCAGAGACATATGTGTATGTGCAAATGAATATTAAGTTCTGGAAGTAAGAACTCCATTAATGGGTTGAAATTGAAACCTGGACATGGCTCTCTAGGGAAGAGTCTGTCCCCTTACCTTTGCCAGATTCTAAAATCTGCATGCATTCCTCAGACAGTGCTCCTTCCGCCCTTCTACCCCTTCCTCCCCTTCTTTCCCTTCCTCCTCTTCCCCCTTCCTCCCCTTCCTCTCCTTCCTCCCCTCCCTCTATCCCCACTGCCAACCCCAAGGCAATTCTGTCATTCTAACCCTAAATGACTTTTCCTCACCTTCTCTTTATAAGGCTGTTTTTTTACATGGGGCCCATATAAATTTCTCCACATAAAGGCCAGCTGTCCAGCAACCTAAACTCCCCCTTGCCATTTCCAAGGATAGGATGGCCTGTCCATCCTTGAGGGCCTGTCCACCTGCCCTACCTCACTCTCACACATTGGCAGTGGAGGACAGGGGATGCACTTTGCACAGGAGGCCGGAAAGTTTTCTAGGATGAAGTACACATTTTGGAGTCAGATCTATGACCATAGCCCAACTCAGAATCTTGTATACTGAGAGTGTGTGACCATGATTGTGTTTCAAAACCTCTGTCAGCCTTTGTTTCTCCATCACTGGATGGGAAATGGCAGCCACTATATCCTGGGACTACTACAAGGATTAGGGAGATGCATCATGTATGATGGCCAGCAAAGAGGCATTAAGTCAGCCATCACTACAAAACAACCCACAAAATCTTACAGGCAAAGCCCCAGTCTTACCCACAAGGCTGCATAGAGACCATCGCTCTGGTGTGGTGAGAATATATTTTGTTTGTCCACTCTACAGTTCCAGAGCCATCTATAGTCCCTTGGAGCTCTACTTGCGAACTGGCCAATTCCTGCCTAAGTCTAACGCCTTCAAATGCAATTAGTAGCAGCCAGCTCCCACTTTCAGCATCCTGCCTCAGAATCCCTTCATATAACTTGACAAATGCCTCAGGCACAATGTCTTTTTACCTTCTGGGTTATTGCAAGTGACAATCTACCAAATGTTTTGCCATTACATAAGGTATCCTTTTGCCAGGCTTCTGTGAGACTTTCTTTACCACCTACCAGCCAATCTCAAAACTGCTGCCACACTTCTACCAGCGCTTCGTTATAGGGGCCGCCCACTTCAGATACCAAAGACTGTATTAGCTAACTTTGCTGTGTAACAGTGAAAGGTCTCAGCCTCACACATGTGCCTGTTTCTCACCTATTTCCCTGTGGTTTGGAGATCAAAGGGGAAATAATAAATGATGAAGGATAACAATCTGACATACATGGCCAGGATGTGTGTTCTCAGGGTCATCACTGGCTACCATGTGACCTCCTCCCACCATGATGTTTAATGGCAGAAACATACCTCAACTCCACCCTCATATCCCTGTGAGGCCTTAAGGAAGTCCCCTCACCTCTTGCTGGAGCATCCCAAAGTGTCAATCCTGAGAGAAGCAACTTATAATCCTCACTCTGTCAACTTAGTGGGGTTCACACTGTGTCCCATAAAGATTAATTTTGCGCAGAACTTTTGCAGTAAATCTCCTCCTAAATATATCCCGGCAATGAAAACACAACACAGTTAATATGAATACATACTGTGTGCCTAGATTGGGCAGATCTACCGCGCTACACTACCATCTTCCATAGCTTATGAGACCCTTTAGAACTTGCAGTTTCTCCAGGCCACAGGCTTCTGCTCCACTTTTCTTCTTCTTCCTTCTTCTCTGCATCCTCTCCCTCTTCCATTTTCTCCTTCTTCTCTCCCCTACCTTCTGCTCCACCTTCCCTTTTATCTGCCCTATCATCAGCTCTCCTTTATTTTACAAATTAAGGTAGGAAGCAGGTTTACAGGAAATCACCTGAGTGCTGACTCATTCCTTGTTCACAACCACTCACAGGAGAACAGAACTAACATCAAATACAAATATAATTAGCCCCAGGGCTATCCACAACACAGAACTGAGGGCCTGTTTCATCTGTGCCCCTCATGAACCTTATAGCACAGTGATGGATAGCACCACATGTGACAAGCACTGTTGGAGATGAGACCTTACCAGTTTTGCCTGCATCTTTGTTACTCTCTGTGTGTGTGTGTGTGTGTGTGTGTGTGTGTGTGTGTGTGTGTGTGTGTGAAATAAGCTTAAGTTGACTATCCTCAGTTCCTTCAACTTTAAAACGGGCAGTGTAATTCCATCTATCCCAAGTACTTTTGAAGATGAGTTAGAATTTACCTAGTTTAACCTTTGGTTCTAAGCCCTTACATGCTTATGATGGGGGTATTCCAAAATCCTCATGAGGGTCACAGCCAGCCTCTTCCTCCCTCATTACTCATCCTGTTGGCACAATTCTCAGCCAAGAGTCTCAGTTTTAAGTCCTGGCTCCTGAACTCATAAACTCAGAAAATTTAGACATGGGTTTTAATTCTCTGGACTGAAGTTTCTCACATATAGATGAAAATAGAATCTACCACATAGGCACTGTTAGAAAAACTAGATGGGATGCAGATGCAAAACCCCAGGACTGACTCCTGGGGCTGGGTATGGCTACTCTGAGAGATCTACAGGCAGGGAGGACAGAACAGGCTCTGCACCCAGAGTTCACAGTCCAGAATTCATGCTAGCAAGACATGTCTCCCGCCCGACCCATTCTGCCCAGTCCAGCGGTGACACTGGCATTCTTACTCCGTCAGTTTCCTCCTCTCTCTTGGTCACCACATGATTTCAGTCAAATATTACTTTCTTTCAGCCTAAAAGTCAGAGACAATGAGCTTAAAGTCAAACTCCTTTGGAAACCCGCTGAATTTCTTCTAGTCTGCTTCCTCACCTGCAAATCCAAGGATTAAATGAAACAATGGCCATTACGTGTTTAGTCCTGGCCTGGCACTGCTTACCTGCTAAGTGGATTCTTCTTTCCTGTACAGATGCAAACCTTTGGCCCCTGTGCCCTTCTGTATGCTTGTCTTGTGAAATTATGCCCTCTCACCTCCAAATGTGTGCTGCATGCACACGCTCCATCCACTCTGTCCCCACTAGTCCCTGCATGCTGCCATCAGCTTCTTCCACCCTGTGCCTTCTTAGGCCACCCCTTCCCTTTTGTCCTATGGTAGAATGTTTTCTCATGTACACCCCCTTGAGTTCTTACTCCCACATGATGCTGCTCTTGCTCTGACATGGGGTCAGTGATAAATGTGAAACAGAGGATGGGAAGATTCTTGAAAAGTGTTTGTGCCCTGGACCTGTCCTTGCTTATAGCTCTTGGAACCCTGAGTTAATTTCATGAGTGAGCCCAGGCTAGCCTACTAGAGAATGACAATCATAAGGAGATGATCTTAGCTACCCAAGCCCCTCAGCATGGACCGTTATGAACCATTCGGCTCCTACTAATTCACCTACTGCCCATAGATACAGGGGAGGTCCAAGTTAAACATAAGAAACATTTGTGGAACACAGACCACACCATTAACCCAAAAAATTCTAAGTCAAAAAATGATCATTTGACCCCCTCCGGAATTTTAGGTGTTTTGTTACACAGCATAAGCTGACAATTAAGTTTTCTCCCATAGGCTAGCACTCCAACAATTTAGATATCTAATTAGTTCCAAAACAGTGATTCCAGTCTCCTGGCCATAGGCTCACCTGTGGGAAGAACTAAACCTATCTAGCACGTAGAGTCTCCTGGCCACCTATTTGTTTGAAAAGGGACATGTGACCCATTTCAAGCCATGGAAACATGGAGTGAGATTCTCTGAAAGAATTGGTGAATAAAGCCTTTTGGTAATTGTGACAAACCTTCTAAAAGGGTTCTTCTTCCTCTCAGTTTTTCTGCATGCTTAGATAGCTGGACGCTGCCTGGTCTCTGCTTAGATAGCTGGATGCTGCCTGGTCTCTGCTTAGATAGCTGGACACTGCCTGGTCTCTGCTTAGATAGCTGGACGCTGCCTGGTCTCTGCTTAGATAGCTGGACGCTGCCTGGTCTCTGCTTAGATAGCTGGATGCTGCCTGGTCTCTGCTTAGATAGCTGGACGCTGCCTGGTCTCTGCTTAGATAGCTGGACGCTGCCTGGTCTCTGCTTAGATAGCTGGACGCTGCCTGGTCTCCGTTTCATAAAAGAAGTCGTCTGAAGACAAAGACAGGGCAGGAAGGAACCTTCAAAAATATTCTAGAGCCACTGGATTAAGCTGGCCTGGCACCATTTCACACCTGGGTTTTCCAGCAGTGTGAGTCAGCTGTCTCCCATCCTCCCTCCCTGGCTCTCCCAATTGTGGTTTCTCCCATTTTCTGCCATGGCCGTCCCAACTGGAGTTTGACTTCTCATATATGGAGAGTAAATCTGAGTGTCTTCTTCACTGCGCTATGTGCTCTTCTCTCCCTGGCCTTATGGCATGTGGTGATCAAGGAGTAAGAATCCTGATGCCTCTAAGCAGCAGGCCTCTTCCTCATAGATTATAAACTAAATAGTGACTCAAGGAACCATCCTCTTTAGTGCTTAAAGCTGTAGGAAATAAAACTTACAATGCCACATGGCCTGCATGTGAAGAAAGCAGTTATCATGGGAACAGTGAATGAAACAAATATGTCCAAGAGGTGAGGAATAGCGAGAGAGAGGAGAGAGAGAGAGAGAGAGAGAGAGAGAGAGAGAGAGAGAGAGAGAGAGAGAGAGAGAGAGAGAGCAATACCAGAGGAAAGAGAGGGGAAGAAGGAGAGAGGGAAGGAGTTCTTGGTATTAAAATCTCAGTTCTGATTGTCATTAAACCCAGCTGTGGCACTACCTCTGTTCAGCTTATTGAATCTACCTTTTCTAGAACACTAGAAAACAATACATTGCCTCTTTGGCTTAATCCTGTTTGAGGTTGATTTCTGTCACTTGCCTTTGAATGATTCTTTAATGTGTGTCTACTCCTATCTCCTGACAGGTTTCCTAATGACATATTCAACAGCTAAGATGTCACTTCTCTAGCACCCTGGCTTACAGCTCAACTTTACTGCTATTCCACTTTAACTTTCTCCCAGATCCAGGGCCTTGCCATAATCTTTAACTCCACCTCCCATGTCTCATATAAGGCTGCAACACAGGCCCAATGGAATGGCTTTAGTGTCAGAAGACCTCAGTCTACCTCCAAACTCAAAGGATGATCTGAACTTGGACATCAAATTCACTTGCTCTCTTAGGCCAACATCTCAGCTCCAGTTTTATTTGTCCCCTTCCAAACTCTGTCCCAAGTACAAAACCATGAGATTTCTTGAATCCATCCACAGTATTCTCAGACACTATGCTCAAGGTTTGTTCCATTTCTAATTCTCAGACAACTGAGCTTCATTGGAAATTAAGAAGTCACAGCTAGCCCTTCTTACCCATAGTTCCATGGACCCACATTGAGCATTAAGGATTCAGGGTGCATTGATGGGTCAGAGATCAATCAAACCTTGTCTTGTTTTGTCAAGCTTTCTTTCTGATGAGGGCATATACTTAATCTTTATGGTATAACTAGTACTATAATTAAAAGCACTGTGTGGGGTATAGTTCTGTTGCCTGGCACTCACATAAGCCTTGAGCACAATCCCTAGCATCACATTAGTAGGCATGATAGCATTCTTGTATTACTAGCTCTTGAGAAGTGGAGGCAAGGGAATCAGAAGTTTGAAACCATCCTTGGTTACATAGCAAATATTGGCTACACTACAACAAGCCAACCAATACCCAGTGTTGTAGCACCTGCTAGAAAAAGTGCCCTAAATGCTGCTGATTCCTGAGTTTAGTCCTGTAAACTAGTCATTTAAAGGTTCTGGTGATGTTTCTCAGTAGTAGAATGTTTGCCTCACATCACAAGGTCCTGAGTTCAATTCTAGAACCTTAGACAGAAGAAGAAATTAATTTGAAACAAAGGGTATTCTTAGCAGAAGACAAATGCAGAGTACTGGTTCATCCATAACTCAACATTTACAGTTGAGGGCCTGCTAAGTGGAAGACATGATTACAACCACAGAGGATTCAATGAACAAAGGTCCATCATCCTTATAAGACAAGCTATCAAGAATTCCTGAGGCTGGCCATATGGAAAGCCAGAACATATGCAGAGCCTCACTCAACAGCTCACTGATGGGAAAGTATCAAATGATGAAAGGTCCCTTTAGTGTCATGTCAGTTTTCCCTCTTAACTGCAAAGACATCTTACGTCCTATCACTCCAGCCAGAAAAGTCATTGACTCTCACACAGGCCTGTCAGGAACATTAAATATATACATATGCCATGGGATCTTGTTCATTTTAGGTAATCCTGCCAACCTACCAAAATCCTTTCAAATGTTGAATAACCATTTGGTTATTTAACTTCCAAGTTTGTATCACCCTCAAAATCAATAAGACATCTGCCTCTGGCATCTTCATCCAGCATAGTCATATACTGTACTGAAAATTTAGTATTATAAACCAGGCACATTGCACTGGCTAGACAGAGACATGTCCTCTCACTGAAATGTCAATCCCTCAGTCAGTGTGGGAGTTACATTTCTCTCATTGCTATGGCAAATGCTTGACAAAAGCAGCTTATGGATGGAAGGGGTTACTTTGGCTTGGTTTGTAGGTAGATGTCATCACGGCAGGAAGGCTTTGTGGGCAGAAGCAGGAAGCAACTGGTCACATTGTGCCTATAGTAATGAAGCAGAGAGAGGGAGGAATGCTGATTCCCAGCTTCTTTCTTTTAATTAAGTCTGGAACCCTGGCCCATGGCATTGTGCTGCCACCTCTAGGATGGATCTTTTCATGTCAATCAATCCATATAGAAACTCCCTCACAGGCACACCCAAGAGCTGGTTTCCTAGGTAATTCTAGCCCCTTCTAAATTAACAATTAATATTAGCCATTGTAAGTCCATCCCTTGTCAACTTGACACATAAACATAACTTTTAAGCCACATCTCATAATCCTCTCATTGTGAAAGAATGCATAATGGTGTAGGTCTGTTTTACCTTTAAGTCTAAACTCACACTCTTCACTTTGCTTTTTGCTTTTTACATTTTCATGTCTTTCTGTTACATTGTTGGTCTCTCTCACTGCAGAGAGCAGTGGACAGTAACCATTCCACAGCCTGACCTGTCTTGATATTTCCACTCACAAACAAAGTAGTTCACAATTTTTAGTTAGTCTCACTAGATTTATCAGGCTATGAGCATAAGGCAGCCAGATTCTTTGGTAGACTATGATATGAGTGATAGACTGGGGAGATGGCTCATTTGATAAATTGCTTGCAACACATGCATGAGGTACTGAGTTCCATTTCTAGAAGGGTCATTTAAAAAATGCTATCTGGAAATGATGGCACATACTTTTTCATCCCAGCACTGGAGGAGCAGAAACAAATGGAGGCCTGGAGCTCTCTAGTGAAGGAGTATAGACTACCTGGTGAACTCCAAGCCAATGAGAAGCCTTGTATAAATAATAAAATAAAATATCAGATGGTTCCTGGGGAACAACATACAAAGTTGACCTCCTGCTTGTAGGTACACATATCCCCACACACACACACACACACACACACACACACAGTAGGGGTGTCAGAAAGGGAGAGAGAAAGAGACAGGGAGACACACACACACACAGGAGAGGGAGAGAGAGAGGAGAGAGATAGGAGAGAGAGAGAGAGAGAGAGAGAGAGAGAGAGAGAGAGAGAGAGAGAGAGAGAGAGAGAGAGAGAGAGAGAAAGAGAGAACAGAGAGACTGAAAAGAATATAATATTAATGGCCTCTATCCCATTTCTTTGTACCACTCTGAAACCTCATGAGCTCCCACTGCCCAGATGTCTCTAAGGATTCTGGTCTTCCAAACTTCCACCATAATGCTCCATCCAACTCTGCTTACAGCAATCTAGGACTTTTTAAGCCTGAAGTTTCTAACTCCAACTAATCAGTCCCCAGAGGCTAAGAGCCATATGGTCAGATTTATTGCAAAAGTCAAACCCCATTATGTATCAGCTGCTTTCCTCATTGCCATGGCAAAAGTGACTTAAAGAAGCAAGAGTTGATTTGGCTCACAGTTAATGGATGCAGTGTGTCACTTGGTGGAGAGACATTGTAGCAGGAGTATGAGGCAGCTGGCCCCACTGCACCTGCAGTCAGGAAGCAGGGAACCATGACCATTGATGTTTAGGTTTCACCTTCTGTGTATTCACTCATGAGACCAGCTCATGGCGACCTCATCTAAGGTAGATCTTCTCATCTCAGTTAGCCCAATCTAGACCCACCCCCCATGAGCATTCATGTAGGTTTGTCTTATAGATGATTCTACATCCTATGAAGTTGATCACCAATATTAGATGTCACACTCAACAACTCAAATTCCTTCTGCATGCTTGACTTTGTTCTTTTGCAAGATACATAGCTCTAGCTAGCCATTGAAGATGTCTGAGGTATCTCTGAATACCAGCATGTGATTACAGCTTATGCCATAAAGAGAATGGAAGTGTAGGAGAGTAGCAAATGATGAGAGGTACCTTAGAGTCACGTCACGCTCTCTCTTAACTGCAAAGACATATTAAGAAGCCATCCATTTTGTCACGAAGCTGAATGAACCTGAGTTTCCATGTAGCATTTCTTCTTGATAAATAATTCAAAGACATGTCTTCATGGATCCACATACATCTTCCAATCCAAGGGGCTCTGATTTATGGACACTTAGCTTCTGAACACAATAGCCTCTGATTCTATTTTGTTACAAGAAAAAAAAAAGATAGAAGTGCCCAGGATTTATTACACTGATAGGCACATGCAGAAATGAAGGCAAGGAGTTATAGGCTATTTGAAATAAATGTACAGGGACATTAATGCAGTCTGAGAAGGAATTGGCCTGTCGCCTGTCTCCTGTTCTCTTCATCCTCAGGAACAAAAAGAACAAGAATGTTTTCTGTTAGCCTGGATGTCTCCCTAGCTCTACATAGCCCCTTTGCATTGCAGATAGGAGAATTTCCTAAAGTTTTGCAGAAAGTGTGGCAGAGATGAGCAGCTCAGATATCTGCATCTCAGGCTAGAAGAATTGCCACGTGCTTCAAAGCCTTAACCTCTTCAGATCCAACCTGGAGATGGACGGATATGTGGATGGAGTATCGCTGACGACACAAGTCAGACTCTGATGTCTTGGCAGTGAGGACTTTGCTTCTAAGTTCTGCCATTTACCCCTGCCTGACTGTAGGCAAACTTCTTAATCCCTCTACCACTCGATTTTCTCATCTCTATAATGGGGTGAAATTTTGTGGGCATCATACAGCCAGCAGGGTCTTGAATTGGGTTCACACACACCATGAGTTAAAAATTGTGTCATTCAGATATACAATATTTCTTTTGCCATATTTATTTTGAATGTATCTTTGATTTCGTGTGTGCATATTTGTAGTGTGAAATAGTGACCTAACTTACTTTGATATGAATCTCTTAATTATGGACAAACTTAGTTGGACATTTCATTACTCCAATAGTTATAAATTAGTAAATCCAGTATTGGATAGGGATGAGGATATAGTTTTCCATATTTGCATCATCAGAGAGACTATTGACACCATATTTTGGTAAAATTTTGTAAATATATAATAAAATTCTATGTATATATTCTAAAATCTTTTAGCCTTTCTTTAGAACCTTGTCTTACTTATACCATGATATAGAGCATAAGATGTAATACTATTTGTGATCTGTTTATATAAAATTGTAATGTAACTTTATTTTTTATGAGTATATCATTTGGTTGCCTGATGCCATTGGAGCCCATAAGAGGGTATCAGATCCCCTGGGACTTACAGATGGAGTTATAGATGCTTACGAGGTGCCGTGTGGGTGCTGGGAATCCAACACATTATCTGGAAGAGCAGCCAATGCTCTTAACTACTGAGCCATCTCTCCATCCACTTGCAATGGTTTTGTAATGGTATATTGGATTATTTTTTTAAAGAACTTAAATTTGAGTGAATGGGGAGAGAGAGGGGATCTGAAAAGGACTTGGGAAGGGAGAAAAATCTGATCAAATGTATTTAAATTTTAAAATTGTTATTAATAAATGTGAAAATAATTTAAATGTCTACATCAGAATAAGTAACCTGTGGTCTACCCCACCAACATAATCCTACAGTGCTGCTTAAGAAGTGCCATATGCACAGACTTGGAAAGAAGATGTCAACATATTGTAAAGTAAGAGGAGGCTCTGGCACAGTGTGAAGAGTGCTAATACCCATTTTAGGTTTGTACACCATACATAATAAAAATAGCTAATGGTTTATCAAGTGCTTATTCCTTGCCAGACACATATCTAAATATTTAGTCCGAGCAGCAAACTGGTGAGATAAGTAATCTTATATACCATTTGCAGATGGAGAAACTGAGGCCCCATAAATGAAGCAACAGTTACCAGGTGTGGCATCAGTAAGTCACACAGACTGGGGCCTGGAAAAGCTGGTGTCTGAGCCTTCTGCTCTAGCCGCACTGCACACAGTAGAAGCTGAGAGCCAGGTCTCCGACTCGGAGGTGGGAAGCCTTTTCTCTGCCTGCCTTATCTGCTTCTGTGTTGTTAGATTTGTTACAATGAGCATGTAATTGAAAAATAAAACTTTTATCAAAGCACCCAACCATGTGGAATTGTTGCCTGGGATGGGAGCCAAGAGTGGGGGTGGAGGGCACAGATGCTTCTCAGCTGGGCTCAGCTCAGACCTGACTCCACGTGGATCCCTTGACTCACAACTTCCTCACTGGCAAGAGAGATATGTAGGGGCGGGCATAAGATAATCAGTCCTGTCTCCACTACCTGCCAGCTGAGTGGCCTGGCAAGCACCTGAAGCTCTCTGGCCTCACTTTTGAACCATTGGGGACTTACTGTGAAGACTCAGGGATGTCTGACCCAGAGTGGGTATCTGGGAAGAAAAGAGGTTTTACAACCACTCAGTCCAATTCCTTCAGCAGCAGTGGCTCCTAGGGACCTGGTATCCCATAATTCAGAGGAAGCCCTTTAGATGACAGTATCAGTGAAGGCTTTATTAATGTAAGTTGTCCACACACAATTCTTAAAACCAAATTCAACTCAGAGACAGAAGGTGCACCCATAGGGTATAAATCCAGAAACCAAATAGTTCCTCCAATCTCAAGCTTTCTCCATCTCCAGGATTATAACATCTGAATCTCTTAGTGCTTCAGTATTGTCATCTCTGAGTGGGAAGACAATAAATGGGCATCATCAAGGTCAGCAGGTGCTTGGAATGGACTCACACACACACACATTTGAGTTAAAATTGTGCCATCTGGACTTTTGTCCTTTTGCCATCTTTGACTTTGGATGTTTGTCTCTTTGATTTTGTGTGTACACATCTTTAGCGCAAAGTAGGGGTCTAACTTATTTTTGCATGAACATCTTGATAATAGACAAATTTAATTGACTGGCTTAAAAAAAACCCACCAACAGTTATAATACAATAAGCAAATCCCATATTGTTAAGGTTGAATAAATGGGTTTCCTTTTTCATCAACAGTGAGAATATGATTGGCACCATATTTTGGAAACATTAGTAAATACATAGTTAAATGTGGGATAGATATCCTTGAAAACCTATAAACTTTCTTTAGAACTCTGTTATAAGATTACATAAAATACAAGGTACAATACTGATGTTTTATCAAATACTTATCACACACACACACACACACACACACACAAAGGCTGTGCATGGCAGCATACACCTGCAGTCTCAGTGCTGGGGAGGCAGAAACACAGGGATCCTGACAACTTCTTGCTCAGCCAAAACAATGAGTTCTAGGCTCAGTGAGAAACCCTGCTTCAAAAATAAGGCAGCTCCTGGCCTAAACACTCTCACAAGTGAGCATCCCTTATGTCCACACACATGTGCACTCAGGCATGCATGCATCTCTCTCTCTCTCTCTCTCTCTCTCTCTCTCTCTCTCTCTCTCTCTCTCTCTCTCACACACACACACAGAAACACATACATACACACAATACAACACACACACACACTCACAAACTAAAGCCATGGCACCGAGTTCTTTTTTTTTTTTAATTCTTGTTGCCTTTTGTGTGGTTTTTTTTTGTTTTTTGTTTTTAAGATTTATTTATTTATGATATGTAAGTACACTGTAGCTGTCTTCAGACACACCATAAGAGGGCATCAGATCTCATTACAGATGGTTGTGCTTTGTGCTTGCTGGGTATTGAACTCAGGAACTCCAGAAAAGCAGTCAGTGCTCTTAACCACTGAGCCATCTCTCCAACCCCCAGCACTGACTTCTTATGCTTAGAAACCAGGCTTAAGGTTGTGGGTGTGGCTCTGTAGAACTCTTTCCCAGCATAATACAAGGCCTAGGGTTCAATCCCTAGCACTTCAATGAAAAGAAGAACCCAGACTGAAGTCACATCAGGGCTGAGAAGTCGGAGAAGACCATGTTTGACATGAAGTCTGTCTTTCAGCTTTCAAGTGACTGTAATACCAGTGCCCTTAGCAGCACCAAACATTACCTGTATGGATAGGATTACCTTGGTTATTACTCGAGTTACTCCCCACAGATCCAGTTCCAGTCCTGGGTTTGGGTCTCAGAGCAAGACTAGTCTCCATCCTGAAGGTCTTACAAAGTCTGTGTGCGGCTGTGCAATCTCCAAGAAGCTTCGTTTATTGCTATTGTGAGTTCCTCCAGATCCTCAGTTTAATGACACCCTTTCTGAAGCAGTGGCGATGGTGCCAAACAGCACTTGCATTTCCAGGAAAGCAGCCAGACTCATTAAGTTAATAAAGGAATTTAGCTGTATGAAGATGCCTCCTTCACATACATTCCCGAAAAATGTGTGCGCTCTCTCACAACTCATCAGCAGCCATTAAACCTCTGCCTCCACCTGCAAGGCTTTCCTCCCTCCAAGTCACACAGGGTCAGGCTGCAGTGGATTGCAGAAGATGGAGCACTCCACACGTTATCTTAGAAGTCATATCTCAGAACCTGGCCAGCTGACTTCTCTGCACTTCTGTTTCCAGTGCAATTCCCCAAAGCCCCTCTCTCTGTGACAGAGTGAACTTCATGAAGGCCCCAAGGATCCTAGATTTGGATGGGTTGGACCCCTTCTATCTATTGTTACAGTTTGATTTTGTGAGATGGCAGGAAGCAGTTGCCAAGGGAAATGTCACAATAACTCTCTCATAGTTGTTTGACCTCAGCTATACCCCCTATCTGATCATATTTCCCTGTTTCAGGCAGGAAGATTGTTCTAAATCATAAATTGGACTGGATTGCACCTCTACCATTCTGTTGTATCAACTCTCTGCTTTAGACTCTCAGTCTCCCATGATGCCTTTCAGGACACCATCTTCTACCACTTAGCTCTCATCCTCCCCTAGACTCACCATCACCCAACAGCAGCACTCAAAACACAGTCTTCTGCCCTTATCATGTCAGGCCTTGAATGGTCCTAACATGATAGAGCTTGAATAGACCATGCTGCCTTCTTCCCACTACCTGCTCTTGTTCTTCCTTGGCCCTGGTCCATCCTTCAAGATTCTCTGCACAAACCACTTCCATGCAGCTTGTCTTTCTTAGGTGCTCCTCCCTCTAGCATGCTCATACCTCAGAGCAGTTATTATAGATCCATAGGCATCTACTCAGTGATCAATCTCCACAACCAGAGGCCCCAAAGAGCCATGTCTTCATCCCTGCCTTTGCACACACCTGGCCTATGAGGTGTTGACACAGGAAGACTGTGGTCTTCTTACAAACTGAACATCACTGCTCTGTATGCTCAGGCCCCATCTTAGTTCATCAATGACCTTTGTAAAAGTCTTAGTTCACCAATGACTATTGTAGAAATGATCTTTTTCTGACCCTAGAGCTTTTTCCTTTACTCACCCTTGGTTCTTAGCTCTTTCTTACCTTGATTCTACTCCAAATGAAAGTCTTATTTATTTATCAAACCAAAGCTTTGAATATTTTCATTTCTCCACTCCAGGGGGGAGTTGGTACCTAGTCCTATTGCTTCATAAGAATTGCATATCCAGCATCTGTCTGTTCTTAATCCCCTCAATTAGTTTGCCAGAGACCAAGAAACATCTCTTCAGCATCCTGCCATACTGTGAAGGACCTGGATCCATCATCAGGTTGACATTGGTGCACCCAGGCCTAATCAGAAATGTTTAGAGGTGTGATATTGCAGCCCATAGCAGAAATGGGCACAGAACAATCCATTCTCCTTAACAATCCCATGAAGACCAATTGCTGAGTTCAGCCAGGTCTCTCAGGAAGGGCTTTTCATTTCCTATTGGCATCAGCTCATGGCATAACAAATTACTGAAATTTGCCACACTCTGAGTATGTTTTAAACATTCCTCTTCCAAGCGCCAAGGTCTAGAAGGTAATTAGCATTCTACAAGTAGCAGCCACCGTGTGACATGTGGTCCTACACCAAGTCCCAACCCATCTTTCTAGGATTCAAGATCCTCCTTCATAAGAACCAAAGGACACGGGAGGATCAGTTTAACCAAGGAGTCACAACACCAAAATGACCCAAGTTCCATTGGTCTGAGGTTTGCCAATTTCTGAAGGTCTGAGAACCTTCCAATGTCTCAGCAGGGAACAGCATTGGCTCACAGAGGGTCAGTAATGGCAGCCTTACATGGGCACTATAGACAAGGAGTGGGTCTCTGTGAGTAGAATAGGGCAGATGTTGGTCCAGGTGCCCTGGTACTGAAGTCTTGGCTATTCCAAACAAGAAGACTGGAATACCCTATAAACACACACAGTTGTTATGTGTCAAAAGCAAACTGTATTTTAGAAAGAAGACTACAATGCTCAAGGGCCAGTCAACAAAACAAAAAACCACTGTAGTATTCAACCACAGGGAATTTGATAAAGGGGTGTGTCACACCAAGTTATGAAAACTTGAGGAACCAATTCAGGGATAGTGTTGTAACTCCAGATAAGTATCATCAGGACCAGGCTCCCTCCCAACCCTCCACCCCCCCCCCCGACTGCTGCAGGACACACAGTGATGAATGACCAAAACTGAAAAGCCAGAGTCATCAGCCTGAGTGACAGTCTCAAGCAAGAGTAAGACATAGGAAGGAGAGGCTGTCCGGAGGAACCTAGGAACAGCTATGGAGGAACAGCAATATGCCTGTAAAATGCTCTCCTGCTCCAAAGATAGATAGAAGGGGAGCTGCCCTGGCATCTCCTTTCTTGAACATTCCTCTTTAACCTCCTGTCAAAACCAGACAAAAACTGGTGGTAAGCAGCCTGAAATAATGTAGCAGGTGGTTTAAAAGCAAGGGTGGAAAGCAGACTGGCAATCACTGGACAACCAGATGCCAAAAGCTCCCATGCCTTCTGTTCTTGGCGTGTTAGGGCTTTGCTTGTGGCCTCTCCCAGTCTCTGGCCTTCTAGACTGAATGATCTATCAATACAGTAAAGGCTCCTATGTCCATCCTGAGGATTCAATTCATTCTACAATTGCCCAAATATTTATTGTGCACCAAAATAGGTGCAGGCACTCTGCTGGCCAATAGGAGGAAGGGACCATCGAGAGAAATAAGATATAATTCTTGTTCTCGTGGATCTGTGCTACAGGGGACAGAGGAGGCAGATAGGCACACAGCCCTCTGCATCGTGAAGTGAATAATTTATTTGTGGACAAAGATGGAATTGCTTGGGGAAAATGGGAGATACTTTCAGCAGGAGGTAACATTAGTTCTGGATCTTAGATGGAGGTATCAGAAGGATGGAACTAGGTAGAGGAAATGGTGACATGTACCAAGTGAATAACAGAGTACAATGACTCTGAGGACACTATGGGACAGAGGTAGAGGAAAGCACATGGAAAAAGGATATAGACCAGGTCCAAAATGCAGTCTGATGGTAGAGGACCTTGAGTCCCACAAAGCCGAGTGTAGTCATAGAAAGGTTTATAGGAATTTCCAGAAAGATCTTTCTGGCTGCCTTTGTGGTGGGAATGTTTGACTTGTTAGGAACAAAAACATGAAGAGCTTGAGAAGCACCCACCTCACAGGGTTGAAAGAGGGACATGGGGCGCCTAACTTGTGAACTTGTGCTTGCTTTCTGTGTTCTCTGTGTACCACCTCCATGGTGTAGAGACCAGTGCCAGACCTGGAGCCTGGGAATGGGTGATTAGGGTTTGTTCAAAAAGGAAGAGACTGAGACCTACCCTTGACCCCCAACTCTCTGATGTTACTTAGCTCAGGGGATCCTTTCTACTGAAGATGCATTGTGGGTACAGGCATGAGGTCTTCCTGTGTCATACCAGAGTGATGTAAAGTAAGCCTTTTTCCCAAGCCACTCCCTGTCTCTACCCTTTGGTTCATATACACACATGCCTCTGATATTTTATACCTTCATCTACTGGTTCCTATACCGATCAGCAGACACCCACATTCCCACAGAACCTTCTTGCCAAATGCAGTTTTCAATCTTGCAGTCTTCTAGCTCCACCTTATGTTCCCAGCTCATACATTCTTCCCCCCCCCCAGCTTCTAAGGCTGAACTCCATGGGAACCTGAGATTATTAGAAGCATCAAAGAACCAATGTCTTCATTATGGTTTCTACTGCTGTGATAAACACCATGACCAAAAACAACCAGGGCAGGAAAAGGTTTGTTTCATTCTGTAGATCAAGTTCATCACTGAGAGAAGTCAGAACAGGAAATCAAGGCAGGAACCTGCAGTCAGGGACTGAAGCAGAGGTCATGAGGAATGCTGTTCCTTGGCACTGAGTAGCAAGGCTCTGTCCAATGTGGCTAACGATGTAAGCAGTGGTGCCCACTAAGCCCAGAGAGGTTAGTGAGGCCTCTGTGCATATGTCTGCTCCTACCTTAGTCTCTGTAATTCAGAATTTTTCTCTAGACCTAGGCATAGACAGAACCAGAGACTCAAGCCTCCCAGTCAATCCTCAACCAGTCCACAAGATGGGCCTCTGCTCTCCCTGTGAGGTCTCTGGCTCTTTGCCCCAGAGCCTTTCAGCCTGCTAGTAATGCATTTTCTCATGACTCCAGAACTTATTTCTATTGAATTATCACCACCTGGTGGCCCAAACCAAAATTTGTCAAATAAAAGAGAGCCTGGAGGATACCAGGCTTAATGACCATTTGATACCAAGGATTTGTCCTTTTCTAAGAAGGCTTAGCAGAACCTCAGGGGGGTGGGGGGTGGGGGGTGGAGGGGCTCATTAATTCTCCATACTAAGTCCCATACACCTAGAGATTTGGCCTTCTCTGAAAGACTCCTCTCAGGGAATTCCACACTTGCCTCCCATGACTTAGTCTTCCACTTAGCACCTCTTACTAGGCAGAAGTCACAACTTGGAGCTAATCCCAGGCCCCCCTGAAGTTAAATCCTCTTGTTTTGATGAGCATCTACAGAGCTGGATGCACACCTCTTTTTTTCCTAGTTCAAAAGCCTCCACATGAAGGGGATGGGGACAGGCCACTGAGTGCAATGGACACAGGGTATCCTGAGAGGCTCAGACATCCTCAGTGTGATACCAGGCAAGCTTGAGGTTCTTGTCCCTGCTTCCTAGCTGCCTTTAGAAGTGACTGAAGGAGTGACAGGATAAGCCAGCTAGAGGCAGAGATGCTGACAGATCATGCTGGAGGCACACTGCTTAACACATGGGAAATAGCACTATGCATATGGCTCATCCATCTTCAGAGTGGCCCAGAATCAGGCAGTCCTCATCTATAAGGCTGGAGTGGCTGGCCCAGCATTTGGAAAATATTGTGAAGTTCAAGTGAGCTGGTCCTACCAAGGGTCTGGGCAGGTAACTGATCCAACTTGACAAGTGCTAGGTGAAGTGGAAACTTCTAGTTTCTTTGGAAAGTTACTCATGTCAAATGATGTTTTGTTGGGGCACATAAGTGAAAGAATGTCTTGCTAATCAGACACATGAAAGGATGCTTGATGGAGTTTAAATATGGCTCCATAGACAGTGGGAGATGAGTACTAAGCATTGGTTTGGTTTGCTCCACCTCACTATTCTTCACTAATAACACACATGTATTAGTTTGCCTTACATGGCATTGTTGAGCTTAACTTGGGGTAATGCTGCCATTGAGAGAAACTAACCCAAGAACCACTCGTGAGGTTCCTGCAGCAACTTGTTGCTTCTACAGCCTTGCCTCGGTCAATTGGTTGGCAAGCCTGGCAGTTTCTTCAACATTGAACTACAGCTTCTGGGTTGTTCCTGGTGTCTGCCTGCTGAAAGAATGGGTCTGTAGCTGCCTGTTTGTGTGTGGTGCCTGCCTGCCTGTCTAGAGGACTGGTCTGTAGCTGCTGAGTTGTATTTGGTGTTTGCTACGGGACTGAACTGCTGCCCAAGAAGATCGAGGGTGCCCTCAAAGAACTATTATTGAACAGGTCCACTTCCCTCATATCCTAATAACTTTTTTCTTCCACTGCCTCTGCTGGGTGATGTGCTAGAGGAGAGGTTGAATACTTATTAAAAGTAGATTGAAAAAAAAAGCCCACAGTTAGGAATCTGCCCCCCTTGGTTCTAAAGACTGCTTTTAAAAAGCCTCAATTCAAAGCAGGTAAAGGATTTGCCATTGAGCATGAGGACCTTAAATCAACCTTGGGATCCATACAGTGGAAGAAAAGAAACTGACTCCTGCACATGCTGTAGCATATACCCTTGAACATACAATTAATAAATCAATGCAACAGAAACTCAATTCACCCATTTTATGAACTCACTGCCCATCTTATTCTGAAGAGACCTAGTGCAATGTTTATATACATACAAAAATGGAAGATAAAAATAAAACAATTGTATTAACTTAGAACCCACATCAACATATATGAAGCAGAATAAAAATGAACAGGAAGGAGATAAGAGATAGTAGTTATAGTTTGTGTGAATGAAATGGAACTTTGCATATACATTGCTAAGAATCAATTCTTAACTTCAAAGTTTCTGGAAAACAAATGGACACACACAGACACACAGACACACACACACACACACACACACACACACACACACACCATACATGGGTCATGATTCCAAGGCCCAGGAAAGAGGGGCCAGAAGGAGTTTGTAAAGGCCAGAAGCTGAGAATGAGTGAGGCAAACTATGTCTTCTGAACATGACAGGACCATTGTACCAATGAGCTAACAGTGGCTGTGGTTACTTAAACAAGACCTACACAGGACCAAGGCAGTCAACATTTTGGGGTGGGGGAAGCTCATGAGTACCTACTTCTTATTTATTTATTTATTTATTTATTTATTTATTTATTTATTTATTTGGTTTCTCTTTGTAGCCCTGGCTGTCCTGGAACTCACTTTGTAGACCAGGCTGGTCTTGAACTCAGAAATCCGCCTGCCTCTGCCTCCCAAGTGCTGGGATTAAAGGCGTGCGCCACCACTGCCTGGCGAGTACCTACTTCTATTGAGGATTTATTGAGAGTTAATGGCTCTAGAATAGGTACAATCTATTTTCTTTATGCTTATGGTCACTAGTAGGTTGACCACAATCCAGGGAATGGACCATACTCATTAACATGTGAACAGTACTAATTAGACTTTGTAGGACATGAGGACATGAAGTTTGGAGGAAGACATGGAGGTTATGCAGGAGAAGAGTACATTGTACAATATTCTCAAAGAACAGGAAAATGTTTTTATTCTCTGAGAATTTCATAAACACACACAACACATTTTAATCATATTCTCCTTCCTCCCCAATGCCTCCAAGATCCATGCTTCCCTCCCTACCCACCCAATTTTGTATCTTCTTTTTTATTTTTAAAATATACTAAGCCAATTTGTGCTTTCTATATACTCTTGGATGTGTGGCCTTCCACTGGAGTGTGGCTGACCTTCCAGAACCCATATACTTAAAGAGAACTGACCCTCCCCTTCATCCAGAAGCCATAAATTATCAATAGTTCCTCACCCAGGGGTGGGAATTTGTGTCCATCTGCCATCTCTATGCTGGGATTCTGTCTATCTTGTACATTCTGTCACCACAACCTTTGTGAGTTCATATGTCCAACTTTTCTCCTGTGTCCAGAAAATAATTTCCTTGAGTCATCTACCACCTCTGTCTCTTACAATCTTTTTAGTGCCTCTTTGGAAATGATCCCTGAGCTTTGGAAGAAAGGACTGTAATATAAATGTCCCATTTAGGGCTGAACATTTAACGGTCTCTTATTTTCTGTACCTTGACCAGAAGTAGATTTCTGCATTAACTGCCATACACTACATGAGAACTCTCCTCTGATGAGGGTTAATAGATACACAAATTTATGGCTTTAATAATAAGTCATAAGAAATCAGTTTAATAAACATAGCAAAATAATAGTAGCAAGGCTTCCATTAAGACCTACAACCACTGTAACCACAGCTCTTGGTCCCAATAACAGTGACAAATATGAATTTCATCTTGTGAAGTGATATTTAAATCCAACCAGAAAGCAGTTAGTTATTCCATTGACATTTCTACCACCATTGCACCAGTAAGTGTGTCTTAGCAGGCCAGTCATGGTAGCCCTCAAAGTTTACAGCTATTTAAGGCTGATGATCACTTTCCCCTATGGTAGTGTGCATAGCACTTACAAGAACTACAAAATCTAGCCAGTAGGATGAAACTTCCATGTTAGTAACCAGCATGCTTTCTCTATGTTCTATGACTCAAATAGATAATCTCTTTAGCAATAGAATCTTACTATCAAGTTCTGGAATATAACCAAAATCATTGGCAATAACTTATAAAGTCTGGGAGCAACTAAGGGAATTCCCTAGCCAATAACTCCAAAAGTTATTGACACTTGGCTTTTGGGGCTTTAGCTTGTGGCATCTAATAGAGGCATTGCCACCCCATTCTAGAGTAACTGCATTTAAACTCTGCCCAGACTGAATGGCTACATATAGAATGAAACAAGATCCTTAGCTCTCACCGTACAAAGCTCAACTCTAAATGGATCAAGGATCTCACCAGAAGACCTGATACCCAGAGTCTGATAAAGGACAAAGTGGGGGATGTGTTTGGATTCACTGAAAGAACTCTCTGAGCAGGACACTAGTAGTACACTCATTAAGACTAATAATTAATAAATGGAACCTCATGAAATTAAAAGGCTTCTGTACAACCAAGGAAATCATAACTTGAGTGAAAAGGGCTGTCTACAGAATGGGGAGAAATCTTTCCCAGCTATACATGTGACAAAAGATTAACACATGGAATATACAAAATATTCAAAAAAAAACCTAAACATTAAGGGAACAGATAACCCAATTTTAAAACAGAGAATAAAATTAAACAAAGAGTCCCCAAAAGATGAAGTATAAATTTCTGAGAAACATTTTTTAAAATGTTCAACATCTTTAGCCATCAGAGAAATGCAAACTACTTTATCAGAGAAATTAAAACTACTTCCCCAAGATAGAATGGCCAAAATCAAAAGACCAAATGACAGCATATCCTGGTGTGAATGTGGGGGAAAGTGGGGGGGGGGACTCACACCACTGGTGCGAGTGCACACTGGTGTAGCAACTTTGGAAATCAATGTTGAGTGTTTGCTTGTTTGTTTGTTTGTTTCAAGCTAACTATAGATCTGCCCTATAATCCAGCTATACCACTCTTGGGCATTCCAAAGACTACTATATCCTACTCTAGAGGTTCCAGAAATACCTACTCATCTATGCTTATTGCTGTTCTATTTATAATAGCTAGGAAATGGAAACAGCTTAGAGTTGTCTATCTTAGAATTTCTGTTGCTGTGATAAAAACACCATGATCAGCTCTCAGCCAAGGTCAAGAGCTGGCTCCTTTCCAAATACAGGTAACCAGAAAAAAAAACGAGTTCCACTGCTACATTGAGATATTCGTGGCCCTCCCCATTGGTCCTGTCTTCCAGAATGGTTTAAAAGATGGGAGTATCCTATACACAATCACAAACCAGCCATAGCTCAGCTCAGTTCCTTAAATTTGGTACAGAACTACAGACAGAAAAACCTCTCCAATTTCATCAAGTATGTGGCTGGCCAAGATATAGTCCCCATGGACCCGTTCAAGGCTAGTAACTTATTCAAGAATAGGAACATGATACAGGTAGCAATTCAAAGGAATTCAGAATAGCAGGGAGATTTGGATCATCTGCAGAGATAAGCAACATCAAAATATCAATGTCACAACTATGAAGGTCTGCTATTCTGTCATCACACTATAAGTGAGCACCAACAAATGTGCCAGGAAGTCTGGTATGACAGCTTTGATAGCAGGCAACATTTCTGGGACCCTACGAACCACATCCTGCCACTTACATAACACATCATCAGCCTCCAGAAGGGCATCAACAAGTTACCAGCCAAGAAGGCAACCTCCTCTCTAAAAACTAGCTTTTATGGTCCCAGAAGATACCATGCAAGCCATGCAAGCTTCTAAGGGAGGGAAGCAACCAGGAACCCTACCCAACTATAATGCCTATGAACCTTAGCAATGACCAGAATGGCATGATAACCCTAAGGATGTAGTAGTGGCACAAACACCTTAGTGGTAACCAAGAGCTCAATAACAAAGACTGGCTCAATAAAGGATTCATTCCTAGTCCTGGAAATGCCCACACTGCCAACAGCCAGAGCTAATGAAACCATGAATTTTGGAAGAGAATGTCCAACTGCCACTTTACAAAACCAGCATAATCCCTAACTACATTTTAAATATTTGTCCCTATAAGTATAGTCCCCACTCCTCATCAAGAAAATTCTTTGCAGCAAATGAAGACTATTATAGAAAAACCACAATAAATCAAAATACAGAGTTGTGGAACACAGTCCCAACTGATAACATCCACAACACAACATTTTCAGAAATGAAACACAATTGTTTGTGTCAACCCTAACTGAAAACAAACAAACAAACAAACAAACAAACAAAACAAAACAAAGCAAAGAAACAACAAAACTTTGCAAACCAGAAGGTTGTAAAGGATTACACAGTGGTAGCTATCTAAACTGCTAAAGCCTGGGGATGGCTACAGATCCACTTTTATAGCATGCACAAGTCCTAAGGAGCCATGCCCAGAAACAAAAAAGAGAAACCAGAACACCAGAACTTTTGACAAAGGCCACAGACACATTGTTTTAAAAGCAGTTTTGCAAAAACAGTTGCTCAGCAACTATCCAGTCAACTCTTTACAGACATAATCCCTGTTACTACTTATGGTGGCCAGTACTACTGTTTTAAAATATGTGATATAACCCTTCTCCAGCTTCCTCTAAAATTCTTCTTGCCTCACTCCTCCATGGTTTATTATGGCACATGCCTTCCTTCTGTCATGCCCCGATCTTCCCTGATAAATATTCTGTTTGGAACATATTTCTGGTTTTTAATTTAGACTTGCACTGCCTAAATTCACAGAGATTAAAACCATAAGACACCGTGAGTCCCAATATCTTCCTTTGCTTTACACTAAAGAGGAGCCTAGAATAAAGAGAAAGGAAGGCATTGGGAAGGTGGGTGGGAGGTCATATTTGTTAAAAAAAAAAAACAAGCAAAACCCTTCCAATTAACATAGTTCAATGAGTTCACTGTTTCACCTAAGCCTGAAAATATACCAGTGTCAGGAAATGAAGTGTCAAATTGTTGGATTGTGTTGTTGTACTTCTGTTGCTAACCACACATGGAAATGGTTTCCCACATCACCCATCCTGCAAGGAGGTTGATTTGGGCTTTATGTTAGGAAGTATACAGACATGGGAAGACTTGTTCACTCTCTGAGGGGTGGAGGCCAGAAAGACCATGTCTTCTAGAGGTGGAGGTAGCTGGAGAATCTTAGCCCTGAGGAATGATCCCACTGGTGACAGCTAGGGATTAGTCCAGCTTCAGAGATGGCCTCCAAGAGCAGGGGCAGCTGAGAACACTGGAAACCGCAGCCAGTATAAGTGACTTCTTCCTGTATCTACTGTCCTTTCTGCCTAATCCTTCATGAGAATCCTGTTCCATCATATCTCATATTCTGGTCTCAGCTATGCTCCTGGAAACAACATTTTAGGGGTGCTCAAGTGAAGAACAGCAGTGTTACAATTGGTGGCTTAGAAATGACAACAGCTCCTGGAATCTTGGGAAAATAAAGATGGGCATAGTGTCCAACAAGACAAGCTGTCCAAGTAGCCAGTGGGAAGACTTAGAACTGACTCCAGACTCCCCACTGGACAATTCATGAACATTCTTAGAAATAACTGAGAGGAAGGGACATATGAAAAGGCTGGTGCTGTAAGTTGCCAGGGTAGGGATTCAAGTCATTATAATTTGAATAGAGAAAGCAAGTATCCTTTCTTAGATGTGGATTATCCATTAATTTCCGGTTGAAACAAGCAAGAAACAAGAAGTCATTTTTAAAAATGTACTTCTAAAAGGCTCTTCTGAGAGAGAGAGAGAGAGAGAGAGAGAGAGAGAAAAGAGAGAGAGAGAGAGAGAGAGAGAGAGAGAGAGAGAGAGAGAGAGAGAGAGAGCAGAGATTCAAGGCAACAGAAGTGGGTGACTTTCAAACTTCTGGTCTCAGAGGAGAGACAGCCAAAGGGGCTTTAGAGTATAAGAGTTCAATAAACAGAAAGTACTTGAGTGTCATCTAGTGGCCGTATTTGATATCTGCTTAGAAGGATTAAAAAAAATGTAAAAGAAAGAAAACTCCAGATTTGAAAGCATCTCTGTGTTGATGTGTGCACTGTCTCAGGCACGGAGATGGAGATGAGCCAGAGGAACACATGACATGACCAACAAACAGGTTAGGTCTTACATTCCAAGAGCTTCCATGGTATTTTAATGTAGAAATCATGCAAAAAACATAAAATGAGATAAAGTTCTAGAAGTGTTGTTTCATAAGAGGGATGTACCGAGCAAGCCTTTGACTACTCTTTATTTTTAAAGAGTAACAAAGCCAGTTCATGGTCTCTGAATTGAGCATGGTCTCTTGGTGTGTTCTAAGGATTAAGGTAACCAAGAGGATCAAGGCACAGGGAGGAAAGTGAGGTAGAGTGTATTGCCAAAGAGCTAGTGGAGGTAGGGTGGGGATAGATCATGTCCCACAGCTGGTGAGCCTCTATAGGGATTTCAATAATTTGGAGACAGATGGTTTGGACTAGGGTGAGATGAACTGACTGTAAGATTAAGCAAAGACTGTGTGCATCAGCAGGGAGGGTTAGAGAGCTAGACCACTAATTTCTTTGAGCACAGTGAGAAGGATCATGTTCCAAGTCTATTTAAAAGACTGTGTGGTCAAACAGGGAAGTGGCTCAGCAGGTGAGAACATTTGCAGCACATGCCTAATGACCTGAATTCAATCTCTAGAACCCACATTAAAAGCTGGAGAGTGCAGCATGCATTTTTAATACTCCCAGTACTCCTATGGTGAGAAGGAAAGTGGAGACTCCAGTAAGGTAGAAGGTGAGAAATAGCTATTGAATGTTGTCCTCTAACCTCCACAGGCACAGTGGCATCCATACATCCACTGACTCAACCAACCAACCAGCCAACTAGCTGTCCAACCACCCAACCAACCAGCCAACTAGCCATTCAACCAGCCAACCAACCATCTGACCAGCCATCCAACCAGCCATCCAACCATCCAACCAAGTAGCCAACCAGCCAACCAGCCAGCCAACCAGCCAACCAGCCAGCCAACCAGCCAACCAGCCAACCAGCCAACCAGCCAACCAGCCAACCAGCCAACCAGCCAACCAGCCAACCAGCCAACCAGCCAACCAGCCAACCAGCCAACCAGCCAACCAGCCAACCAGCCAACCAGCCAACCAGCCAACCAACCAACCAACCAACCAACCAGCCAACCAGCCAACCAGCCAACCAGCCAACCAGCCAACCAACCAACCAACCAACCAATGACTTTAAAAGTTAAGAAGAAGTATAGTGGGGTTGTGTGATAAATGCTTCCCAGACAAGCACAAGAACCTGAGTTCCATTCCTAGCACCCAAATAAAAAGCACAAGGAATCTGGAGACAGGAGGATCCCTTGAGTTCACTGGCCAGCCAACTTAGCCTAATCACTAAGTCCACTACAGGAGTCCCACATGAAGACCCAGCTATGCAACTGTTACATATATGCAGAGGGCCTAGCTCTATCTCATACATGATCTCTGGTTGATGGTTTGGTTTCTATGAGCCACTATGGGCTCAAATTAGTTGATTTTATAAGTTTTCTTGTTTGTCCTTGACCCTTATAGCTCCCTCAATCTGTCCTCCCTCTTTTTCACAGGATTACCCAAGCTTAATGTTTGGCTGTGGGGCTCTGCATCTGTTCCCATCAGTTGCTGGGTGAAATCTCTCAGATGACAGTTAAAATCATTAATAGTGTCAGGGGTGGTCTCTCTTTCATGGTACAGGTCTCAAGTTGGGCCAGTCATTTGTTGGCCTATCCCTCAAATTCTGCTTCATCTTTTACACCTGCACATTTGTAGGCAGGACAAATTGTGGATCTAAGGATTTGTGGCTGGGTTGGTGTCCCAATCCCTCCACTGAAAGTCTTGTCTGGTTACAAGAAATGGCATGTTCAGGCTTCAAACCCCTATTGTTAAGAGTCTTAGCTAGGGTCATCCTCATAGATTCCTGGGAGTTTCCATTATCTGAGGTTTCTAGCTCATCCTAAACAAGCCCCCCCCCCCAATCCAGTTGTCTCTCCCACTACCCTCTCTGTCCCAGAAGCTGTTTCGCTTCTACCTGTCCCAGAAACTGTGTAGCTTCTGCAGTCTGCTTGCTCACCCTCCGCAGTCCGTGAGCTATCCTGTGCAGACTGGTCTCCAAGGGACCCAAGACACAAGATCACCAATGATTTTTAATTCCTGTTATTTTGATGCTGGTGATGTTAGTGTGGGGCTCTCTCTCTCTCTCTCTCTCTCTCTCTCTCTCTCTCTCTCTCTCTCTCTCTCTCACACACACACACACACACACACACACACACACACACACACACACACACACATACACACACACTTTTTTTTTAATTTGGGTCAGTTTTACTGGTTTGGAATTGTTTATTTCCTTTATTTTCTTAGTTGTTATTAACCTTCTTTGGTTTGAGTTTCCCTTTTAGTATCTTTTGTATGGCTGGATTTATGGATAGACATTGTTTAAATAGGGATTTTGTAACAGAATATCTTGTTTGTTCCATCTATGGTAATTGAAAGTTTTGTTGGGTATAGTAATCTGGGATGGCATCTGCTGTCTCTTACAGACTGCAAGACACTTGCCCAAGTCCTTCTGGCTTTTAGAGTCTCTGTTGAGAAGTCGAGTGTAATTCTAATACATCTGTCTTTTTATGCTACTTGGCCTTTTTCTCTTGGAGCTTTTAATATTCTTTCTTTGTTCTGTACATTTTGTGTTTTGGATTACTATGTAGCAGGAGGAATTTCTTTTGTGGGTCAATCTATTTGCTGTCCCATAAGCTTGTTATATGTTTATAGGCATCTCTTTCTTTAGGTTAGGAAAATTTTCTTCTTTGATTTTGGTGAAAATATTTTTGGACATTTGAGATAGGAATCTTCGCCTTCTTCCATTTGGTTTGGTCTTTCCATGGTGACCCAGATTTTCTGTAGGTTTTGTGTCAGGAAGTTTTTGGATTGAACAATTTCTTTGACCAATGTATCAATTTCTTCTGTTGTGCTTCTACACCTGAGATCTCTCTTCCATCTCTTGTATTGTGTTGATGATCTTTGTGTTTGTAGTTTCTGTTTACTTACCTAGGTTTTCCTTTCTCAGAATTCCCGCAGTTTATGTTTTCCTTATTGCTTGTTTCCATTTTCAGACCTTGAATTGTTTTCCTCACCTGTTTTTTGTTGTAGGCTTTGTTGTTGTTTTGGTTTGTTTGTTGGTTGGTTGGATTTTTGTTTTGGGGTTTCTTGGCATTCTTTAAGACATTTAAAATTTTTCTCCAGTTAATTTTTTTTATTTCTCCCTCAATCTAAGGGACTTTTAAACTTTCTATTTAAGAACATCTATCATCTTCATAGAGTTGATTTGTTTTAAGGTCATTTTCTTTCTCTCTCTCTCTCTTTCTTTCTTTCTTTTTTGTTTTGTTTTGTTTTGTTTGTTTTTTGAAACAGGGTTTCTCTGTATAGCCCTGGCTGTCCTGAAACTCACTTTGTAGACCAGGCTGGCCTCAAACTCATAAATCTGCCTGCCTCTGCCTCCCAAGTGCTGGGATTTAAAGGTGTATGCCACCACTGCCTGCCCCCCTTTTTTAGGTCATTTTTCTTATGCTTCAGCCATGTTAGAATATTTAAATATTGCTGTGGTGTGATAGATGGGCTCTGTTGGTGCCATATTGCCCTGACTGTTGTTGATTGTATTCTTACACTAGGATTCAGGCATTTGAGTTTCTGAGTTTGTCTTTATTGGATCCATATATTGTTCCTTAGTTTCTGTTTTCCCTTTGGTTTTCTGGTTTTTGTGATCTCTGGTGGTAGCCAATGTGACCTCTGATCCCATAGGTAGTCTCTGTTCATGTTGGGGCTGGAATTCTGACAGCTAGCTTGGACTTTGGTGTAACAGGGGTGGGGGAATCTCTGCCTGAATTGGGGAGTTGGATGCAGTGATGAGAAGAGGGGTGGGTATTAGGGGCACTGAATGAATGGAGGAGGCCTACTGTTGAGCTGCCTGTCTTTGGTTCTGGCTGCTGATGTAATCTCTGGTCCAACAGACAGTCTTTGCCTGAATTTGCCTATCTTTTTTTCAGCCTTGCTTGGCCTACGCCTGTTCTTCTTAATGGCATGGCCTGCACCTAGGATGCACCAGAGTTGGGGCAGAGGCATGGCAGTGGAGCAGGTAGTGGGGCTGCATGGGGGTCTGGAGTTGAAAAAAAGTCTATGATAACTGAATCTAAGAAGTGGGGCATTTCCACAGGCAGCAGGGTCACTTGCCTGTTATTCTGACTGGTGTGGTCTGTACCTGGGTAGCAGAAGTCTGGGTGCAGAAGCATGGCAGCAGGGTAGGTGGTAGGGATGGATGGGGGAGTGGAAATAGTGGAATGGGTCTTTTGGAACCCAATCTATTGTAGCCCTATTTTGCAGAACTTTTGTTCTTGATTCTCCTATTTTTGGATAAATTTCTGCCAATATCTTTGCCGTAGTGTTAGTAGTTTGTTAGTAATAACAAATTACATATGTTATTTTAGAGCTCTCTTTTGCATCCTGGACAATAGGAAGACTGCTGCAACTGCTACTGAGGTGGGGTCTAGAAGATGTAGGGAGTCATCACAGTTGTGTGTGTGTGTATGTGTGTGTCTGTGACAGTGAGAGAAAGATCTTAATTTTATTAGTAGATTACTTAATACAATAGGTGTGATATGTCCTATTCCACATTTTCATTTATAAGCTGTGGCAGAATAAATGTTATTCTCACAGAAAATGGTCCACCCTACCAGTAATCATTTTTCCTTGGGGAGTGCATGATTGGAAGTGGTGTTGCAGTGGGGAGGAACATCAGTACAATCAAACATAAACCATAATGGAAACAGGTGGTATTTACAATAATACCAGCTATCACCTTAGAAATGTTCACAGGTGTATGCTCCATTTAATCCTCTGTTAAAGTTAATATAATGTTTATATGTGATTCCTATTCCATATAGATTTTTCTTGAAACAAAAAGAATGTGCCTGTCTGCTGCTTGACACTAGATGGAGCCAAAGATTGGTATCAAGCCTATTGTCTGCCCTTCTTATCTTAACACATGTGTAATTTCTCTAATCAGAACTTGTTAGAGAATACTTGATTATGCTGAAGTCTGTAATAGTTTGTTGGGACTAGACAGTCATGGACTAACTGACATCCATCCCATTTGTTCTTCCATTTAGTTAAAAAAATTATTTTCCTTCCTTCAGCCAAACAATGGATCTGGTAAGTGGAAACTGTCCATAGCCTTACAAGGTGATATTAAGGTATTTCCTATAACAGATGTTCCTTCTATTTTCCCAGTTAAATTACAGTTAGAATCAAGTTCTAAGGCAAACTTGAACATCATTATTAACCAGAGAGCAATGATAGACTATCAGAGGTAATTACAGGAAATAGGAACAGTTTTAAACCTTAGAAGTCTTAACTTTTAAAGGACCATGTTCCATCATAGTCCTCTTCCTCCTCCTCTCTCCTCCTCCTCCTCCTCTCCCCTCCTCCTCATCTTCCTCTCCCTCCCCTTTCCTTTTGGGTATTCTTGGTCCTCTGGTGCCTTCTTAAGGTGAGAGTAATGAATTCAGGCAAGATTATCAGATACCTTAATAGCAGTGAGGGGGGGGGGTCCAGAGAATTATAATGTTAATGTCAAGTTCTTTCCACTTATATTCAAGCCTGTCTATCAATTTTGTATTGGAAGATCAACACAGCATCTCTGTGCTTAAATGACTGGTCAGGGGCCAGTACCCAACAAGTTGAGATAGTTGGATCTGGACCTGGGGGGATAATCTTATCTAAAGTTAATTTAAATGATTTTAAGGACTCAGAGACAGTGTTCACAAAGACCATCAGATATTTGTATCTATATGGTCCTGACTTGACTTCAGTGAAATCTATTCCCCCAAATTCATCAGGTACAGTGCTTCGAATCCATTGTCCTGGAGCACAGGTTAGGCAATGGCCTGAGATGTTTTAAAGTATTCCCCAGTGTCCAAGCAGACAGACATGAGAGAATATGAGTTTTGAAATATTTTTAGGTAACAGGCATTTTTCCAATTCTGGTCCAACACCTTCAGTATGCAAATTCTTCCATTTGGCAGGATACATCATCCAATGTTACTTTGCCTGGCCCCCACATCAAACCATGACTTGATTTCTTCTGGATCATAGTAAGGGACATCTTCATTGAGGCAGAGTTGGAGTTCAGTGACAGCAGATAGCTCTAGATTGGTTTGGGAACAGGGTTTTGAAGTGCAGCATCCTTAGCAACCTGGTCTGCATAGTTATCACCTTGAGTCTGGGGCCTTTGATCTTTTCAGTGTCCAGGCCAGTGTATTGTGGCCAGTTCAGCTGGAAGTCAAATAGTCCTTGGCATTTCATACTTATTTTCAATAGTCCTTCCTTCTGAACTGAGTGTGATGGTTTGAATATGCTTGTCCCAAGAAGTGGCACTATTAGGAGTTGTAACCTTGTTGAAGTGAGTGTGTCACTGTGGGTGTGGGCTTTAATATCCTCGTCCTAGCTGTCTGGAAGTCAGTTTCCTCCTGTTTGCCTTTGGAACAAGATGTAGAACTCACAGCTCCTCCTACACCATGCCTGCTTGAATGCTGTCATGCTCCTGCCTTGATGATAATGGACTGAACCTCTGAACCTCTAAACCAGCCCCAGTTCAGCGTTGTTCTTTATAAGAGTTGCCTTGGTCATGGTATCTGATCACAGCAATAAAACCCTAAGACATGGAATAAGCAAGCCCCTTTGTTTATAAAACTGTCTTGTGAACATGAGCCAAGGCAAAGGCATACTGGCTATCAGTATAGGTGATTGCCTTTTCCTCCTTAGCCTATCTATCTTAAGGCCTATTGCCAGAATAATTATTTCTGCTCTTTAGGCAGATGTGCCCCTGACAGACTTGTGCCCAGATGACCTCCTTTTGGCCTATGACTACCATTGCTCCTGCATACCTAGTTCCTTCCTGAATGAAGCTGCTACCATCTGCGTAGAGATTTACACAGATGTGGTGAGAGGGGTGTCTATCAGGTCAGTTCATCCAGTTTGGATGAGGTCCAACATCTCCAGGCAGATATGGACAGGCTCCATAGGGTCATCATGCAATAGCAGAGTGGTGGGGTTAATGACCAGGGCTTTGTCAAAAGTCAGTCTGGACACAGGCCCCTGACATCCGGCCACCTTCCAGCCAGTGGAAAGGGGTCTGAGTAGAGAGGGAGCGCCTAGCCTGAGCATCGGCAGCAGACATCCTGGTTCCAGGACCCGCCGAGTGTATTCTGCACAGAGGTTAGGGATCCGACCGGCCCGAGAACGCTTTGCCTGAGCATCGGCAGCAGACATCTTGGTTCCAGGACCCTGCCGAGTGTATTCTGCACAGGCCCCAGACTTCCAGCCACCTTCCAGATGGAGGAAAGGGGTCTGAGCGGACAGGGAGCACCTAGCCTGAGCATTGACAGCAGACATCCTGGTTCCGGGACCCCACCCAGTGTATTCTGCACAGGTGAGAGTACGGAATACAGAAGCTAAAAGCTTCTGGGACGGGGGGAGCCACAGAGCTTCTAAGGCAGCCCCCTTTTCGGGCCCCAGACAGCTGGCCACTTTTCCGGCCAGTGGTTAGGGATCCGACCGGCCCAGGAATGCTTTGCCTGTGCATCAGCAGCAGATATCTTGGTTCCAGGACCCCACCGAGTGTATTCTGCACAGGCCCCTGACATCCGGCCACCTTCCAGCCAGTGGAAAGGGGTCTGAGCGGAGAGGGATCGCTTTGCCTGAGCATCAGCAACAGACATCTTGGTTCCGGGACCCTACCCAGTGTATTCTGCACAGCCCCAGAGATTACCAGATGGTGAAAAAAAAACGCAAGAATCCTACTAACAGAAATCAAGACCACTCACCATCATCAGAACGCAGCACTCCCACCCCACCTAGTCCTGGCCACCCTAACACAAACGAAAAGCTAGACCTGGATTTAAAAGCATATCTCATGATGATGGTAGAGGACATCAAGAAGGACTTTAATAACTCACTTAAAGAAATACAGGAGAACACTGCTAAACAGGTAGAAGACATTAAAGAGGAAGCACAAAAATCCCTTAAAGAATTGCAGGAAAACATGACCAAACAGGTGATGGAATTGAATAAAACCATCCAAGACCTAAAAAGGGAAGTAGACACAATAAAGAAAACCCAAAGTAGGGCAACGCTGGAGATAGAAAACCTAGGAAAGAAATCTGGAACCATTGATGCGAGCATCAGCAACAGAATACAAGAGGTGGAAGAGAGAATCTCAGGTGCAGAAGATTCCATAGAGAACATTGGCACAACAATCAAAGAAAATACAAAACACAAAAATATCCTAACTCAAAACATCCAGGAAATCCAGGACACAATAAGAAGACCAAACCTACGGATAATAGGAGTTGATGAGAATGAAGATTTTCAACTTAAAGGGCCAGAAATATCTTCAACAAAATTATAGAAGAAAACTTCCCAAATCTAAAGAATGACATGCCCATGAACATACAAGAAGCCTACAGAACTCCAAATAGATTGGACCAGAAAAGAAATTCCTCCCGACACATAATAATCAGAACAACAAATGCACTAAATAAAGATAGAATATTAAAAGCAGCAAGGGAGAAAGGTCAAGTAACATATAAAGGCAGGCCTATCAGAATTACACCAGACTTTTCACCAGAGACTATGAAAGCCAGAAGAGCCTGGACAGATGTTATACAGACACTAAGAGAACACAAATGCCATTCCAGGCTACTATACATGGCCAAACTTTCAATTACCATAGATGGAGAAACCAAAGTATTCCACGACAAAACCAAATTCACACATTATCTTTCCATGAATCCAGCCTTTCAAAGGATAATAACAGAAAAAAAACAATACATGGAAGGAAATCACGCCCTAGAAAAAGCAAGAAAGTAATCCCTCAACAAACCAAAAAGAAGACAGCCACAAGAACAGAATGCCAACTCTAACAACAAAAATAAAAGGAAGCAACAATTACTTTTCCTTAATATCTCTTAATATCAGTGGACTCAATTCCCCAATAAAAAGACAGACTCACAGACTGGCTATACAAACAGGACCCAACATTCTGCTGCTTACAGGAAACCCATCTCAGGGAAAAAGACAGACACTACCTCAGAGTAAAAGGCTGGAAAACAATTTTCCAAGCAAATGGTCTGAAGAAACAAGCTGGAGTAGCCATTCTAATATCGAATAAAATCAATTTCCAACCCAAAGATATCAAAAAAGACAAGGAGGGACACTTCATACTCATCAAAGGTAAAATCCTCCAAGAGGAACTCTCAATTCTGAATATCTATACTCCAAATGCAAGGGCAGCCACATTATTAAAGACACTTTAGTAAAGCTCAAAGCACATATTGCACCTCACACAATAATAGTGGGCGACTTCAACATACCACTTTCATCAATGGACAGATCGTGGAAACAGAAACTAAACAGGGACACAGTGAAACTAACAGAAGTTATGAGACAAATGGACTTAACAGATATCTACAGAACATTTTATCCTAAAACAAAAGGATATACCTTCTTCTCAGCACCTCATGGGACCTTCTCCAAAATTGACCATATAATTGCTCACAAAACAGGCCTCAACAGATACAAAAATATTGAAATTGTCCCATGCATCCTATCAGACCACCACGGACTAAGACTGATCTTCAATAACAACATAAATAATGGAAAGCCAACATTAGCATGGAAACTGAACAACACTCTTCTCAATGATACCTTGGTCAAGGAAGGAATAAAGAAAGAAATTACTTTTTAGAGTTTAATGAAAATGAAGCCACAACATACCCAAACCTATGGGACACAATGAAAACATTTCTAAGAGGGATACTCATAGCTCTGAGTGCCTACAAAAAGAAACTGGAGAAAGCACACACTAGCAGCTTGAAAACACATCTAAAAGATCTAGAAAAAAAAAGAAGAAAATTTTCCCAAAAGGAGTAGACGGCAGGAAATAATCAAACTCAGGGGTGAAATCAACCAAGTGGAAACAAGAAGAACTATTCAAAGAATTAACCAAACTCGGAGTTGGTTCTTTGAGAAAATCAACAAGATAGATAAACCCTTAGCCAGACTCACTAGAGGGCACAGGGACAACATCCTAATTAACAAAATCAGAAATGAAAAGGGAGACATAACAACAGATCCTGAAGAAATCCGAAACACCATCAGATCCTTCTACAAAAGAATATACTCAACAAAACTGAAAAACCTGGACTAAATGGACAAATTTCTAGACAGATACCAGGTACCAAAGTTAAATCAGGATCAAGTTAACGATCTAAACAGTCCCATATCCCCTAAAGAAATAGAGGCAGTCATTAATAGTCTCCCAACGAAAAAAAGCCCAGGACCATATGGGTTTAGTGCAGAGTTCTATCAGACCTTCAAAGAAGATATAATTCCAGTGCTGCACAATCTATTCCACAAAATTGAAGTAGAAGGAACTCTACCCAACTCATTCTATGAAGCCACAATTACTCTGATACCTAAACCACAGAAAGATCCAACAAAGATAGAGAAATTCAGACCAATTTCCCTTATGAATATAAATGCAAAAATCCTCAATAAAATTCTTGCTAACCGAATCCAAGAACACATTAAAGCAATCATCCATCCTAACCAAGTAGGTTTTATTCCAGGGATGCAGGGATGGTTAAATATACAGAAATCCATCAACGTAATCCATTATATAAACAAACTCAAAGACAAAAACCACATGATCATCTCGTTAGATGCGGAAAAAGCATTCGACAAGATCCAACACCCATTCATGATAAAAGTCTTGGAAAGATCAGGAATCCAAGGCCCATACCTAACCATGATAAAAGCAATCTACAACAAACCAGTAGCCAACATCAAAGTAAATGGTGAGAAGCTTGAAGCAATCCCTCTAAAATCAGGGACTAGACAAGGCTGTCCACTTTCTCCATACCAATTCAACATTGTACTTGAAGTCCTAGCCAGAGCAATTCGACAACAAAAGGAGATCAAGGGGATGCAAATTGGAAAAGAAGAAGTCAAAATATCACTTTTTGCAGATGATATGATAGTATATATAAGTGACACTAAAAATTCCACCAGAGAACTCCTAAACCTGATAAACAGTTTCGGTGAAGTAGCTGGATATAAAATTAACTCAAACAAATCAATGGCCTTTTTCTACACAAAGAATAAACAGGCTGAGAAAGAAATTAGGGAAACAACACCCTTCTCAATAGTCACAAATAATATAAAATATATTGGCGTGAATCTAAGTAAGGAAGTGAAAGATCTGTATGATTAAAACTTCAAGTCGCTGAAGAAAGAAATTAAAGAAGATCTCAGAAGATGGAAAGATCTCCCATGCTCATGGATTGGCAGGATCAACATTGTAAAGATGGCTATCTTACCAAAAGCAATCTACAGATTCAATGCAATCCCCATCAAAATTCCAACTCAATTCTTCAGCGAATTAGAAAGAGCAACCTGCAAATTAATCTGGAATAACAAAAAACCTAGGATAGCAAAAACTCTTCTCAAGGATAAAGGAACCTCTGGTGGAATCACCATGCCTGACCTAAAGCTTTACTACAGAGCAATTGTGATAAAAACTGCATGGTACTGGTACAGTGACAGACAAGTAGACCAATGGAATAGAATTGAAGACCCAGAAATGAACCCACACAGCTACGGTCAGTTGATCTTCGACAAGGGAGCTAAAACCATCCAGTGGAAGAAAGACAGCATTTTCAACAAATGGTACTGGCACAACTGGCTGTTATCATGTAGAAGAATGTGAATCGATCCATTCCTATCTCCTTGTACTAAGGTCAAATCTAAGTGGATCAAGGAACTTCACATAAAACCAGAGACACTGAAACTAATAGAGGAGAAAGTGGGGGAAAGCCTTGAAGATATGGGCACAGGAGAAAAATTCCTGAACAGAACAGCAAAGGCTTGTGCTGTAAGATCGAGAATCGATAAATGGGACCTCATAAAGTTGCAAAGCTTCTGCAAGGCAAAAGACACCGTCAATAAGACAAAAAGACCACCAACAGATTGTGAAAGGATCTTTACCTATCCTAAATCAGAAGGGGGACTAATATCCAATATATATATATATATAAAGAACTCAAGAAGGTGGACTCCAGAAAATCAAATAACCCCATTAAAAAATGGGGCTCAGAACTGAACAAAGAATTCTCACCTGAGGAATACGGAATGGCTGAGAAGCATCTGAAAAAATGTTCAACATCCTTAATCATTAGAGAAATGCAAATCAAAACAACCCTGTCAGAATGACTAAGATCAAAAATTCAGGTGACAGCAGATGCTGGCAAGGATGTGGGGAAAGAGGATCACTCCTTCATTGTTGGTGGGATTGCAAGCTTGTACAACCACTCTGGAAATCAGTTTGGCGGTTCCTCAGAAAATTGGACATAATACTACCAGAGGATCCTGCAATACCTCTCCTGGGCATATATCCAGAAGATGTTCCAACCGGTAAGAAGGACACATGCTCCACTATGTTCATAGCAGCCTTATTTATAATAGCCAGAAACTGGAAAGAACCCAGATGCCCCTCAACAGAGGAATGGATACAGAAAATGTGATACATTTACACAATGGAGTACTACTCAGCTATTAAAAGGAATGAATTTATGAAATTCCTAGGCAACTGGATGGACCTGGAGGGCATCATCCTGAGTGAGGTAACACAATCACAAAGGAACTCACACAACATGTACTCACTGATAAGTGGATATTAGCCCAAAACTTAGGATACCCAAGATATATAATACAATCTGCTAAACACATGAAACTCAAGAAGAATGAAGACCAAAGTGGGGTCACTGTACCCCTTCTTAGAATTGGGAACAAAACATCCATGGAAGGAGTTACAGAAACAAAGATTGGAGCTGTGACGAAAGGATGGACCATCTAGAGACTGCCATACCCAGTGATCCATCCCATAATCAGCTTCCAAACACCTTTGCATACACTAGCAAGATTTTGCTGAAAGGACCCAGATATAGCTGTCTCTTGTGAGACTATGCCGGGGCCTAGCAAACACAGAAGTGGATGCTCACAGTCAGCTAGTGGATGGATCACAGGGCTCCCAATGGAGGAGCTGGAGAAAGTACCCAAGGAGCTAATGGGACCTGCAACCCTATAGGTGGTACAACATTATGAACTAACTAGTACCCCGGAGCTCTTGACTCTAGCTGCATATGTATCAAAAGATGGCCTAGTTGGCCATCACTGGAAAGAGAGGCCCATTGGACACACAAACTTTATATGCCCCAGTACAGGGGAACGCCAGGGCCAAAAAAAAAAAAAAAAAAAAAAAAAATGGGAATGGGTGGGTAGGGAAATGGGGGAGAAGGGGGAGGGTATGGGGGACTTTTGGGATAGCATTGGAAATGTAATTGAGGAAAATACGTAATAAAATATATTTTTAAAAAAGTCAGTCTGTCCTTATCTAGAGGAAGGGTTTGATACTGAGTCAGATAACATTTGACACCCTTACTTCTTCTCCACTGATGTTACCTTGGCTACCAGCACATGGCTCAGGGGGAGCAGAAGTCTGGAATGGGGGTCCACAGTCTATGTCTTCCTTTGCTAGACTGGAAGGGGAAAGAGCGGAGTCTGGAATGAATGCTGTGGTTTCTGGTCTCCTCTCTGGGTACCCAGGTGCCACCCCTCAGGGTCTGTGTGAGGTGGGTGCCAGGCAGAGAGGGGAGGCAGAGCCCAGGGCAAGCAGAACCAGTCTGATTGGGAGTGAATGCCAAAAGAACAGAAGTGGGTGGAGGGGACAAAGCTTTCCTCAGGCATCTTAGGTGTGGCTCTTTAGTTGAAGGCCTTCCCAGAGGTGCTCCTAAATGAAACAGCTCTCTGAAACAATCCTTGCTTGTCTGTAGTGGTTTATTTGGTGGTAGATTTAAATGCATACACTTTGGGGTGAACTAGGGATTAAATACCTTTTACAGGAAGGAATACCTAAGAAGGGAAGCTCATTGCCTGAAGGGTCAGAGCTATCTGGATACCTCATTATCATGGAGAAGAACTTCAGAAGTTATGTTACATGACTCAATATCCATGGCCCTCAGTGGGTTGTCATGGTTATGTATTCCATAGCAGATACACAAACAGGTAGGGAGTGTCTTCACTCTTACCAGTCTCAGATCTCTGAGATTATGGGTTCTGAGCTCACTCAACCTTGCCAGTTCTTGGTCTGTCCCATACGCGTCTATAAGCAGAGTCTCACAGTATGTGGAACTACTCTAATATAAGCTTATCAGTCTCCTTTACAAGGACTGTAGCAGCTGCAATGGCTCTCATACAAGAAGGACATACAGAGGCTACAGTACCAGGAACAACCTGGCTGACAGGACTGCTAAAGAGATAGCCTTACAGGAAATAACCATCTCTGTGTTAGCCACTGTCCTACCTGAACCACCCAGAGCAGCTGGTATATAAAGAAGAAGAAATTAAATGGGCTAGTGATGTCTGACTAAAGGTCGGCAATTATTACCTCCCTCTTTAGCAATAACTATTCTCAGAAAAATTCACAGAGTCATCCACATGGACATCAGATAAATGGCAGATATGGTCAGACAATCCAAAGTGACTTTCGAAGATATACAGAGCACTCTTGAAGATATAATGACAGACTTTAAAGATTGCCAAGTGACCAATACTCCCAGCAATCCCAAACATACAGGTTCCTGACTGTGAGGTAAGAGATCAGGGCCCTACAATGAAAATTGATTTTTACAGAAAGCAAGCCAGAAATATGTGCCTATAAGTATATGCTAGTACTTGTGGACACTTTCTCTGAATAGACAGATGTTTTACCAACTAAGGATGAGATAGCAAAGGTAGTGGTCAAGGAATTGCTGGAGGACAAACTACCCAGGTAAGGATTTCCTCATATGATAGGGTCAGACAATGGACTGGCATTTGTGTCCAAAGTAAGTCAGGATGTAGCAAAGTTCACTGGGGCAGATTAGAAATTATATTGTACATACTGACCCCAAGGTTTAAGGCAGATAGAAAAAAACATAAAACATTAAAAGAGACCTTAACTAAATTAGCCTTAGAGACTAGTGGAGACTGGGTGATGCTCCTTACCTTTGCCCTATATTGGATAAGGAATTCTCCTTGTCGGATGGGACTAACCCCTTTAAAATTATATATGATATCCCAGCCCCCATTGTACCTAGCCTGCACTCAGCAGCCATTGCTGAACTAAAAGATGATGATTTAATATTTAGGGTTAGAGTTACCTAATGGGCTCATAAACAAGTTTGGCCTAAATTATATGCCCTCTATGAAGCAGGCCTAGTTCTGGAACCACACAAGTTTCAACCAGGAGACTGAGTCTATGAGAGGAGATTTCACCAAGGTGTACTTGAACCCAGGTAGAAAAGACTTTTCACCATCCTGTTGATCATGCCAACTGCCTCCAAGTAGATAGAATCACTGTCTGGGTAAACTACACTCACATCAGACCTGCTTCTCCACTAAAGAAGACTGCTTGACTCCAACTGTACTGGAATAGAGGGTTCAAAAGGACACCAAGCTCCTCAAGTTAAAATTGATTCAGTCTCAGTCTGGAGTCTGTTGTCTGCTAACTCTATGTACTGTGTGTGTTGTAGCCCCTAACCAATACCAGCCTTTTGACTTAATTTGGGTGATTAAAAATCCCGAGACTGGCTATCATAGAATCAGTGGATCCCCTCTCGTCAATGATTATCACATATAGATGGTCACAGGAAGATCCAGTTTTAACTCTCCAGACTATACTGGGACAGGGTATGAGAAAAGTCCCCTTGTCACAACAACACCTCTGCAATCAGATTGTTCCCATAGAATGGATTATCCCTCCAGAACAGGCATAGTGGGCCTATTTAACAGGACTGACCCCTTGCATGAATGGGGCAGTTCTTAATTCTTTTGCCCAAGATGGGTTCTATATTTTGGTTCAATTAATGCCCCATATAACCTATTTTTTCAGAGGAATTGATATCGAGAGCTGTTGCAGGAAATATTAAAAACCAAACAGCAAGTTCCTGTGCTACACCCAGCTACTGTCTGCCCAGCAGTCTCACCACCTCTAGCTAGCCCCAGTCAGCAGTCTTCCCTTCTCCAGTTCCCCTGTCTCCTAGCCACCCATACCTTCTCAGCCATAAACTCCTGGTGTCAGCGGTCCCAAATTCCAGTAACCCATTAAATCAAAACTCTTGAAGCTTGTAATTAACCAGGCAGACTTACATATCAATAAATTCTCAATTCACAAGATGCCCACACAATAATTTCTGAGCCAATTGATAATAATAAAAGCTGCCCACCTAGATTAAACAAGCTATCAAAATTATTCTAGCCTCTTGTTATATTCATAGCTACTGTGGCTATTTGAAGCCAAGAAGAATCTGGATCGTCTTCCTCCTGCTCCATCTTCCTTCCCTTCCTGTCCTTCTCCATGTCTATCTCTGCACCTCTTCGCTCCACCTCCCTTTTCCCTGCCTAATCACAGGCTTCTTGTTGTATTAATATTTAATGTGCTAGGACAGGGAAGATTCTGCTACAGAGAACCTTAGTTGGACATGTTGAGAGAGATCTTATGAGACAGAAGACATAGCCCATCTCTTTAACCTTAGCTTTAATTCTAGGGGCAAGACTAACCAGAGCTGACACTGGGACAGCTGTGCTAACATTACAGGGAAAAAATTAACAGTTTAAAGGCAGATATAGATAAAGATATCCAGCACCTAAAAAGATCCACTTCCCACATAGAACACAATGTAGATTCTCTGGCTGAAGTGGTGTTACAAAGCAAGCAGGGATTAGACTTACTCTTCCTGCAACAAGGAGGGCTATGTGCCACCTTGCATGAGGAATGCTGATTCTATCTTAACTATTCTAGAATCATTTGTGAGTCATTGGCTAAGGTCAGGAGAAGCCTAGACAGATGCTGGAGAGAATGAGAAAAACCTAAAAGTTGGCACCATTCACTGATTCCTCCCCCTGGCTAACAACTCTTATTCCCACCCTCACAGAACCCTTAGTTATTCTTTTACTTCTCCTTAACTTTAGATAATATATCATAAACAAGTTTTCACGATAGATAAAACAGAGGTTGGGAGCTATTCAATTAATAGTAATGAGATCTCACTATCAACAAAATAACATGAACAATCATAGAGCCCAAGATTGGCCTCCAAAGCAACTAGTAGAAGGAGCAATGAAGGGACTGAGGTAGCAAATTAAGGTTCCATTCTAAGATAACTTGACCTTAGAGAGACATGGCCCTGAGGAAAATCACAAAATGACCCTGACAGTTGAAAATAGACACAGAAGTTGCAGCTAGATGATAACTGAGTGGGCTAAGAAAACATAAGTCATTCCAAGGTCAAGATGCTCTTTTTTGATGTATATTCCTTCCTTTTTTTTTAAACCAGGTGGTTTAAAACAATTAGCTTGAAGGCCAACATTTCTTTGTTCTTTAATGCAACACCAAGGCTTGGAAATCCCCACATGTGATTTTTTTTTCCCTTTAAAAATCCCTTCATTCCGGGTGGTGATGGCGCATGCCTTTAATCCCAGCACTTCGGAGGCAGAGACAGGCAGATTTCTGAGTTCGAGGCCAGCCTGGTCTACAAAGTGAGTTCCAGGACAGCCAGGTCTATACAGAGAAACCCTGTCTCAGAAAAAAAGAAAAAAAAAATCCTTTCACCTACTTTGGTATGCTCTCTCCTATCCTATTGCACCAGGAAGGTTTGTGGTCCAAGCTTGTAAGCTTGAATAAAGATGCTCATGTACTTGAATTGGAGTTGTGGTTACTGGTAGTCTCTTTGGAGCCATTTATTTATTTATTTATTTATTTATTTATTTATTTATTTATTTTGCAATCTGCGCACAACAGTTTCTTAGTGGTTGGAGTTGGGATTCACACTATAGCAGCTATGTGAACTTGGGACAGAAGGTAGGACTAGGACCCCTATCTTAGACTGCATTTTGCCTCCCTGAGTGCATGTTGGTGGCCAGCATCCTAGTGTTAAGGAAGAAACACAGACTAGTGCCCCTGGATTTCAACTCTCCCAGCAGTGAACTGGTGATCTGACATCCCAGCAGAGAGGCAGAAGCACAAAGCCATAGATACTTACTGTAGAAGAGGCTTAAGTCCTCGTTGAGTGCTTTATCAAAGATAATAGGAGAGTTCTTGAATCCTTGAGTTGGTCTGGTCCAGGTCACTTGTCTTAACATTTTTAAGTCAGGGTCAGTTCATTCAAACACAAAAATGGGTTGGCTTAACTTTTATAGAGGGATGGCGAGGAATGCATCCTTTAGATCCAATACACAATAAGCTTTATGCTCAAGTGGTAATAAACTGAGCAGAGTACATGGGTTTGAAACCATTGGGAAAATGGTCTTCAGTCATTTGTTTACTTCTCATAAATCTTGTAATGGTCTACAGTCTTGGGTTACAGGTTTTGGGATAGGCAACAAGGGATTATTCAAGGCCAAATGCAGGGAGTGAGTATGCCTGCTTTAAGGAGGTGCTGGTATGCACCTTGATTCATTCTCTGGCTTCTGAGCTAATAGGGTACTACTTGACTTGAATGGTCATAGTCCCAGATATAACACAGGTACTATGTGTTACTATGACAGGTAGTACATGTTTAGCCAAAACAGGAAGATTGTCTTCTACCCATACTCTGGGAATCTCTTGTATTAATAACATTTTCCATTTCCCTTATGGGGGTGCAGCAGTGAGAGGAATTTTGGAGGAATAGATATTCTTTACTTAGTGGGCAATTTTTAGTCACTGCTTTTGCAGGGCCTTCTACTTGTAATCTTGGAGTGTGCCCCCCTAGAATGAAATTATGCCCTCAAGTTTGCTCAGGAGATTCTGCCCCAGTAATGAGAAGGGGCATTTAGGGATGATGATAAAGGAATGGGTGAAAGTTCCTTGATCCAAGTTGACAGTGTGGTCAGTGGCACATTTGTATTGTTTCATATCCTCCATTGTCCCTTGTATCCTCATTGACTGCTGAGGGATCTCAGGGACTCCTGCAGTACTGAGAACGTGGCTCCAGTGTCAGCCAAGAAGTCTATAGGTTGGCCCCAACATTACCAGTTACTATAGGCTCCTTGGTGTCCAATTCAAAGGAGCCTAGATCCACTAGTCTTCCATAGTCAGGACCAGTTTGGGTTTTGGGGAGTGGAACTACTTGCTTCCATGGTGGTTATGCATTCTTCTGATGCTCATCAGGGCAGTCTACCTGTTTTCATTGTGGATGCTTGTTCTTCCAGTCCCCCATTCCTTTACAGTAAACACACTGATCTCTTAGTAGTGACTTTTTATATCTGATAACAATGGCTGTGTCCTGTAGTGCTGCCACAGTGGCTTGCTCCATCTTTCTGACCATTTGATCTTTCTTATTGTCCCAGATGTCAAGTACTTTTTGAGCTATTTCTAACAGCTCGGACCTATTCTTCCCTGCAAATTCATTTAACTTTTTAAAGTTTCCTTCATAAGGGGCCAACTAGGAGATGAAGGTCAAATTAACCATCTTCAGATTTGCTATGTCTTCCAGATCTATTGGAGTATACATGTGATAAGCTTTCTGGAGGCACTCTAAGCGAGTTAAAGGCAATTCATCTGGACCTTAGACAGGTTTGTGGGGCTTCTTGCTATTCTTTTCATCCATTCTGTCAGAGCCTGGTAGGAATTACTGACTGAGTCCCTACCTTCCTCAGTGTTGTAATTCCAGGGGGGCTTTCACCATGGCAAGACTCAGTCAATCTTCTTACCCCTTGATTCATCAGGCAGTGAGGCTATCCCAATGATGGCCTCAGCTACCTTCCTGAGAAGAGAATGCAGAGAATCGGTTGAGTGTCATCCCAAGTAGGGAGATGATTGAAAAAAAAATAGAATTGGCCAGAGAAATCAGGAAATCAGAGCTGATACTGAAAGAGGTAGGGACAGTTCTGTTTTTTCCAGCTGTAGAGGTCTGTGGTGGAGATAGGATTATAGAGGCAGTTTCAATCTGGATATTGCCACAAGGGAGCAAGAACAAAAACAGGTTTTCTTTCCAAGCCTGGAGCTTGAGACTCCAGGAGGGGTAATGGAATTTTCTGATGTGGTTGGAGGTGGGGTGGGGTGGGGGGAAGGAGCAGAATTGTCTAAGGAAATGACATGAGATTCTATGACCTGAGACAGGGGAGCTGTGAAGGGTTGAGAGGAGATTGGTAGAGGGAGGAGAGGAAACTGGAGGGTGTAAGGCATAAGGCAGAACCTAGCAGAAGACCTGGAACTGAAAGACAACAGCTTGGGGCTCATTGCCAGGCATGAGAGGAGAGGTCAGGGGAGATACAAACAGCAGGGAAGTTGATTAAGTGGTTGGGTAGAAACCAGTTTTGGAGACACAGCCTACTGAAGCTGTCTTGGCTGCACCCTAGTGTGGGTTGCTCAGATGTCAAAGGAAGCTGTAGATAGAGGTGGTCATAAGTGGGGAGGAGGGGCTCCAATTCTTCTGGCTAATTCTTCAGGACAGAATTTGGGTGAGACTCCTGTGCTAGCAAGGAAGATTTTCATAAAGCAGGTTTTAGAGGAGGTGTGCATGAGTCTGGGCAGCCACCTCCTAGAGGTCCCTTATACTAACTAAGAGAGTTTGGCCACCCATTTTCCTTCATCCAGGGAGGTGGGATAGAAGTGGCTTCAGCCCATGACAAAATATTTGCAACTTGATTTGAATGGCCAGAATTCTCATAGATGATATTTACTCTTGTCTAGGGTCAACAGTGTGCCCTTAGGGATCCAGATGACCCCAAACTTTGGCTATTCAAGCTCACAAAACATTCACAAACATCTCTGTGATGGGATAACCAAATCTTCCTTGTTAAAGATTTTTAGAATGCAGGTCAGAGGACTGTCCATCCTATCAGTCTTGTTTCTCATGTTGCTCATCTAAGTTAGTAGCCCCTTGTTATAACACACAAAGACAGACCGAGAAAGCTAAGCTGATTCCATGACAGACTTCAAGTTGGTAGTTAAGAAGACTAGGCCTAAGAACTGGGCAAGCCCAGGCAAGTTAATTAGTAATAGAAAAAAAAAAGCCCAGGCTCCAGCCTTCATGCCTCATAATGGTTCTAGAAGGCCTAGAGATAGCGTAAGATAAAGCTCATCTACTCTGGAATTCAGTGTGCTTTAAATCAAACCTGTGAGCTCTCCGTCTTCGGAATGGAAGATCCCCAGCCTGCTGGACTTCTGCAGAATAAAACACTCTTTGTGTTTGCATACTATTTGAGTCTGGGATATCATTTTTCAGTGAAACACGAACCCTTACATTTGGAGGCTTATCCCAGGAGTTGCTGGAGACCCCCTGACCCAAATAGTGGAGTGTTTTTCTGATCAATAAGTCTCGGTACCTGGTTGTCTTTTGTCACTTGTCTTTTCCATCTCTGTGTTTTTGTTTCTGGTTTAATCTGTGTTTCTGTTTTGGGTTTAATCTGGAGGCTGAGAGGGACAAAGAAGATGTGTATTTTGTCACTTGGCCAGGGACAACGGTGGACCTGACCCCCTACCAGAAGCTGGAGAACTTATTAGTTCTCATCTGGATTCTGAACTGGCTGTGGGTCTATGAGTCTCCCATGCACAAGGAGGAGGACCATCAGAGACAAACTTTGGGCTTGTTTTTGTTTTCCCAGGGATGTCCTTCTCTGTCTGTGCGTATTCTGTTTGTGCTTTTTGTCTTCTAGTACATTTTTTTTTCTTTGATTCTTAGGATGGGAGAGGCACAAAGCACCCCACTAGGCTAGGTCCTGAACCATTTTAAGGACTTTTGCTGAGTTGCAAAAGACTCCAGTCTGGTTGTTCATGCCTGAAAACTAACCATCTCTTTCAGGAATGTATCATCCACCTATGGCCTAAGGAGTGGACTTTCCATCTCCCCATCATTTACAGGGTGAAGGTTTAGTTTCTGAGGCCTGGGGCTGCCCAGACCAGTCCTACAGGCCTTGCTGCTCCACACCCTTCTTCCTCTAAGGGAGGGCCAATCTCAGATCCCTGCCTTGCTTCCCCATTCTGTTCCTGAGGAATATCTCTGTCCCCCTGCTATGTTTCGGCTCCAACCACTGCTGCCACTGCCCCTTCCCAGCCAGCACAGGTGGAAGGAAGAGCAGCCCCTTACTCCCCTGACTCTCCTGACTGCACTTGGAGTACACCTCATACTCAGGCCTGTACTGTCCAGAGGGCTGACTCTACTACTGTAGTGCCTGGGAAGTGTTAGTGAACCCTCCCGCCCCCCCCCCAAAAAAAAAAAACCAGACAAGAGTGTCAATGCAAATCACAACAGTATCCTTATTCAAGCTAGCTCTAGTCCCTCAGCCACCACTGACACACAGGACAGTTTTGGTGGAGAGGAGACCTGAACATCTACCCAAGTAAAGGCTTTATAGAAAGCAACAAGCAGGGTGGGGTGGGGTATGTGAGTGTCTCTAGTCTGGCAAGTATCTAATTGGAAAGCTACTATGGCCTTTAATATAATTAGCTGGCGTTGGGAGTCAAACCATAAACTTTAGTTCTGCTTCCCTCTGCACTGGTGGTTCTTAGGCAGAGAACAGACTTGTTGGACATTAACCTGGAAATGCTGGATTTGTTGAGGATAAGCCTAGAAACTGGAACTAGGCTCAGGAGAAAGCAACAAGTGGGGCAGGAGTGCATGTAACTTGGAAACTAATGCTAGGCATTGGCCTGTTAGTTTACCTGAATTCAAGTTCTCTAAAATGGAATCAGAACTTAAAAAAGGATTTTGTCTCTCAGGATGGCACTAAGCCCTCCACATGGGGCTTCTCCAAATTCTAGGTCTGTCCCCCAGTGTCCTGGGATATTTCTGGATTTATTGTGTAGCCTAGGCATTGGAACCTTATTGATGGGCACTTAGGTGTTGGGCCTTTCTGGACATCTGGGAACCTGGTCTCTCCAAAGTATCCTTAGAGCTCCAAGACAGGTCTGGATAAGGAGGAGGAGGAGGAGGAGAATGACAAGGAGAAGGAGAAGGACAAGGAGAAGGACAAGGACAAGGAGAAACAACAAACCAAACCTAATGGCTCTAGCTGAACTCCCAATTAACTAGAAATAACCAGTGGGCCATGGAATGTCTCCCTTTGCCCTGGATGGAGTATTGGTGGGACTTTTGAGACCCCCTACATCCTCCCACTAAAATTCTACTTACCAGATAGAAACTTCTTCAAATAAAAGAAAGAAAGAAAGAAAGAAAGAAAGAAAGAAAGAAAGAAAGAAAGGAAGGAAGAAAGGAAGGAAGAAAGGAAGAAAGGAAGAGAGAGAGAGAGAGAGAGAGAGAGAGAGAGAGAGAAAGAAAGAAAGAAAGAAAGAAAGAAAGAAAGAAAGAAAGAAAGAAAGAAAGAAAGAAAGAGGAAAGGAAAGGAGAGGAAAGGAAAGGAAAGGAAAGGAAAGGAAAGGAAAGGAAAGAAAAGAAAAGAAAAGAAAAGAAAAGAAAAGAAAAGAAAAGAAAAGAAAAGAAAAGAAAAGAAAAGAAAAGAAAAGAAAAGAAAAGAAAAGAAAAGAAAAGAAAAGAAAAATGCTTGGAGCTTTCAAGTGCAGCTATTCACCTCAGGAGTTTACAGAGTGGAAAGCGCTTCCTCTGGAGCCTTGAGTCAGCTAGGTTAGCTATCCCAAGATGTGCATACCCACTGGGGTAGCTTGCCAGCCTCCCGAGGGTAAAGATCCCAGCTTCAGCAGAATTTGGGTAGGCTGTCTATTTCACTGCAGATTTTCAAGGAGAAAAGACAAAGTCCACAATTGACAATTAAAGCAGGCTGTGGTGGTGAACCGAAGACTACACAGCTGGCTGCTTCACCCTAAGTCAGGTTTTAAGAGAACAGCCCCAGCCGGGCGTGGTGGCGCACGCCTTTAATCCCAGCACTCGGGAGGCAGAGGCAGGCGGATTTCTGAGTTCGAGGCCAGCCTGGTCTACAAAGTGAGTTCCAGGACAGCCAGGGCTATACAGAGAAACCCTGTCTCGAAAAACCAAAAAAAAAAAAAAAAAAAAAAAAAAAAAAAGAGAACAGCCCCTGTTGGCCTCTTGATATCCCTCTTCTAGGAGAGATAAGGTGTTCATAGGGGTGAGATGTTATACATTGTTAGAAGGATACGAAGAATGTGAAAGGAAGAAACAAAGGCTAGTATATACAACATGTGAATGGGGTTTCAAGCAGTTTACAGCCAGACCGGAGAAAAGGGAACTTACTGGGTTTTCTGTTTGTTTGTTTGTTTGTTTTTGTTTTTGTTTTTTGAGACAGGGTTTCTCTGTGTAGCCCTGGCTGTCCTGGACCTCACTCTGTAGACCAGGCTGACCTTGAACTCAGAAATCTGCCTGCCTCTGCCTCCCAAGTGCTGGGATTAAAGGCATGCACCACCACTGCCTGGCAGGAACTTATTCTTAATTACAAATAGAAGCCTTATTTAGAAAGGACTAAACACAGGGCAAACAGGGACTTATCCTTAACTAGGACCTAACAGATAGAGCAAACAATTTTTTTTAAGTGTCTTAACTGCAAACAGAATTCTTAACCTATAAGACAATTGTTCCTGTTTTGGATTCACAACTCCTCTACCCTACTCTAAAGTCAATAAATGTAAGGACTGTGGGTTGCTGAATATCCACCATATTCCAGCTTTCCCCGCTATGAATGGCTAATTGTTATCAAATACCCATTTATCTGAAATGTATATCTGTAAATATCTATAGTAAAACAGTACTCCATCCAGACTTCTTTTCCTTTAATATATAACAAATTTCAATTTTACATGACTGGAGAGAAAAATGAGTAAGATATTAGGTTTGTCTGTGAGGTATTCCAAATACCATTAGCATGTGAGTTAGCAATCTGATTGGGAAAGTCACACTTTGAATGTGGGTAGCACCATCCAATTGTGTTGGGACCCAGACAAAAGAGGAGGACACCTGTCAGCTTATCTCAGAATAAAAGCTAGAACCTTGGCCATTCTAGGCAACCTCTTGCAAACTTAGTCTCCAAACATGTAAGCCAATCTATTAAATTTCATTTTATTGTTAAATGTATATTTGATTGGTTATGCCTCTAGGGATCACTGACATAGAGCTTTGATACAAAATTAATATCTAAGAACAAGGGGAGAAGGAGATACACAGAACTTCCAAAACAGCACTCTTTGCTTTTGCAATTTGTTAATAGATACAGAATATTGTATAAGTATAAAATGATATACTTTCTGCACAAGTCATAATTTTCCTTGATTTGCATTAAAAGAACTCTAACAAATACTCCTTTTTAAGAGTCTACTATGTGAACACACACACACAAATTATTTATCATTAAAACATATACAAACCATAAAGAAACAAGAATTTTAAATATTTGTATCATAATAAACAGGTGGCTAATAAATATCCATGGAGGAAAGATCAAAAAAGAGATCACAGAGAATCAGATTCCCATGGTTATAAATGATGTCTCTCTCCATGTGCCTGGGAGAGGGAGGATACAGGTGCAGCAGCTTTTCAAGTAAAGCAAGTACTCGTAAATACGACTTTCTTACTCAACCCAAGGCAAATTACCGATGAACTGGTTTTCATTGAATGCTTTTGGTAAATGCTTAAAGAACAGATAATTTTGTTTATTGATTCAAATAAATTATGCATACTAGATTTGCTTAACTCTTAATTCTTTGTTTTTCCCTTTCTGTAGGTTTTTCAACTATTTCCAGTCAAAATTCTTGTAAGTGCCATTTCTAAAAAGTATTATTGCCTAGTAGTTTGATATGCTAGCTATAACCTATAGAACTGATAAGAGTAAATGTAAAGTCAACTTTAGGTATTTATCCAGAGTGTCACTGTTTCTAAACCTTTGTAAATCTCTTTCTGTAATATGGCCAAAAGATTTTAGTGCCTTTTCTAAATTCTCATCACTTCCCCTCTGATAGGGGAACTCTTACAACTGGTATAGGTCCTTCCCAGCAATGACAGACAACTAAAACCAATGATTGAGATGTTAATTAAAGAGGCTTCAGGGAAAACATCATTTATAGACAAGGGAGTCATTTGTATGAACACCACCAAAAAGAGAGCAGTGAAGAGAGGTTGTAGAAAAGTAATTGATTGATGATAGATGATAGATAGATAGATAGATAGATAGATAGATAGATAGATAGATAGATAGATAGACACACACACAGAGGGGGAGAGAGAGGGGGGAGAAAGAGAGAAGAATCTCAGAATCAAACCCAGAACTGTAATCATGTTAGGCAGGCACTCTATCTCAAGATATGCTTACCCTCAGCTCTTGAGATTTTTTTTAGATAGAGTCACACTATGTTCCAAATAAAGACCTAGAACTCACTAGGTAGTCTAAGCTGGACTTGAATTGGTAATCTTCATGCCTCAGCTTTGCAAGTGTTGGGATTACAGGCATGTTCACATGTAGCCACCTGCAGCTACATGAACCGGGTTCCTGGAGGGAGACTGGGGCTGTATGGAAGAAATTTCGGGAGAAATAACGAGACCAAGACAAGAATACTGATCAAGGCCCAAAGTTTACTTAAGAGTTGGATCTTATAAAGGGAGAAGTCCCATCCCCCACAACACCAGGCTCTCATCATTCTGTCACCCAGCTGTTGCTTATTCAGGATTGTCTCAGGAAAACAGGTTCAGCCTCTCAACAGGTAGCAGCTTCTTGGAGAAAATGTCAGAGAAGGCAGAACAATAGACCTATCTAGGTCAGAAGACTCTACCCTTGGTGGCCTTGCTCACAATGGCAGAACAGGTCTTAGCGGGCCTGCTTAAGGCTGAGGGAGGCTACATTCATACCCAATCATAAATGAGTTCTTACACATGACTATGTTAAAGCAAAAGTCCTGTTATCTGTAGTTGTAAAGTAGGAACTGGAAACACAATGGCCTGCAGGAGCCTAAAGGGTTCTTTTCAGAAACTTGTTAGATAAAACCAAGACTCCTGACTGTATCTCAGAAGACAGCTTGAAGATAAATCAGAGTTGAACTACCTAAGAAGAGATTTTATAAGATGGTCTGAACCTGTACCCTGAGCAGACCTTGGGTGCTGGCTCCATGCCCAGTCCCACAACACCCAGAGGAAGCTCAACTCCCAGGTACTCTAACATGCCCAGGACCAGAGGTGAGGAGACCACAACATCTGCCCCAACACCCAGAGTAACTGGGACCTCTACACACACATGTTCAGGGATGCAGGAACCTCCTCCCAGCCAGTGGCATGGGTTTCTTCCAGTCTGAACCAGTGCTCTAAGCAGATCTTGGGCACAGGCTCTGCACCCAGTTGGAGCTGAAGGGGTTTGCAACCCAATAGGAAGAACAACAATATCAACCAACCAGACCCCTTTGAACTCCCAGGGACTAAACCACCAACCAAAGAGTACACATGGAGGGGCCCATGTCTCCAGCTTCATATGTAGCAGAGGATGGCCTTGTCAGGCATCAATAGGACAAGGGGCCTTGGTCCTGTAAAGGCAAGATGCCCCAGTGTAAGGGAATGCCAAGGCAGGGAGGTGGGAGTAGATGGGTGGGTGGGTGAGCATCCTCATAGAAGCAGTGGGAGAGGGTGGGATAGAGGGTTTCCAGAAGGGAAATTGGAAAGGTGGATAACATTTGAAATGTAAATAAAGAAAATATCCAATAAAAGAAAAGAAAAAAATGGGGTACAGAGTTAAACAAAGAATTCTCAGCTGAGGAATACCAAATGGCTGAGAAGCACCTGAAAAAATGTTCAACATCCTTAGTTATCAGAGAAATGCAAATCAAAACAACCCTGAGATCCTACCTCATACCAGTCAGAATGGCTAAGATCAAAAACTCAGGTGACAGCAGATGCTGGTGAGGATGTGGAGAAAGAGTAATACTCCACCATTGTTGGTGGGATTGCAAGCTTGTACAACCACTGTGGAAATCAGTCTGGCAGTTCCTCAGAAAATTAGACATAGTAGTACCTGAGGACCCAGCTATACCACTCCTGGCCATATACCCCAAAGATGCTCCAACATATAACAAGGACACATGCTCTACTATGTTCATAGAAGCCATATTTATAATAGCCAGAATCTGGAAACAACCCAGATGTCCCTCAACAGAAGAATGGCTACAGAAAATGGAGTAGGTGGGTGGGGGAGCATCCTCATAGAAACAGGAGGAGGGGGGTGGGATAGAGAGTTTCTGGAGAGAAAACCAGGAAAGGGGACAACATTTGAAATGTAAATTAAATATCCAACAAAAATAAATAAATAAATAAATAAATAAATAAATAAATAAATAAAATCTTACTTTTCTTGTATTCAGCAAAACAATGGGTCCTGTTTTCATGTCCAGTCTATTTATCTGCATCTTTTTACTGGGGAATTGAGGATTTTGATATTGAGATATATCAATGAATAATGATTGTTAATTTCTGGTGGTGGTGGTAGTGGTGGTGGTGGTAGTGGTGGTGGTGGCTATGGTGTGTGTTTGTGTGTGTGTGTTTTCCTTCTTTTGGTTTTGCTTATGTGAGATTCTTTATTTCCTGTGTTTTAAAGTGTGTATGTAGTCTTTTGTGACTAAGTATGAGTGAAGTTTTGTATAGATAAACCCAGTAAATATTTTATTGTCTGTCCTTGCACCTATAGTAAACCCTTTGTTCCCATTTTATGACCTCTAGTTAATGGTTTTACAACCTTTTGGAATGTGCTATAAGTAATATATGCCTAAGTAATATGCTCTAAGTAATAGCTCAGAAGCAATTAATTTGTGACATTTGAAGACTGGAAGAGTTCTTATTGCAGTTTTGACTATCAGAAAGGATTTAATAGCAGTCATATTATAAAAAAGCTTAATAATTACTAATATAATTTTAGGAATTCTTAGAGGATTATCATTAATAATTAAGAAGTCATCCAATTGTCTATATAGCATCACTACAAGACAGTACATCTTTGCTGTTCTACAAAGACCTGCTTAAAAGGGTGAGCTAATACCTAGTGAGTTTTATTACATTTAATAGTACCAGGAAAAGTATATTAGTAGCAGGGATCCTTCCCAAAATGAAATTCTCCTGGGAGTTGCCTTCAGGAGCAAATATATCATAGATTTTAATCCAAGGTGGAACCATCTCAGAAGATCACATGCTTCTCCTTGTTGGGTCCTGGCAAGACACAATATAAGGTTCCAGAAATTAAGGGGTGCCAGGAAATGAAATGGAACTAATTCCTGAGTTTAAGGAAATGGAACTAAGGAATTGGTGACCTTACACAAGATCTTACCAAGTTAAGGTTATTGTTTATGTGTTTGCAGTTGTACAAGAGAGAGTTATATCATGTTAGGTGTTATTATGACCTGGTTATTGTTTTCATTTGTAGATGAAGAGATATGATTATTGTCAAATTGACAATGTATGGATTGTAATATCTAAGTTGTCAATTTTACTATATTTGGAATGAATTACAATCCAGAACTTATAAAGATCTTGTGAAAAGGTAAAGAAAACTTAAGTTCAGGTGTGGTTGTACACACCTTTAATTCTAGAGGACAAAGCCATACAAAGGTTAGTATACAGAGAAAGTTCTAGGACAGCGGAGCTTCTTTTTCTGCCTTACTTTGGTCAAGCATTTCCTCACTACAATGTTTTGGAATGGTAGTGTATATCCTGTGATATTGGACGTATGTAATCTGCCTTTTATTTTGATTTTAAAGAGAATTATAATTAAGAGTTGCATGACTCTCAGAAGAGACTTTAAACATTGGAGTTTTAAACACTGTTGAGACTGTAAAGACAATGGGGACTTTTGAAGTTGGACTAAAGGTATTTTTCACTATGTTATAGTTAGGTATGGCCTCATAGATTCATGTATTTAAATACTCCTATGGGGGCCAGGGAGTGGAATGTGGTGGTTTGAATATGCTTGGCCCATGAGGAGGGTCCTACTAGGAGGTGTGGCCTTGTTGGAATAGGTGTGGTCTTGTTAGAGGAAGTGTATCATTGTTTAGGGAGGCTTTGAGGTCTCATAGTTCTCAAACACTGTCCATTTTGGAAGAGGCACTCACCTAGTACCTGCTTCTAGTGGAAGGTAGATCCTGGTTACATTTGGATCAGTATGTAGAACTCTTGGCTCCTCTAGCACCATGTCTGCCTGCACAATGCCTTGCTTCCTACCATGATAATAATGGACTGAACCTCTAAATTTGTAAGCTAGCCACAATTAAATATTTGCCTTTATAAAAGTTGCCTTGGTCATGGTGTCTCTTCACAATAATGAAACCCTAAGACATGTGCCAAAGGGACTTTATTTGATGTTCTGTAGGTTTCTTTTTTTTTTTTTTAAGAAATTACTTTAATAGCTATTATGCTTCCTAATTCAAATGAACTATAATATAGACCAATTTGGAAAATGCAGCTTGGCCTACCACAATCTTGAGAGAGCCAAGAGGTTGCCAAGGACAGGGTGAACTTGAAGTATTTAAATAAAAGCACATGACTATTCATTCAGCTTGAAAAGAAGCTGATGTAGCAGCATCTAGATGACACTTGCGTTTTTTTTTTTTTCTATTAATTCTGACTCATATTTATGGAAGCACAACTCGTTCTTCCTGGATTTTCAGAAAACATTTGGTTGTCCCAAGAAAATATGAAAAATACAAAATAAAATGCTCTAGTTTTGACCATTGTCCTGTGTGACTCTTGAAATTCTGAAGTAGTACAATGCACAGGAGACGGTATTTTTAAAAAATGGAAGCACAAAAAACTCCAAAAAGTCCTTAATTTCTTTCTTTATTCCTTCCTTGACCGAGGTACCATTGAGAAGAGTGTTGTTCAGTTTCCACGTGAATGTTGGCTTTCTATTATTTATTTTGTTATTGAAGATCAGCCTTAGTCCATGGTGATCTGATAGGATGCATGGGACAATTTCAATATTTTTGTATCTGTTGAGGCCTGTTTTGTGACCAATTATGTGGTCAATTTTGGAGAAGGTACCATGAGGTGCTGAGAAGAAGGTATATCCTTTTGTTTTAGGATAGAATGTTCTGTAGATATCTGTCAGATCCATTTGATTCATAACTTCTGTTAGTTTCACTGTGTCGTTTCTGTTTCCATGATCTGTCCATTGGTGAAAGTGGTGTGTTGAAGTCTCCCACTATTATTGTATGAGGTGCAATGTGTGCTTTGAGATTTACTAAAGTTTCTTTAATGAATGTGGCTGCCTTTGTATTTGGAGCATAGATATTCAGGATTGATAGTTCCTCTTGGAGGATTTTACCTTTGATGAGTATGAAGTGCCCCTCCCTGTCTTTTTTGATGACTTTGGGTTGGAAGTCAATCTTATCAGATATTAGAATGGCTACTCCAGCTTGTTTCTTCATACCATTTGCTTGGAAAATTGTTTTCCAGCCTTTCATTCTGAAGTAGTGTCTATCTTTTTCTCTGAGATGAGTTTCCTGTAAGCAGCAAAATGTTGGGTCTTGTTTGTGTAGCCAGTTTGTTAGTCTATGTCTTTTTATCGGGGAGTTGAGTCCATTGATATTAAGAGATATTAAGGAAAAGTAATTGTTGTTTCCTGTTATTTTTGTTGTTAAAGTTGGCATTCTGTTCTTGTGGCTGTCTTCTTTAGGTTTGTTGAGGGATTACCTTCTTGTTGTTTCTAGGGAGTGGTTCCCGTCCTTGTATTGGTTTTTTCTGTTATTATCCTTTGAAGGGCTGGATTCGTGGAGAGATAATGTGTGAATTTGGTTTTGTCGTGGAATACTTTGGTTTCTCCATCTATGTTAATTGAGAGTTTGGCTGGGTATAGTAGCCTGGGCTGGAATTTGTGTTCTTTTAGTGTCTGTATAACATCTGTCCAGGATCTTCTGGCTTTCATAGTCTCTGGTGAAAAATCTGGTATAATTCTGATAGGCTTGCCTTTATATGTTACTTGGCCTTTTTCTCTTACTGCTTTTAGTATTCTATCTTTATTTAGAGCATTTGTTGTTCTGATTATTATGTGTCGGGAGGTATTTCTTTTCTGGTCCTGTCTATTTGGAGTTCTGTAGGCTTCTTGTATGTTCATGGGCATCTCTTTCTTTAGATTTGGGAAGTTTTCTTTTATAATTTTGTTGAAGATGTTTTCTGGTCCTTTGAGTTGAAAATCTTCTTTCTCATCCACTCCTATTATCCGTAGGTTTGGTCTTCTCATTGTGTCCTGTATTTCCTGGATGTTTTGAGTTAGGATCTTTTTGCATTTTCCATTTTCCTTGATTGTTGTGCCGATGTTCTCTATGGAATCTTCTGCACCTGAGATTCTCTCTTCCATCTCTTGTATTCTGTTGCTGATGCTCGCATCTATGGTTCCAGATTTCTTTCCTAGGGTTTCTATCTCCAGTGTTGCCTCATTTTGGGTTTTCTTTATTGTGTCTACTTCCCTTTTTAGGTCTAGTATGGTTTTGTTCATTTCCATCATCTCTTTGGATGTGTTTTCCTGTTTTTCTTTAAGGACTTCTACCTGTTTGATTGTGTTATCCTGTTTTTCTTTAAGGACTTGTAACTCTTTAGCAATGTTCTCCTGTAATTCTTTAAGTGAGTTATTAAAGTCCTTCTTGATGTCCTCTACCATCATCATGAGATATGCTTTTAAATCCAGGTCTAGCTTTTCAGGTGTGTTGGGGTGCCCTGGACTGGGCGAAGTGGGAGTGCTGGGTTCTGATGATGGTGAGTGGTCTTGGTTTCTGTTAGTAAGATTCTTACGTTTACCTCTCGCCATCTGGAAATCTCTGGAGTTGTTATAGTTGTCTCTGTTTAGAGATTGTTCTTCTGGTGATTCTGATTACTGTCTATCAGCAGACCTGGGAGACAGGCTCTCTCCTCTGAGTTTCAGTGGTTAGAGCACTCTCTGCTGACAGTCTCTCCTCTTAAAGGGAAGGTGTACAGATATCTGGTGTTTGGACCTCCTCCTGGCCGAAGAAGAAGGCCCAAAACAGGACCTTTCCCAGATGCTGTGTTGCTTTGGCAGGTCACAGAAGCTGTCAGCTTCTGTGGTGCACACTCTTACCTGTGCAGACTAAGTTCCTAAGTTCGGTGGAGTCCTGGATCCAAGATGGCACTCCCTGGTCCTGAGGCAGAGAGCTCCCGTGCAGGGCAGACCACTGTCCTCCGGCTGGGAGGGTGCTGGATGTCTGCGGCCCCAAAAGGGTGCTGCCTCAGCGGCTCTGTGGCTCCCGCCTGCCCCAGAAGCTGTCTGCCTCTGTGGTGCACACTCTCACCTGTGCAGACTAAGTTCCTAAGTTCGGCAGAGTCCCGGAGCCAAGATGGTGCATCCGTGCAGGGCGGACCACTGTCCTCCGGCTGGGAGGGTGCCGGATGTCTGTGGCCCCAAAAGGGTGCTGCCTCAGCGGCTCTGTGGTGCACACTCTCACCTGTCTCTGTAGGTTTCTTATATATTTAGATACGTCTTCTTCAGGTTAGAAAATTTTTCTTTTATGATTTCATTGCAAAATATTTTCATGGACCTCGACTGAGCTAGTATTCTTGTCTTCCCTGTTTTATTGTTTGTTGGTTGGTTGGTTTGTTAAGTTTGGTCTTTTCATGGTGTCCCATATTCCCTGGATGTTTTGTGTCAAGGATTTTTTAGATTTAACATTTTCTTGGACAAATTTATCCATTTCTACTATGGTATCTTCAATGCCTGAGAGTCTTTTATCTCCTGTATTCTGTTAATGAAGTTTAGCTTTATAGTTCCTGTTTGTATTCATAACTTTTTCAGTTCCTCAGTTTGTGACAAGCAGTAAGCACTCATTGGCCAGAAAACTATTCAGCCACCACAAGAAACCTGGTTACCATGCGGTGCTGAACTAACCAGACATGAGGAAGACTGACCTCTCATCCTACAGAGCACTCAGCTCCGAATGCACCAGACATTACCACAGACCGGAACCTGAAACTGCCTGAGGGAAGGTGGGGAACACTTCATGGAGCAGCACAGGGAGGCCTTTCTGAAGAGGACTCCAGTCATCAGGGAAATGAGGTAACAGACAAATAGGACCATATGAAATTAAAGGCTGTAATTTGGGGCTCATTGCTCAAGTCTATGACCATCATCTCTAGGAGCATGGCAGCAGACAGACAAGCATAGTGCTGGGACTGTAGCTGTGAGCTCACATCCTGACCCACAACCATGAGGTAGAGACAGAGATATTGGGGACTGTGCAGTCTTTTAAACTTTCAAAGCTTGCCCCCAATGATGCACACCTCCAACAAGGAGACTGCTCCTATTCCTTTCCAAACAGATGCACCAATTAGGGACAAACATTCAATGTATGAGCTTATGGAGGCCATTCTTACTCAAACCACCACAGGGTCTCAGAACAGCCAGGTGGCTATTCATAATGCAATAAAGAAATAAATGCTGCCAAGTGTATATAGGGAAAGATAATTTTTTCATTACTTTTTTCTAGGAGTTGTGTTGGTCTGAAAGATTAAAATATATTGCATAAGAAAATATTGATAAAATAAAATAAAGAACAGAAAAAACAAAAGAACAAACCTCTCAAGTCTCTTACAAGATGGGTCAGCCAGTTGCTCACAGGTGTATAGCAATTTTGTCTGAGATGAAATATTCAACTTGGAAGGAAACTTGTTTCAACATGGGATATATCTTCATTTGCTTCCAGTTGCTGAGATGAACACCAGGACTGCACACAGGCTGCTTGGGGAGGAACATGGTCACTTCACTGTACAGCTTGCTGTCTTTCCTGAGGAGACAGAGCAGGAACTGAGGGCCACACACTGCAGCAGAGGCCATGGAGCAGTGCTTCTCACTGGCTTTCTCTCCAGGGCTTGCTCAGACTGCTTTCTTACAGGACCCAGGAGCACCTGCTCAGGGAGAGTACCACACACACTGGGCACTGCCATTCTGTATCAATCATGTTGTCCCAGGAAAAGATTAACACAATACCTGCCCCTAGAGGTGTTGCATGTATGGCTGCTGTGTCATGTGTGCATCAGTAGGTGGCAGAGAGGAGAGAGCCTATGTTCAGGCACAGTGTTCTGGCCTATGGACTTCTCTGAATGATTAGTGGCCTGACACAATCAGAACAAAGCAAGGCCAAGGCAACCAACAGACCTGTGTACTCACAGAGGGGAAGCTGGCCCAGGTGGGGAGCTAGCCCAGGCAGGTGCAAGAGTGAGACCAAGACAGCCACCATGGGGCCTGGACATAGAGCTAGCCTGAGATGGACACCAGGCTGCACTATGCAGGTGAGCCACGGTAGCAGACCATGCCTGAGAGGATCCTTGTCCAGAGCCTTAAAGCATAGGTATCACACTCCTGAGACCACCCCAGAGACCATGCCAGATGCTCAAATCTCTCATGCCACTAAGAGGTGCAAGTAAGTAGTGGAGAAATGGAAGAGAAAGAAAAGTAGAAAGGTGTGGGTACAACGAGGAAAGGGGGAAATGAAGACTGGGGATGGTGAGGAACAGCTCAATATGAGTAGCCAGTGATGACACCTGGGACCATGGTGGGGTCCTGGCCTGTGTTGCTTCTGAGGCCACATCTGGATACATGGCCCTTCAGCAGCAGGGATGAATTTCCATCAAAGGCCAGGCAGAAATCCCTGGTCTGGGCTGCTATTCAGGGACATATTAATTTCTTTCTTTTTTTTTTAATTATGTATTTTCCTCAATTACATTTCCAATGCTATCCCAAAAGTCCCCCATACCCTCCCCCCCCCACTTCCCTACCCACCCATTCCCATTTTTTTGGCCCTGGCATTCCCCTGTACTGGAGCATATAAAGTTTGTGTGTCCAATGGGCCTCTCTTTCCAGTGATGGCCGACTAGGCCATCTTTTGATACATATGCAGCTAGAGTCAAGAGCTCCGGGGTACTGGTTAGTTCATAATGTTGTTCCACCTATAGCTTTAGCTCCCTTTAGCTCCTTGGGTACTTTCTCTAGCTCCTCCATTGGGAGCCCTGTGATCCATCTACTAGCTGACTGTGAGCATCCATTTCTGTGTTTGCTAGGCCCTGGCATAGTCTCACAAGAGACAGGTATATCTGGGACCTTTCAGCTAAATCTTGCTAGTGTATGCAATGGTGTCAGCGTTTGGAAGCTGATTATGGGATGGATCCCTGGATATGGCAGTCTTTAGATGGTACATCCTTTCATCACAGCTCGAAACTTTGTCTCTGTAACTCCTTCCTTGGGTGTTTTGTTCCCAATTCTAAGAAGGGGCACAGTGTCCACACTTTGGTCTTCATTCTTCTTGAGTTTCATGCATTTAGCAAACTGTATCTTATATCTTGGGTATCCTAAGTTTCTGGGCTAATATCCACTTATCAGTGAGTACATATTGTGTGAGTTCCTTTGTGATTGGGTTACCTCACTCAGGATGATGCCCTCCAGGTCCATCCATTTGCCTAGGAATTTCATAAATTCATTCTTTTTAATAGCTGAGTAGTACTCCATTGTGTAAATGTACCACATTTTCTGTATCCATTTCTCTGTTGAGGGGCATCTGGGTTCTTTTCAGCTTCTGGCTATTATAAATAAGGCTGCTATGAACATAGTGGAGCATGTGTCATTCTTACCAGTTGGAACATCTTCTGGATATATGCCCAGGAGAGGTGTTGCTGGATCCTCCGGTAGTACTTAATCTTGCTTTTTTTAATAGCAACAACCCAACTCCTGGTATAAACTCTTTGTCCAGGATACTTTACTTGTGACTGAAAAAAAAACCTGACCAAAGAAACTCAGGAGAGAATAGACTTATTTTGCTTCACAGTTCAAAGGTCTGGAGAGTAGGAAAGTGGGGGCTGTCCCTTACCTACTATAACACTTGGGAAAGCAGGCCCTGCATCTCACCAAAGCAGCAGGGAGAAGCTGGCCCTGATGGTATAGGCTATAATGAAACAGCCTTGAGGGCAAGAGAGTGGGATTGGGTTGCATGATGTAGAATCCTTACCCAATAAAAATTAAAACAAACAAACAGTACACTGATGTCGCAGACCCTCTGGGTCCCTGTGTCTGCGTGGAACGGGTCTCTCGACGTGGGTGGGCAAAGCGTGGATGAATGACAAACAGATGCACACAGGAGAGGTTGTGTGTAGAATCTGAATGTAACTTTACAACTCGAGCATCAGACTTTTTATACAGAAGACAATAAGGAAATTGGGTGACATACCCGCAAGGTACAAAATGAGGTAACCGGATGCTTAATGACTCTTACACAGAATAGAGGCCATCAATGGAAAGAGAGGCCCATTGGACTTGCAAATTTTATATGCCCCAATATAGGGGAATGCCAGGGCCAAAAGAATGGGAATGGGTGGGTAGGGAAGTGGGGGGCGCTATGGGGGACTTTTGGGATAGCATTGGAAATGTAATTGAGGAAAATATGTAATAAAAATATTAAAAATTAAAAAAAAATAAAAAAATAAAAACAAAAACAACAAAAACAACAACAACAACAAAAAACAAATACAATAATATACACCCTGTTCTGTCAGTAGTTATTTGGTTATTTACATTTTCTTTTATTAAACTTTAATCATTATAACTTAAATTTTACTGAATAAGAAGGTATAGTCATAAATTGTCTTTTGGAGGGCTAGGTGTGGTGGCTCACACCTTTAATCCCAGCACTTTGGAGGTAGAGGCAGGTGGGCCTAGGCTGTCTACAAAGTGAATTCCAGGACAGCAGAGGCTATATCAAAAAACTTGTCTCAAAAACACCAAAATATTAAAATAAATAGCCACTGGATTATGTACAATGCTCATTTGTAAAAGGTGATCAGATTTTTAAATTTTAATTGAATAAAATATTAAAATTTTTGTTAAAAAAAAAGAATAGAGGAATGAAAACGCAAAAACTGGCAGGAACTGGGCAATAAAATAACTGAGACAAAGTCAGCCCTATCTAAGGTCAGCTATAGTCTTAGAAGCCAGGTGTGAGAACTTTTCACTCCTAGGGCAAGGACTTTCACACCCAAGTCATGGCTCTAACCAGGGAGTTCTGTTCTAACTAACCATCTCATGAATGATGCAATACTCTAAAAACACAGCCCGATCTGTTTCCTAAACCATTGTAAATTCCTGTAAATAGGTGTAACTCAGCTATAATTCTAAGTATCTATTCTGGTTTCCCCTACAGTCAGAAACTTCTTTCTTCCAAGGTGATGGTAGATTCCTGTGAAGGGCAGTGACCTAACTTTTACTCAAAGAGATAGTGAAATACCAGGGGCAGTACTGAATTCCAAGCCCAAGGTCTTGCTAAGGACGATCTAGGACTGTTGGAACACTGGCAGATGGCTTTAGCTATGTCAGAATTCAATCTTAAAAGGCACTTATGATAGGAAAATATTGAAAGAGAGCACGTGGATCCATACACTAGACTAACATGGGAATGGAACGCAGGAATTAAAAATTACTGTATGGGTAGGGAACACTAGACTCCAGGAGGAGAGCTTTCTTGAAACTCTTTTGCCTCATGAGTGACTTTTAAGCCTCTCGGCTTGTCCAGTTGACTCGACCGGAGAGTTTAGCACACTGACACAGCAGGCTCCTGTAACAAGTCTGATATCATGTTTTAATCACAGGATTCCACCTGGTGGAAAGAGAGCTGAGTTCTGAATGTTGTCTTATAATTTGTACATGTGCACCACAGCATGAGCCTACACAACACACATAAAGCACACATGTACACACGTGCATATGTGCAATACACACACAAGCACACAATAGATCAGTAAAGGTTAATATGAAAAATAACAGCCTCTCAGAGACTGTGAGCATATCTTGTGCTGATATTGTGGGTCAGGCACTACCTTGGGCATACAGGCCTTAAAAATTATCACAGCAATGCCAGGGCCAAAAAGTGGGAGTGGGTGGGTAGGGGGATGGGGGAAGGGTATGGGGGACTTTTGGGATAGCATTGGAAATGTAAATGAGGAAAATAACTAATTAAAAAATCATCACAGCATGCCAAGTGCAATGGGCCAAGAGCTCCCATTTTCTTTGCAGGGCAATATGATAGAAAGAAACCAGTTTGTGATGTTGATGATAACATGAGTCAACAGGAGAATAAAGGAGGCTAACTCTGGAAGGGTGGCAGAAAGCAGATAACAAGCTTCTGGCATGTGAAAGTCTTTCCAAGACAACAGCAAAGCCAGTGCAAAGGTCCTGAGGTGAGCACATTCCTGCTCAAGGAATAGGAAGGTAGAGCAGCAAACCCATGGCAGAGGAAGTGAGAAGCTTGAAGTAGGATTTATCACCAGAAAGTGGGCAGGGTGAAATGAGCGGGTCATGAAGAGCCCTCTGAAAACAGGAAGGAACCCGCTTGTCACTTAGAACAAGACAGGAAGGGTTGGAAGATATACATGGTAAAAATATGTAAACTAATTCACTGTTAGATGTGTGACTCTGGCTTCAAGACTGAGAATAGACAAAAGTACCAGCAGGGAGAGTCCAGGAGCCTAGCTGGACCAGCACGCTCCTTGGCTACAATGAGGAGTCAGATAACAGATGTTTGTAAGATGGTGTCAGGGCTGGGGAGATGGCTCGGTGGATAAAGTGCTTGCTAGGCAAGCTTGAGGACATGTGCTCTGATCCCCAGCATCCTCTCAAATTCCTGCTGGGGATGGTTACAGGCTTGTAGTCTCACGTTTCAGAAACACTAAACAGGAAGTGTTCCAGGTTAGCTAGAAGAGCCATACCCCTAAGTTTTCAGGTCACACACATGTGCACACATGTGAGTCCACTTGCACATGAACATGCACAGGCACCACACATCTACAGAGAAAGAATACAGTGTTGGTGAGAATCAACACCTGAATGTGACATTTAGGAGACTTCAATAGGAAAAAAAAAAAAAAAAAGACAGGGTTCCTTGTCTAAGAGGCATTTGCTGAATTGAACAGCCTGATACAGGGCAGGCTACAGGGAAGGAGAGGAAACAAAGATATCCAGAGCACAAACTTGGGGGGAAATCCAGGAGCTATTGCTGACCTGGGACCTGTTGGCAAACGTCAGGTCCCACACTAATGGAAGAGGGAACTGAGCTCAGACATGAGTCCTGTGGTCAGGCAGGGCTTCTGCAAACCCAGAAGAAGCTCTCACCCTGAATCATCCAGCCCAGGCATCTGCAGAGACTTAACAGGAAACAAGCTGAGTTATGTTCAACCTCCACTCCCAGTGTTTAGAGGAAGTGCATCTGTGCAGGCTCTCTGATGCCCAACTTACTGAAAGTGGGCCAGAGTCTCTTTCACTTTTGGAGAACAGTTTCCTAGTGAGGAACCTTATTCAAGGACACACACTCCAGTGGAAGAGTAGGGTAAGTACTGGGATCCAGATTCCAACAAACAACTTAGTTGTGGGAAGATAAAGTCTGGCCTCACCTCACTAAGGAGTATGTGGCAGACATGGGAACCTCGTCCTTGAAACCAGGGCCCAGTGCCCAGGGCCCCAGCCTCTGCTTGGAGAGTCTGTAGGCAAGCTCTGATGGGTGATAGACTGCTCGATTCACCTGTCTGGTTCACGTGTCTGCTCCTGTCATAGCCTATCCTGCACCTTCCTGTCTGCCCTGAATCTGCAGGAATACGTGTCCTGAATGATGAGGTATTCAGAGGGAGGACCAGGGAAGATGTATATATATAATCTATGCTATTTACAGGTGTTGGTGTTGGAAAGCCAAGTTACCCAGAGAGTTATGTTAGACAAATTTAGTGAGGAAAACACAGGAAATCTCAACACAGTTGCTGTAGGATTAATAATCACAGCCCAAGGGGAAGAGTGGGTCCCCAGATATTATAATCTTGACTCCTCTGAGGCACAGGATTCCATGTCAGACTGGCCTTGACAAGTCCACTCCTGGACAAGGACACTGAACTGATATTCCTTTTGTCCTTTCATCAGGGCCTCTGTGTCGGTCTGTCCCCTGCAGACTTGTGGCCCTTTGGCTTTCTCTGGGTAATGTCCCTTCCATCAAATAGTTAGTTGTGTGGCACCCAGGGAGAGACTTCTAAAGATTCCTTCAAAGTGGCTAGCCTGAACTTAGACTGAGCCTTTACTCCCCCTCTGTCCTGTATCTTCCCACCTTACCCTGGGCCACAGTAATGGCTGAAGTACTGATCTCCTTAGAGTGGGACATTCAAAAAGGAAGGGATAAGGACATGGCATAATGCATGTCCTGCATGGTCCATCATGCATCCTCCATCCCTGTGTGTCTGTCCTCCCACCCTCCTGACCTTGTTACACCAGCACCCACTTTTTCATCCCCAAACCCTCATCCCTTGATTTGCATCCTCTAATCCTCCTGCCCATCATGTTCTGACCTGCATCCCTTCCACTTCTTGCTTCTACATTTCTCCACTCTCACTCTCTAGATGCCCACTTTCCCACTCCTCCCTCTCCATCAATTTCTCTGCCTAGGCTGAGCCAAGTCTTCCCTAGTGTGGTTTTCCAAATTAAAGAGAGCTAGATTTCCTGCATACTGCTACTGTGGGGACTAGTGCCTTACTTCATGAACAATACTACTATGCACCAACAAACCCAGCAAACCCAAGGGGTTAACAGCACCCAAGATTTAATGAAGGATCAGAGGAAAAAATCTAGTGAATGATGTTTTCCTAAGGATGGGCTTTTAGTTCCCTCTGACTTAGCTCCTTTCCCTTGATTTCTCCATTTCTTCTTATCCTCATACATCAGTTTTACCTTGTACTTTAAAAGTTTTACACAGGGGCCTCCTGGATCAAATCACTGCCATTGCTCAGTCCACATTAGGCCAATCACTGCCCTGGCTAGGGGCCAACTGAGTCCCCTATCATCCAACTCATTATACAGTTCACAGTTCTCAGCTGTTATCAAAGGTTTCTCCAGAAGTAAATGGTAGCAATAACATGATCTATCCAGCAGAGCAGATCAAGTTAAAACTCTCTTTCTGGCACAGGAAGTCCATCCACAATGTGTACACTCCTCTTAACCCCTAGGCATAGGACAGATCCCAAACTTCTTCATCATCCTCCCATAGAAAACAATCAGTAAGAGAACATACACACTGCATTCTTCTCATCTATCCTTTGGGAGAGACAAATAACCTTAATGACCTAAAGAAGAACCTTAGACAAGCTAAGAAACCCCAACTCAGTATAAGGTTCAGCACACCTGCCTTCAGGAAAGCCGACACAGCAGCTAGAACATCCACTGGCATCATTCCACTGTGAAACGTTAAAGAACATGGCCACAGTTAAACACTCCTGTCCCAGAGTTCCCTCTTCTGCCCTATGAAGCCTAGGCCCCTGCATCTGGACACACAGTACCCACTCCCCAGGAGGGACTTATGTCTTAATTGTTCTGATCAAAGGTGATCTGACCTGTAGAGGTTTGTCTGCTTTCTTTTATCACCAGATCTCCTCTATCAGTTCTGATCAAACACCCATTCACAGAGCAGAACTACCTGGCAGAGACGAGAAGCCACTGGACTCCTGCTTGCAACAACAGAAGATAGTCTTGAAGCAATAAGAACACTATTCAGAGAAGCAGTATCCGAGAGCTCCATCACCATGGAAAAATCTCAGCCCAAGAAGAAAAGTCGCACAAATGTGGCTCAGCATGAGGGTCAACTAAATTTGGACCCCACCTTCAAAACACAGAAACGTACAGGTGTGGAGCTGATGAAGCACAGACACAAGCCAGAGGGACACTTGAAGCTAGGTAAGTACACTAAGAACCCTGACTCAACACTCTGTGACCCCTTCATCACTACTGAGCCTTCTTGCCAAGGTTTCCATGGTCAGGTTAGCCTCCTGTCAAAGGAGTCCACAGGCCCCAGGAGAGGCCAGCAAGGGAAGGTTTTCAGAAATCCCTAACTGAACTCTAGAGAATACTCTCATCTACAAAAGTGCATACTCAGGTTCCCCATGTGATGCTCAAATGCCCCTAGAAAGAGTACCCTGAAGCTGTAGTGGGGAGAGTCAGGCATGCAGAAGGTCTCTGAGTAGGTTGGCATAGGGTTCAAGCCAGCTCTTGAGAAGAACAATTAGTAACACCAATGTTACAAGTCCAGATTTTAAAGCTTCAACACGCCTCACTGTATCCAGCTGTAAAAGGAGAAAATGAACAGCTGTCTCCTTAAGCTATAGCAGTGGAGTGATAATCTGTAGGGTTAATGGTCCTGCACCCACTCTGCTACAGGGTTTGGCAGCTGGGGAGGAAGGACATGGGAAGTTTTGACTATGCTTACCCATCACTGGGCAGGTGTCAGGCTATAGGGAAGCCATGGGATATCAATCCAGGGATGGGGGAGCACAGTCTGAGATGAAGGTACAGCCAGAGCTGGCTTGGGGGTCCCTGAGCCTGCAAGGGGGTGCAGCTATCTGGTTCTTAGGCTCATGGATACAGAAGCACCCCTGGGAGCTGTGGAAGAGCTGAGAACAGAATGGGGACCCATGGACTAGATGCAGGCTAGGACTGAAGGGGAAGCGGGGAAGCTCTGGCTGAGTCCCACATGGATAGTCCTTGGCTTGGCAGCAGGTTTGGCTTGGCTTAGCTTGGTACTCGCGGCTGGGGGCACATAGAGGCATTCTACAGGAGATTAGACAGCGACTCTTTAGAAGAAAGCCTTCTCCATTGCTCCCCAAGGTGGATCCTGATGAAAAGAGGCAGTCCATGGTTTTAAGACACTTATTGTCATGGCAGAAAGTGGATGAGTAAAACCACACTCCACTTCTCAGGGTGAGCCTGAGGTTTTGCAGGTAGGAGTGTCTGGGAAGGAAAGCTTAATTGACTAAGTCCTCCAGGCCTTTAGGTACTTCATTGAAATGGAGATCTGTCTTGAGGCCACAATGTCATGTCCTCTACCTGTGGAGGGGCTTGGGGCATTACCCTTATGTGACTGATGGCCACAAATCTATGGAGGGCTGCGGGTGTATGTGTCAGGAGCCAGAGTCCAGAAGCAGGGCAAAACAACTTCCAACCCTTCAGGGTCACTGGGGTTTCTAGCCTTTGCTCAACCAGGAACCAGGCTGCCTTTCACGGTCCTACAATAACCCATGTCAAATATTAAACAGCCTGATATTCGATAAATACTCAATAATTCTAAGTACAAGCCCATGCTATTGCTGCTGTTATTACAGTGTGCAACCCTGGGGGACAGAAGCTCAGTGCCACACATGGGGAAGTTGAGGCTCAGAAAGAAATGAGACTCACACAGAGGACCAGAGTAGATCCAGGAGAGGTGTGTGACCTTCATGGTCCCAGAGCAGGACAGTTTCACAGCAACACCTATGAATGCCTCATTGTGCCCCATGTGACCATGAAGAAGGGTATGAGGGTAAGCATGAAGGACCCCAGCAGTTCTCACACCTCTACCCCTGCCTCTCTGACCAAAACACAACCACTGTCTCCTTCCCGTAGGACATTCTTCCTCATTACTCAGACCCAAGAACAAAGAAAGAAGGAAAGAAGGAAAGAAGGAAGGAAGGAAGGAAGGAAGGAAGGAAGGAAGGAAGGAAGGAAGGAGAGAGAAAAAAGTAAGAGAGAGAGAGGAAAGAAGGAAGGGAGGGAGGGAGGGAGGGAGGGAGGGAGGGAGGGAAAGGAAAGGACAGAGAAAAGGAAAGGAAAGGAAAGGAAAGGAAAGGAAAGGAAAGGAAAGGAAAGGAAAGGAAAGGAAAGGAAAGGAAAGGAAAGGAAAGGAAAGGAAAGGAAAAAGGAAAGGAAAGGAAAGGAAAGGAAAGGAAAGGAAAGGAAAGGAAAGGAAAGGAAAGGAAAGGAAAGGAAAGGAAAGGAAAGGAAAGGAAAAAGGAAAGGAAAGGAAAAAGGAAAGGAAAGGAAAGGAAAGGAAAGGAAAGGAAAGGAAAGGAAAGGAAAGGAAAGGAAAGGAAAGGAAAGGAAAGGAAAGGAAAGGAAAGGAAAAAGGAAAGGAAAGGAAAAAGGAAAGGAAAGGAAAGGAAAGGAAAGGAAAGGAAAGGAAAGGAAAGGAAAGGAAAGGAAAGGAAAGGAAAAGTCCTCAACATGCAATCCCATACCCAACAAAGCTCCTCAAAACTACCAAGCTCAGACCTTGAGTCTTGGAGACATTTTCAGATATTAAAGGAGAAATTAATTGAAATCTAACAAGTCTGGATGCAGAAGAAAAGGTTAACTAGCCTGAGAGCTGTGGATGGGACTTTGAGTCACACACATGTGGCTCTTTCCATGTAAGCTGCACACACACACACACACACACACACACTGTATGGAGAACTGGGACAAGGAACTCAAATGCAAGGCCAGAGCAGCATGGTGGAGTGCTAAGAGTCACAGGCTAGAAATGATCCTCTGGGCTCTGCAGTGCTGAAGTTGCATTTATAGTTGGGGAAACTGGACTCCATGAGGGACAGCAGTGAGCCTAGCCCTACTGGCACCCAGAGCTCAGCTCAGAATCTGAATGGGCACTGAAGATCCTGGGAGTCAGGGAGGTCCTGAAGCTCCAAGAAGGTCTTGTCTATTGAGATGGACATGAGAAGAGGGTATGCTCCTGCCTCAGCTTCAGCCAGTTTCTTCTACTGAGTTCCTCTAATTCCTTTGCACTTACACAGACTACATCCTTGCCTCCTCCTCTTCGTGAGGATCAAAGTTGCCATCTCTCTCCACTGCACAAGGTCTAGAGAGAGGCTCACAGCACATAGACACAGACATAGGGCTGGAACCTAGAACAATCAGTGCCTAAGGAGTGGCTTTCTTCTCCTCCATCCACTGCTGCTCTATGAAAATCCAGCCTACACCCAACCCTTATCTTTCCTTCAAGGTCCATTCTTCCCACCCCATCTTGAGGCTGAGGAACTTCAGTTCTCAATCAGCCTGAGCTACACAGTGAAGTCTATTAAAGCTATTATCCAGGAGTACTAGTGGCTTATCATGGTATTCTGACAGAAGCAGTTTATACAGGAAAGGCTCACAGATCAAGAATGGTTCATCGGGGCACAGAGGCCAGAGCAAGAAGAGAATGACACAGCTGGTCACTAGTGTTTAGTTGGGAAATAGAGACAGATGAACGCTGCTGTTCAGATCAATTTTCCTTTTCATTCAGTCCAAAACTTCAACACTTGGAATGGTGACAACACAGTCAGGGTGGACCTACCTCAGTTAACCTAACCTGTCTCTCACAAACATTCCCAGGGATAATTGTTCTGGGTGCTTCTAGATCCTGTGACATTGACGATTCTCGTCCTGCCATCATCTCACAGGATTGTTGTATGAGTTCAAAGTGTAACTGTCAGAAAGCCTGTGAGAGTTCTGTAACTAGATGCTTCCTCCCGATCCTTTCTCACTGGGAGAGTTTATTCACTCCTTTGCTAATCTTCTCTAGCCCTAACCCACCAGACCATGAGTTTCTAGGCCAATTTACCCAATCTTCCACCTTCAGAGAGGGTGACTGAGGACTAGAAACCTCAATCCAACCCACCACTAGCAATCAAGAAGGAACAAGTTTACCTTTGGCTGAAAGTTTAAACTCACTGCCCAAGTGAGATAAGCTCCTTAAGGTGATACAAAGACATGAGCAGAGTACACAGCAAGAACCCAAGCACCCAAAAGCCCTAAACAGCACCCTACAAATCCTGCCCCTGGAGTCTCACTGTTGGGCCTCACCACTGCTTTCAGGAAACCCTTTGAATTAAATTAGTGTTTTCCACCATGGAAACACTGTTTGGTTTTCTGAGCAGGGAAATGGTAAATCGAAGAACTCATTACCACAGGATTCCTCATCATTCACGTGGCCAGTGGGTTATCAGTGGGATTCCTGAGCATCTCTCATTCCAGGCCCCGTGCCAGGGCTTCACGTACATCTCACTCACACTTGAGACTCACAGTCAAACTTTGAGAGACAGACTACTATTGTTCTACCTTGTGAAAAGTAGAACAAGGCTTAGAGAGGTCATGGCTCACAGTTGATGAACTATAGCTTTGCCTTCACTGTCATGATTCATTAACATTTTTGTCAAAACACATTTCTTAATTAATTGGACTAATTATTTTTACTTTTTATTTATTCTTCTCTCTTAACAACACACTCTGGCTACAGCCCCTCAGACTCCATTCCCCCTAATTCCTTTCTAAACCTCCACAACTCCCTCCCAATCCATTCCTCCTCTATTTCCCCTCAGAGAGGAATAAGCTTCCCAGGAATATCAACTGAACACAGCATAACAAGATGAGATGAAACCAGGCTGACCAAGGAAACCCGGTAGGAAGAACAGGGTTCCAAGAACAGACAATAATCAGACACTGCCTCTCCCACTGTTTGAAGTCCCAGAAAAACACCAGCTAAACAACTATAGCATGTGTGCAGAGGATGAAGCACAGACCCATGCAGGCTCCATGACTGCCACTTTAGTCTGTGTGAGAGCCTGTGAGCTCTGCTTAGTTGACTGTGTTCCACAGGCTGTGATCTTTTGTTGTCTTTAAACCCTCAAACACCTACCATCCTTCATCTCCCTCTTCCAAGGGATTCCTCAAGCTTCACCTAGAAATCCTGCACCTGCAGTCTCACTACTGGGCCAGGGCACTGCTCCAAGGAAGCCCCTGGAATTAAGGGCGGTGTATTTGCCTGTGGGTCTCTGCATCTTCTCTCATCAGCTGCACCAGCAAGACTCTGATGGGGATTGTGCAAGGCACCAATCTCTGAGGACATCAGAATATCATTAGGAATCATTTCATTGACTTTATTGTTATTCAGTCATGTTTGGTTCTACCCTAGGTCTCTGAGCTGTCAAGCTTCCAGTTCCTGGCCATCCAGGCCCTGTTGGCATGGGCTTCCTCTGGTGGCTTTGACCTCAAGTTAGAACAGTAGGATAGCTTATGTGTCAAGGAATTTGTGGCTTGGTTGGTTTCCATTCTCACAACTGGAAGCCTTGCCTGATTACAGAAAATAAATGGTGCAAGCTCCATACTCACCAATACCACAAAGCCAATTAATTCTTCTGTCTTCCTCTCTTCGGCGTCATATCACTCTGATGACTTTGCCATCAGATGTGATGTACATGCCATGGCATTTTTTTCTTGTAGTACTCAGTAACCTCTCTATGCTCTGTATATTTAGTGTTGTAAATATCTGTTATAGGAAGCTGTTTTTCTGGTCCTTTTTATTTGGTATTCCGTGTGCCCCTTGAAGTGTTCCTAGATCCTGGGTAATCACTTTTAGGTATTCCACTTAGGATCAAGCAATCAACAGACATTTAATCTGAATATGAGTCTCTACATTAATTGCTAACCACTGAAGAGAGAAGTTTATCTGGCCAATTTGAGAGAAGCACTAGACTATGAGTATAAACATATTCAGAAAGCAGCCTAACAATATGTCCATTTAGCAAAACAACAGTAATTGGTTCTCCCCTAGGGCCCATGACCTCCTGCACCATGGGCTTTGGGTCATGTTTTCAATATCAAACATTAATTTCCTCCCATGGAATTCAAATATAATCAGAAATTCCTCAACAGTAATAATAGAACCGTTGGTTGCCCTATAACCTCCATGCCACTGTTGCCCCACTGAACATGTCTTCCCTAGTACAGTATTTTAGCATTCAGGGTCACTGCCAGGCAATAGCATTGATGGTTTTTCTCCACTAGTGTCTACATAGCAGCCCCCAGCCCAAGCCAGCATAGAAGAAATTGCATTTCTATTTCAACTTGATTTCTTTAAGTCCTGTAACAAATATATGTTGTGTCTTCAGTAATAGAGTCAAACTCTTGTTCTGTTAGGCTACCAAGAGCAATGGCAACAGGCTATGTTGCTTTTGGAGTCTCTGCTTCCTCCATGACCAGGAACTCTTTAGGAGGTATTACATACTTAGCACTGAGATTTGAATTTAGTAGCTCATGACTTCCGAGGGAAACACCATTCACTCATTGCTCAATAGCCTACATTTATTTAATTTATATTTTTGATTAACTTCAAAGTAGTATGTTCCCATAAGTAACTTTTATACATTGTTAGTTTTCATTAATCCAGTCCCACCCACACCTCTCCTGTCACACAATTCCTATCACTTAAATTTAAATCCCATTTTCACATAGTAAATGTTCTATTCTATCTTTACCTCTCAAGTCCTTTTACCCAACCCATCTCTTGGACTCATTAGAGTTTCCTGACCTCTAGAAACACTCTAAACAAGCTTTATATGTCCCCACTTCTAGGTGAAAAGCTACAGACAATTAATGGCTGCTGAGAGAGAGAGAATCAGTCTTCTCCTGAGATGAGTCCCTCATAGGTTATCCAAACCCAGGTGCTCAACACTACACACATATGCATAACAGAAGCACTTAATGGACTAAGCAGACTGTGTGTGTGTGTGTTTGTGTGTTTGTGTGTGTGTGTGTTTTATTATGTATTTATGTTTGTACAAATAATTAGACAAAAAGGGTTAAATTTGAAATGGAAAGGAGGGACACAGGAGAAATGAAGTGAGACGAGACAAGAGCAGAGATGCTGTAAATGTGTACAAAGGTAAAAAATATTTAAAATTAAACACACAAATCAAAATATATAAAGCTAGGATAAATATATAACAGAAAACTTGTGACATTTGTCTCTTTAGGCAATGGGTTGCCTTGCTAAATAGAATATTTCCCACTTCCATCTACTTTATGTGAGTTTTATTGGCCTTATTTCTTCTCTCTCTCTCTCTCTTTCTCTCTCTCTCTCTCTCACTCGCTCTCTCTCTCTCTCTCTCTCTCTCTCTCTCTCTGTGTGTATGTGTGGGGGGGTGGTATGCATACATATGTAAATGTATGTTTGCCTGTGTGAGGGCATGTATGAGTAGGGAGTCACACCATGCATGTACACATGAGTGCACTAAATTGATGTCAGAAATCTTCAGTTGCTCTCTCTCTCTTTTTTAATTTATTTTTTAATTAGGCATTTTCTTCATTTACATTTCAAATGTTATCCCAAAAGTCCCCCAGACCCTCCCCCCCACTCCTTTACCCACCCACTCCCACTTCTTGGCCCTGGTATTCCCCCGTACTGAGGCATATAAAGTTTGTAAGACCAAGGGGCCTCTCTTCCCAATGATGGCTGACTAGGTCATCTTCTGCTACATATGCAGCTAGAGACACGAGCTTTGGGGGTACTGGTTAGTTCATATTGTTATTCCACCTATAAGGTTGCAGACCCCTTTAGCTCCTTGGGTACTTTCTCTAGCTCCTCTATTGGTGGTCCTGTGTTCCATCCAACAGCTGACTGTGAGCATCCTCTTCTGTGTATACCAGGCCCTGGCATAGCCTCACAAGAGACAGCTATATCAGGGTCCTTTAAGCAAAATCTTGCTGGTGTATGCAATGGTGTCAGCATTTGGAGGATGATTATGGGATGGATCCCCGGGTATGGCAGTCTCTAGATGGTCATCCTTTCATCTCAGCTCCAAACTTTGTCTCTGTAACTCCTTCCATGGGTGTTTTGTTCCCAATTCTAAGAAGTGGCAAAGTGTCCACACTTTTTCATGTGTTTTGCAAATTGTATCTTGTATCTTGGGTATTCTAAGTTTCAGGTGCTTCTCAGCCATTCGGTATTTCTCAGGTGAGAATTCTTTGTTTAGCTCTGAGCCCCATTTTTAATGGGGTTATTTGATTTTCTGGAGTCCACCTTCTTGAGCTCTTTATATATATAGGATATTAGTCCCTTATCTGGTTTAGGATTAGCAAAGATACTTTCCCAATCTGTTGGTGGCCTTTTTGTCTTATTGACAGTGTCTTTTGCCTTACAGAAGCTTTGTAATTTTATGAGGTCCCATTTGTCGATTCTCTATCTTATAGCACAAGTCATTGCTGTTATATTCAGGAAATTTTCCCCTGTGCCCATATCTTCGAGGGTTTTCCCCACTTTCTACTATATAAGTTTCACGGTCTCTGGTTTTATGTGGAGCTCCTTGATCCACTTAGATTTGACCTTAGTACAAGGAGATAGGAATGGATCAATTCGCATTCTTCTACATGATAACTGCCAGTTGTGCCAGCACCATTTGTTGAAAATGCTGCCTTTTTTCCACTGGATGGTTTTTGCTCCCTTGTCAAAGATCAAGTGACTGTAGGTGTGTGGGTTCATTTCTGGGTCTTCAATTCTATTCCATTGGTCTACTTGTCTGTCTCTATACCCGTACCATGCAGTTTTTAATCACAATCGCTCTGTAGTACAGCTTTAAGTCAGGCATGGTGATTCCACCAGAGGTTCTTTTATCATTGATAAGAGTTTTTGCTATCCTAGGTTTTTTTGTTATTCCAGATGAATTTGCAAATTGCCCTTTCTAATTCGTTGAAGAATTGAGCTCAATTGCTCTCTTATTCATGGAGGCAGACCTTTCCATCATCTACATCCAGACCTCATCAATGGAGCAATCCTGGCTAGCCATTTTACCCTGGGGAAGCATCTGTCTTAGCTTTCTGAGCCTGAAAGAACAGGATCTTACATGCTATGGGTCTTTAGCCATAAGTCATGTAGGAGCAGCACCCCAAGCCCTCCCACATGCAGATAAAGTATCCCCAAGCTATGAGACCAAGCCAATGGGAAGTACCTACTGTCAGACCCTGACCCACCCCAAAACTGTATATAAGAATCCTATCCAGGAGTAAAGATGTGTGAGAACTACTCTGTCGTCTGAGAGCTTCTGTCATAAGAGCTGTAATACTGACACCTGGGAAGTGGTATGCTCTCCTGAAACACCACCAGAAGTCCTACCCACACCCCCTCACTCCTCGATGGCTAGTCACCCTCTGGCAGACTCAGCCTGGCCTGACTCAGCACAGGATGATGGATGCAGTGAGCAACTGAGGTGGAGGCAGCTGCAGCAGAGGAGGCAGTGGAAGTGATTTTCCCCTCCCTGCTTACACTCACTCCCTTTTGCCTGAACCCTTGCACCCAGATGGGCCAGAGATCTCTGTGAAAAGCCTCCAGTACACAGTCCCAAAGAAACTTCTATGTGTACATGATGACAGATACATTCCATCTGGAAGGTCTTGGAGAAAGTGCTCTGGGAAGAGCTGGGATCTCTCTTGGCACTTTGAGGAGACATGTCCTGAGTCAGACAGACCTTGCCCACAGACATGAGTGGCAAGCTTGCTGCACTCAGGAGATGTTAGAAGTATTTCTACAGATGACAGTGCAGATCTATACATCCTGATTTCACAGGCAAGTTAGCCCCTGAAGCCTGGTCCTCAAGGGCTTGTGTGAATTAATGCTACACTCAAATTATCACCAACACCTCATCTATGGCAGTACAACCTTGTACTTTGGACAACTAGCATGTATTAAAGAATGAACTTGGATTCTAGTACATGAGGTGTCCTACTGTCTGTCTTATCTTGAGCTCCTTCAAAGTGAAATGGTGAGATGAGATTTGTGTTTGGGTTTGCATATTATAGCTCTGGAGGCTGGGAGTCTAAGATTGAAAACTATGACTACTCAGCTTCAAAAATAGAGTATAAAAAACAAACAGTTACCTACAAGAAAGAAATGATATCCTTTTCCACAACAGTTTCCCCATTCCTAGAAGATAAGTATTGGCCAACTATTAAGGGGCCTGCTCCCATGACTCCAAACACTCACATTAGATCTGTACCCCTTTCTTGTATGTTGGCAACTAAAATTCAGCATAAGTTTCAGAAAGGATGAAGGACATTCAAACATTAGCCACAAACAAGGCTTGTTTTTACCAAAGATATCTGGAAGACAGTATAAAATACAACAGAGATTGCCAGGCCTGGGGACAGGGAACCAAGTCTATATCCTGAACCATGAAGTCTCTGGTATCATAGACCTTCTCATCAGACTCACAGTCTCAGGACTTGCAGAATGATGTTGTAAGGACTGCAATGGTGGGTCCACTAAGATCTGTCAGGAGTAGACATCCACCCCACTGTCTGTAATCTCCCCAACTACTCTATGAACTCCAACAGGGAGAGTCCACAGTCCCCAAATTATAGGTGAGAAAGCTGAGCTCAGTGAAGCTAGTGGATCATCTCATGCGCTGACGACAGAGTTGTACCTGTGAATTCACACTTTAATCTTAGCCTCAAGAGCAAGTCTTGCACAGAGTAAGAAATCAATAAATATCTGAAGTATGAATGAATGTCACACAGAATTATTAGTCACATGAACACTTGAACTAGAATCTTCTACTCTAAACTCACACTTTCTGCACTGAGCTTTTCAGAATATATCAATGCCTATAGCCTGTATGCTATACAGCTTACACAGGTGGCTAACTTAATCCAGATGTTGAAGGATCAAAGAAAGGTAAGAAGGAAGGAAGGTAGAATGGAAAGAAGGTAGGAGGGAAAGATTGTATGAACAGACAACCCTAATATGAACATTTCTCTTAATCTGTCTCTCTTTTATTCAGGGGCAATTCCAAAAGTACACATAAAACAAGAAGGCGAGACTCTGGAGCCCACATTGTCAAGGAAAAGAAAGAATCTGGTCCAAAAGTTAACAAACCTACTACTCTTTGAAAAATTGTGCTCAAGAGGCTCAGAAAACTTGATCAGGAAAAGCTGGTATTCATGTGAAGAAGAAGAAAGAGGACATATGATTGAGATCCAAGACTTATTTGGCCCAAACAGAGGTACCCATAAAAGGCCTCAATTAGTCATAATAGAAGGTGCTGCTGGAATTGGGAAGTCAACACTGGCCAGGCAGGTGAAGAGAGCCTGGAAGGAAGGCCAGCTCTACAGGGATCACTTCCAGCATGTCTTCTTCCTCAGTTGCAGGGAGCTGGCCCAGAATGAGCAGCTGAGTCTGACTGAGCTCATAGCACAAGGCCAGGAAGTGCCCACCGTTCCCATCAGGCAGATCCTGTCTCACCCTGAGGAGCTGCTCTTCATCCTGGATGGCATAGATGAGCCAGCATGGGTCTTGGCAGACCAGAATCCTGAGCTATGTCTGCACTGGAGTCAAAGACAGCCTGTGCACACACTGTTGGGCAGTTTACTAGGGAAATCCATCCTTCCTGGGGCTTCCTTCTTGCTCTCAGCTCGGACCACAGCTCTACAGAAGATCATTCCTTATGTAGGGCAGCCACGTCGGGTGGAAGTCCTGGGGTTCTCTGAGTTTGAACGGAAGAACTATTTCCACAAATATTTTGTGAACGAGAGCAATGCAATTGCTGCTTTTAGATTGGTGTTATCTAACCCAGTGCTCCTGACCCTGTGTGAGGTTCCCTGGGTGTGCTGGTTGGTCTGCACTTGCCTGAAAAAGCAGATGGAGCAGGGTGGAGAGCTGTCCCTGACCTCACAGACGACCACAGCCCTCTGCCTGAAATACCTTTCCCTGACAATCCCAGGGCAGCACATGGGGACCCAGCTCAGAGCCCTCTGCTCACTGGCTGCTGAGGGAATCTGCCAAAGAAGAACCCTGTTCAGTGAAAGCAACCTCTGTAAGCAAGGGTTAGCAGAGGATGCCATTGCCACTTTCCTGAAGATCGGTATCCTTCAAAAGCAGTCCAGCTCTCTGAGCTACAGCTTTGCCCACTTGTGTCTCCAGGAGTTCTTTGCAGCAATGTCTTACATCTTGGAGGATAGTGAAGAAAGATGTGGTGGTATGGAATTCAAAAGAACTGTGGAAACACTGATAGAAGTATATGGAAGACATACCCTGTGTGAGGAACCCACTGTGCACTTTCTATTTGGTCTTGTGAATGCACAGGGAATGAGAGAAATGAAAAAGATCTTTGACTTCAAACTGCCTTTGGGGATAGAGTTGAAGATGCTAAGGAGCACCCTAGGGAACCCACCCTATCAACATCATCTGGGTTTACTCCACTGTCTGTATGAGAGTCAGGAAGAGGTGCTCCTGACATATGTGTTATGTAATCTTCACTTAACAGGGCCTGACAAAAATTACATGGAAGCCACAGTGTCGCAGACAAACGTGAAGCACCTGGTGATACAGACAGACATGGAGCTCATGGTGGTCACTTTCTGCATTCAGTTCTACTGTCACGTGAAGAGTCTTCGGGTGAACATGAAAGGACAGCAGGGACATAAGCTGACAGTTGCCAGTATGGTTCTGTGAGTATGGAGACACAACCCACATGGGAGATCCCATGAACCCACATGTTCTGAGCACCAGCGGCACTCTTAGCTTGTTCCAGGGCAGTGGGGTACAGGTCACTGTCGACATTTAACTGCTGAATCTGACCACTTTTCTCTATTCACCTCTGTGTGCTTGATCATAGGATGGGGCTATGAACTTGTCTCACCCCATGCTTCAGTGAGGAACACCCAGCTTCTCTGATTCAAATCATCTTCACCCTTCACAGGACTCCAATGGTCACAGTTACTGATCTTCCCTCTTAACATACTTTCTCTCTGAGAAACAGCTCATTCCTGAAGGCACTATCCCCTATGTCTATGACAGTGATCTTGGCCTTGAGATCTTTCCCCATCACCTCAGAATGCATAGGTATGAGAATCCCTATGGTTTCACTGCCCAGATAATATCTGTATGTGTCAATGAAGCCAGCCTGGCCCTGGCACTCACCTGAAAGGCTCTCTAACTTTCTGCCAATCCCAGTAACAAGGTAAACTTCTTCCAGGGTTTGATACTACTATGCAGTATGGCTTACTTAGTATCAGTATGTGTTTCTTTCCCTCTACATGATTCATACCATAAATATTCATTAAGTACTTATTTTATACAAGCCTCTACCAATCAGTCAAAAGAGGTGAATACAATTGCTGTACAAAGACCACAGAAACTGTGAGAGAAGACAGCCAACTACTTTAATTACGTGGGGAGTGACTCTTGCAATGATGCAATGATCAGGCACATACCAGGTATCAGGGAAGGGAGTGTTTACTTAAGTGGAGAGATTCTCAGGGGTAGTAATGTTTTATATAAGTCTACTGCTTTTACATGTTGAAACTGTTTCCTAATAATCTGAGCTGGAAGAGCTAGGAATCTTCTCCTTCTTCTATTCCTATTGTAGTACCAGGGAAATGTTAGTGATCCCCCTCCAAAAAGACAAGAGTCAATCTTATGCAACACACAGAAGGGTCTATATTCTATTTGAGCTAGCTCACACACACCCCAATGCACCACTGTCATGCAGGATGGTTTTGGTAGTGAGAGAGCCCCAAATGTCTACTGGGGCCAGGCTTTATAGTAAGCAGCAAGCAGGGAGTACATGTGCAAACATCTAATTGGAAAGATACTGTGGCCTTTAGCATAATTGGCTGGTGCTAGGAGTCATATTATAAACTTAATTTCTGCTTCCCTCTGTATTGGTATAGTGGGTGGGCTTGTAACCTGGGGGTGCAAATTTGTTGGGGGAAAAACCTAGAGACACTGATATTGTTGAGGGTGTAACCTAGAAACACTGGTCTTGTTGGGGATTAGCCTAGAGACTGGATCTGGGCTTGGGATTTGTTAGGGGCCAAGTTGGAAACTACTGTTAGGTACCAGTCTGTTAGTTTCCCTGAATTCAAACTTAGGTCAGGTTCTCTAAAATGGAAGATGAACTTAAAAGATTGGGCATCTCACTATTATTCTTATGCTTTTCATAGCATACAAAATTTCCTGGATGTTCTGTGTCAGAAACTTTTTATTATAACATTTTCTTTGACTGATGTATCAATTTATTCTATAGTATCTTCTACACCTAAGATTCTCTCTTTTATCTCTTGTATTCTGTTGGTGGTGCTTGCATCTATAGTTTCTGTTCTCTTACCTAGGTTTTCCATCTCCAGAATTTCCTCAGTTTGTGTTTTCATTATTGGTTCTATTTCCATTTTCAGGTCTGGAACAGTTTTATTCATATTCTTCACCTGCTTGATTGTATTTTCCTGTATTTTTAAGAGAATTATAAATCCCCCCTTTATAGGCCTCTATCATCTTCCTAAGATTGGATTAAAGGACATTTTCTTGTACTTCAACTGGGTTAGGGTGTCAAGGACTTGCTGTAGTAGGATAGATAGGCTCTGTTGTTGACATATTTCCCTGGCTCTTGTTGATTGTATTCTCTTTTTTTTTTTTTTTCAATTTTTTATTAGATATTTTCTTCATTTACATTTCGAATGCTATCCTGAAATACCCCTATATGGTCCCCCTGCCCTACTCTGCTACTGACCCACTCCCACTTTTGGCCCTGGTGTTCCCCTGTACTGGGGCATATAAAGTTTGCAAGAGCCTCTCTTCCCAATGATGGCCGAATAGACCATCTTCTGCTATATATGCAGCTAGAGACATGAGCTCTGGGGATACCGGTTAGTTCATATTGTTGTTACACCTGTCAGGTTGCAGACCCCTTTAGCTCCTTGGGTACTATCTCCTGTTCCACCATTGGGGGCCTTGTGTTCCATCCAATAGATGACTGTGAGCATCCACTTCTGTATCTGCCAGGTACTGCATAGACAAGAGACAGCTATATCAGGGTACTTTCAGCAAAATCTTGCTGGCATATGCAAAAGTGTCTGCGTTTCATGGCTGATTATGGGATGGATCCTCAGGTGGGGCAGTCTCTGGATAGCCCATCATTTTGTCTCAGCTCCAAACTTGGTCTCTGTAACTCCTTCCATGGGTATTTTGTTGGCTATTCTAAGAAGGAATGAAGTATCCACACGTTGGTCTTCCTTCTTGATTTTTTTTTGTGTTTTGCAAATTGTATCTTGGGTATTCTAAGTTTCTGGGCTAATATCCACTTATCAGTGAGTACATATCATTTGAGATCTTTTGTGATTGGGTTACATCACTCAGGATGATATCCTCCAAATCCATCCATTTGCCTAAGAATTTCATAAATTCATTGTTTTTAATAGCTGAGCTGTACTCCATTGTGTAAATATATCACATTTTCTGTATCCATTACTCTGTTGAGGGACATCTAGGTTCTTTCCAGCTTCTGGCTATTATAAATAAAGCTGCTGTGAACATAGTGGAGCATGTGTCCTTATTTTTTTTTATATTTTTTTATTACATATTTTCCTCAATTACATTTCCATTGCTATCCCAAAAGTCCCCCATACCCTCCCCGCCACTTCCCTACCCACCCATTCCCATTTTTTTGGCCCTGGCATTCCCCTGTACTGGGGCATATAAAGTTTGTGTGTCCAATGGGCCTCTCTTTCCAGTGATGACCAACTAGGCCATCTTTTGATACATATGCAGCCAGAGTCAAGAGCTCCCGGGTACTGGTTAGTTCAGAATGTTGTTCCACCTATAGGGTTGCAGATCCCTTTAGCTCCTTGGGTACTTTCTCTAGCTCCTCCATTGGGAACCCTGTGATACATCCAATAGCTGACTGTGAGTATCCACTTCTGTGTTTGCTAGGCCCCGGCATAGTCTCATAATTGACAGCTATATCTGGGACCTTTCAGCAAAATCTTGCTAGTGTATGCAATGGTGTCAGCGTTTGGAAGCTGATTATGGGGTGGATCCCTGGATATGGCAGTCTCTAGATGGTCCATTCTTTCATCACAGCTCCAAACTTTGTCTCTGTAACTCCTTCCATGGGTGTTTTGTTCCCAATTCTAAGAAGGGGCACAGTGTCCACACTTTGGTCTTCATTCTTCTTGAGTTTCATGCGTTTAGCAAATTGTATCTTATATCTTGGGTATCCTAAGTTTTGGGCTAATATCCACTTATCAGTGAGTACATATTGTGTGAGTTCCTTTGTGATTATGTTACCTCACTCAGGATGATGCCTTCCAAGTCCATCCATTTGGCTAGGAATTTCATAAATTCATTCTTTTTAATAGCTAAGTAGTACTCCATTGTGTAAATGTACCACATTTTCTGTATCCATTCCTCTGTTGAGGGGCATCTGGGTTCTTTCCAGCTTCTGGCTATTATAAATAAGGCTACTTAGCAAACACAGGAGTGGATGTTCACAGTCAGCTATTGGATGCATCACAGGGCTCCCAATGGAGAAGCTAGAGAAAGTACCCAAGGAGCTAAAGGGATCTGCAACCCTATTGTTGGAACAACATGATGTACTAACCAGAACCCCGGAGCTCTTGTCTCTAGCTGCATATGTATCGAAAGATGACCTAGTAGGCCATCAATGGAAAGAGAGGCCCATTGGACTTGCAAACTTTATATGCCCCAATATAGGGGTATGCCAGGGCCAAAAGAATGGGAATGGGTGGGTAGGGAAGTGGGGGGCGCTATGGGGGACTTTTGGGATAGCATTGGAAATGTAATTGAGGAAAATATGTAATAAAAATATTAAAAATTTAAAAAAAATAAGGCTACTATGAACATAGTGGAGCATGTGTCCTTCTTACCTGTTGGGACATCTTCTGGATATATGCCCAGGAGAGGTATTGCTGGATCCTCCAGTAGTACTGTGTCCAATTTTCTGAGGAACCGCCAGAATGATTTGCAGAGTGGTTTACAAGCTTGCAATTGCACCAGCAATGGAGGAGTGTTCCTTTTTCTCCACATCCTTGCCAGCATCTGCTGTCACCTGAATTTTTGATCTTAGCCATTCTGACTGGTGTGAGATGGAATCTCAGGGTTGTTTTGATTTGCATTTCCCTGATAATTAAAGATGTTGAACATTTTTCAGGTGCTTCTCAGCCATTTGGTATTCCTCAGTTGAGAATTCTTTGTTCAGTTCTGAGCCCCATTTTTTAATGGGGTTATTTGATTTTCTGGAGTCCACCTTCTTGAGTTCTTTATATATAGTGGATATTAGTCCCCTATCTGATTTACGATAGGTAAAGATCCTTTTTCAATCTGTTGGTGGTCTTTTTGTCTTATTGATGGTGTCTTTTGCCTTGCAGAAGCTTTGCAGTTTCATGAAGTCCCATTTGTCAATTCTCGATCTTACTGTGCAAGCCATTGCTGTTCTATTCAGGAATTTTTCCCCTGTGCCCATATCTTCAAGGCTTTTCCCCACTTTCTGCTCTATAAGTTTCAGTGTCTCTGGTTTTATGTGAAGCTCCTTCATCCAATTAGATTTGACCTTAGTACAAGGAGATAGGAATGGATCAATTCTCATTCTTCTACATGATAATAACCAGTTGTGCCAGCACCATTTGTTGAAAATGCTGTCTTTCTTCCACTGGATGGTTTTAGCTCCCTTGTCGAAGATCAAGTGACCATAGGTGTGTTGGTTCATTTCTGTGTCTTCAATTCTATTCCATTGATCTACCTAACTATCCCTGTACCAGTACCATGTAGTTTTTATCACAATTGCTCTGTAGTAAAGCTTTAGGTCAGGCATGGTGATTCCACCAGAGGTTCTTTTATCCTTGAGAAGAGTTTTTGCTATCCTAGGGTTTTTGTTATTCCAGATGAATTTTCAGATTGCTCTTTCTAATTCGTTGAAGAATTGAGTTGGAATTTTCATGGGGATTGCATTGAATCTGTAGATTGCTTTCAGCAGGATAGCCATTTTTACTGTATTAATCCTGCCAATCTATAAGCATAGGAGATCTTTCCATCTTCTGAGATCTTCTTCAATTTCTTTCTTCAGAGACTTGAAGTTCTTAAAATACAGATCTTTCACTTCCTTAGTTAGAGTCACACCAAGATATTTTATATTATATGTGACTATTGTGAAGGGTGCTGTCTCCCTAATTTCTTTCTCAGCCTATTTATTCTTTGTGTAGATAAAGGTCACTGATTTGTTTGAGTTAATTTTATATCCATCTACTTCACTGTAGCTTTTTATCAGGTTTAGGAGTTCTCTGGTGGAATTTTTAGGGTCACATATATTCTATCACATCATCTGTAAATAGAGACAGTTTGACTTCATCCTTTCCAATTTGTATCCCCTTGATCTCCTTTTGTTGTTAAATTGCTCTGGCTAAGACTTCAAGCACTATATTGAATACGTAGGGAGAAAGTGGGCAGCCTTGTTCCTGACAAGTGGGATTGCTTCCAACTTCTCGCCATTTAATTTGATGTTGGCTACTGGTCCTTGAACTTTCCAAGACTTTTATCATGAAGGGGTATTGGATTTTGTCTAATGTTTTCTTGGCATCTAACGAGATGATCCTATGGCTTTTGTATTTGAGTTTGTTTATATAGTGGATTACCTTAATAGATTTCTGTATATTAAACATCCCTGGGATGAAGCCTACTTGATCATGATGGATATTTGTTTTCATGTGTTCTTGGACTCAGTTTGTGAGGATTTCATTGAGTATTTTTGCATCCATGTTCATAAGGGAAATTGGTCTGAAGTTGTTTTTCTTTGTTGGGTCTTTATGTGGTTTAGGTATCAGAGTAATGGTGGCTACATAGAATGAATTGGGTAGAGTACCTTCTATCTCTATTTTGTGGAATAGTTTGAGGAGAGTTGGAATTAGGTCTTCTTTGAAGGTCTGACAGAACTCTGCACTAAACCCATCTGGTCCTGGGCTTTTTTTGGTTGGTAGACTATTAATGACTGCTTCTATTTATTTAAGGTATATGGGAGTGTTTAGATCATTAATCTTATCCTGATTTAACTTTGGTACCTGGTATCTGTCTAGAAAATTGTCCATTTCATCCAGGTTTAATAGTTTTGTTGAGTATAGCCTTTTGTAGTAGGATCTGATGATGTTTTGAATTTTCTCGGGTTCCATTGTTATGCCTCCCTTTTCATTTCTGAATTTGTTAATTAGGATACTGTCCCTGTGCCCTCTAGTTAGTCTGGCTAAGGGTTTATCTATCTTGTTGATTTTCTCAAAGAACCAGCTCCTGGTTTGGCTGATTCTTTGAATAGTTCTTTTTGTTTCTACTTGGCTGATTTCAGCCCTGAGTTTGATTACTTCCTGTCATCTCTTCGATGAATTTGCTTCCTTTTGTTCTAGAGCATTTAGGTTTGCTGTCAAGCTGCTAGTGTATCCTCTGTCTAGTTTCTTTTTGGCAGCCCTCAGAGCTATGAGTTTTCCTCTTAGGATTGCTTTCATTGTATTCCATAAGTTTGGGTATGTTGTGGCTTCATTTTCATTAAACTCTACAAAGTCTTTAATTTCTTTATTTCTTCTTTGACCAAGGTAACATTGAGTAGAGTGTTATTCAGCTTCCACGTGAATGTTGGCTTTCTATTATTTATGTTGATATTGAAGATCAGCCTTAGTCCATGGTGATCTGATAGAATGCATGGGATAATTTCAATGTTTTTGTATCTGTTGAGGCCTATTTTGTGACCAATTATATGTTCAATTTTGGAGGAGGTACAATGAGGTGCTGAGAAGAAGGTATATCCTTTTGTTTTAGGAAGAAATGTTCTGTAGATATCTGTTAAATTCATTTCTTTTATAACTTCTGTTAATTTCAATGTGTCTCTGTTTAGTGTCTGTTTCCATGATCTGTCCAATGATCAGAGTCACGTGTTGAAGTCTCCAACTATTATTGTGTGAGGTTCAATGTTTGATTTGAGCTTTACTAAAGTTTCCTTAATGGATGTGGCTGCCCTTGCATTTGAAGCATAGATATTCAGAATTGAGAGTTCTTCTTGGAAGATTTTACTTTTGATGAGAATGAAGTGCCCCTCCTTGTCCTTTTTGGTAACTTTGGATTGGAAGATGATATTATTCGATATTAAAATGGCTACTCCACCTTGTTTCTTTGGACCATTAGCTTGGAAAATTGTTTTCCAGCCTTTTACTCTGAGGTAGTGTCTGTGTTTGGCCCTGAGGTGGGTTTCCTGTATGCAGCAAAATGTTGGGTCCTCTTTGTATAGCCAGTCTGTTAGTTTATGTCTTTTTATTGGGGAATTGAGTCCATTGATATTAATAGATATTAAGAAAAAGTAATTATTGCTTCCTGCTATTTTTGTTGTTAATGTTGGTGTTCTATTCTTTTGGCTGTCTTCTTTTCGGTTCATCGAAGGATTATATTCTTGCTTTTTCTAGGGCATAATTTCCCTCGTTGTGTTGGTGTTTTCCTCTTATTATCCTTTGAAGGGCTGGATTCGTGGAAAGATATTGTGTGAATTTGGTTTTGTCATGGAACACCTTGGTTTCTCCATCTATGGAAATTGAGAGTTTTGCTGGGTATAGTAACCTGGGATGGCATTTGTATTCTCTTAGGGTCTGTATAACATCTGTCCAGGATATTCTGGCTTTCATAGTCTCTGGTGAGAAGTCTGGTGTAATTCTAATAGGCCTGCCTTTGTATGTTACTTGACCTTTTTTCTTTACTACTTTTAATATTCTGTCTTTATTTAGTGCATGTGTTGTTCTGATTATAATGTGTAGGGAGTAATTTCTTTTCTGGTCCAGTCTATTTGGAGTTCTGTAGGCTTCTTGTATGTTCATGGGCATCTCTTTCTTTATGGTAGGGAAGTTTTCTTCTATAATTTTGTTGAAGATATTTGCTGGCTCTTTAAGTTGAAAATCTTCATTCTCATTTACTCCTATTATCAGTAGGTTTGGTCTTCTCATTGTGTCCTGAATTTCTTGGATGTTTTGAGTTAAGATATTTTTGCATTTTGCATTTTCTTGATTGTTGTGTCCATGCTGTCATGGAATCTTCTGCACCTGATATTCTCTCTTCCATCTCTTGTATTCTGTTGCTGATGCTCACATCTATGGTTCCTGATTTCTTTCCTGGGATTTCTATCTCCAGAGTTGTCTCCCTTTGGGTTCTCTTTATTTTTTTCTACTTCCATTTTTAGATCTTGGATGGTTTTATTCAATTCCATTACCTGTTTCATTGTGTTTTCCTGTAATTCTTTAAGGGATTTTTGTGTTTCCTTTTTAAGGACTTCTACTTGTTTAGCAGTGTTTTCCTGTAATTATTTAAGGGCTTCCACCTGTTTAGCTGTGTTCTCCTGTATTTCTTTAAGTGAGTTATTAATGCCCTTCTTAAAATCCTCTACCACCATCATGAGATATGATTTTAAATCTGAATCTTGCTTTTCGGGTGTGTTGGGGTATCCAGGACTCGATGTGGTAGGCATACTAGGTTCTGATGGTGCTCAGTCTTCTTGGTTTCTGTTAGTAATATTCTTACATTTGCCTTTCGCCATCTGTTAATCTCTGGTGTTAGATGATCTAGCTGTCTCTGGTTGGAGCTTGTTCCTCCTGTGATTCTATTAACCTCTGTCAGTACTCCTGGGAGTCCAACTCTTACCTGAGTCCCAGTGGTCAGAGTACTCTCTGCAGGCAAGATCTCCTCTTGCAGTGAAGGTGACCAGAAGTCTGGAGCTCTGATCCACTTCTTGAGTCCTGGAGTCAGAACCTTCCCTGTAGGCCAACTTTCTTCTGGCAAGGAAAGTGCCCTGGGGTCTGGGTCTCAGCTCTGCTTCCTGGCTGAGGGTGAATGCCCAAAGGGAACCTGTCCAAGAAGCTCTGTTGCTTTTGCTACCCACATGCCCTCAAGAGATCCCAAGGTCCTGGGTGTGCTAGCCCGCCTAAGGTGTGGAGAGTCCTCTGGGGACCTTTGGAGCCTCCGCCAGGTTTGCCTGTAAGATGGCATGAACTGGCCTCAATCTAGATGAATCCCTGCTTCAGGTCGGGCAGGGTTCCTTTGTCCCTTTTCCTGCTGGCACAAGACCATCTGGGATTCTTTGGAACTGATGTGGCTTTCCACTCACCAGTGATTCCGAGGCCCTGGCTGTGCTAGGGGCCCTGCAGTGTGGACAGTCCTCTGGGGACGTTTGGAGCCTCCACCTGGTTCACGCAGAAGATGGCGTGCAGCTGGCCCTGAAATACTCTTTCTTTGTTGAATCTTTGTGTGGTTTAGGTATCAGAGTAATTGTGGCTTCAAAGAATGAATTGGGTAGAGTACCTTCTGTTTCTATATTGTGGAATACTTTGAGGAGAGTTGGAATTAGGTCTTCTTTGAAGGTCTGATAGAACTCTGCACTAAACCCATCTGGTCCTGGGGTTTTTTTTTTTTTTTTTTTTTTTTTTTTTTGGTTGGGAGACTAATAATGACTGCTTCTATTTCTTTAGGGGATATGGGACTGTTTGGAGTATTAATCTTATCCTGATTTAACTTTGGTACCTGGTATCTGTCTAGAAAATTTTCCATTTCATCCAGGTTTTCCAGTTTTGTTGAGTATAGCCTTTTGTTGTAGGATCTGATGATGTTTTGAATTTCCTCGGGTTCTATTGTTATGCCTCCCTTTTCATTTCTGAATTTGTTAATTAGGATACTGTCCCTGTGCCCTCTGGCTAAGGGCTTATCAATCTTGTTGATTTTCTCAAAGAACTAGCTCCTGGTTTGGTTGATTCTTTGAATAGTTCTTTTTGTTTCCACTTGGTTGATTTCAGCCCTAAGTTTGATTATACCCTACCATCTACTCCTCTTGGGTGAATTTGCTTCCTTTCCTTCTAGAGCTTCTAGGTGTGCTGTCAGGCAGCTACTGTATGCTCTCTCCAGTTTCTTTTTGGAGGCATTCAGGGGTATGATTTTTTCTCTTAGGACTGCCTTCATTGTGTCCCATAAATTTGGATATTTTGTGGCTTCATTTTCATTAAACTCTAAAAAGTCTTTAATTTCTTTCTTTATTTCTTCCTTGACAAATATATCATTGAGTAGAGTGTTGTTCAGTTTCCATGTGAATGTTGGCTTTCTATTATTTATGTTGTTATTGAAGATCAGCCTTAGTCCGTGGTGATCTGATAGGATGCATGGGATAATTTCAATAATTTTGTATCTGTTGAGGCCTGTTTTGTGACCAATTATATGGTCAGTTTTGGAGGAGGTACCATGAGGTGCTGAGAAGAAGGTATATCCTTTTGTTTTAGGATAAAATGTTCTGTAGATATATGTTAAATCCATTTGTTTCATAACTTCTGTTAGTTTCATTGTTTCTTTGTTTATTTTCTCTTTCCAGGATGTATCCATTGATGAGAGTGGGGTGTTAAAGTCTCCAACTATTATTGTCTGAGGTGCAATGTGTGCTTTGAGCTTTACTAAAGTTTCTTTAATGAATGTGGCTGCCCTTGCATTTGGAGCATAGTTATTCAAAATTGAGAGTTCATCTTGGTAGCTTTTACCTTTGATGAGTATGAAGTGTTCCTCCTTGTCTTTTTTGATAACTTTGGGTTGGAAGTCAATTTTATTTGATATTAGAATGGCTACTCCAGCTTGTTTCTTCAGACCATTTGCTTGAAAATTATTTTCCAGCCTTTTACTCTGAGGTAGTGTCTGTGTTTTTCTCTGAGGTGGGTTTTCCTATAATCAGTAAAAATGTTAGGTCCTGTTTGTGTAGCCAATCTGTTAGTCTACGTCTTTTTATTGGGGAATTGAGTCCATTGATATTAAGAGTTATTAAAGAAAATTGTTGCTTCCTGTTATTTTCGTTGTTAAAGTTGGGATTCTGTTCTTGCGGCTGTCTTTGTTTCAGTTTGTTGAAGGATTACTTTCTTGCTCTTTCTAGGGTGTAGTTTCCATCCTTGTGTTGGTGTTTTCCTTTTATTATCCATTGAAGGGCTGGATTCATAGAAAGATATTGTGTGAATTTGGTTTTATCATTGAATACTTTGGTTTCTCCATCTATGGTGATTGAGAGTTTTACTGAGTATAGTAGCCTGGGCTGGCATTTGTGTTCTCTTAGGGTCTGTATAACATCTGTCCAGGATATTCTGGCTTTCATAGTCACTGGTGAGAAGTCTGGTGTAATTCTAATAGGCCTGCCTTTATATTTTACTTGACCTTTTTCGCTTACTGCTTTTAATATCCCATCTTTATTAGTGCATTTGTTATTCTGATTATAATGTGTCAGGAGGGATTTCTTTTCTGGTCCAGTCTATTTGGAGTTCTGTAGGCTTCTTGTATGTTCATGGGCATCTCTTTCTTTATGGTAGGGAAGTTTTCTTCTATAATTTTGTTGAAGATATTTGCTGGCTCTTTAAGTTGAAAATCTTCATTCTCATCTACTCCTATTATCAGTAGGTTTGGTCTTCTCATTGTGTTATCCTTAGTTTTGGTCTTCGGATTGTGTCCTGGATTTCTTGGATGTTTTGAGTTAGGATCTTTTTGCATTTTGCATTTTCTTGATTGTTGTGTCTATGCTCTCCATGGAATCTTCTGCACCTGATATTCTGTCTTCCATCTCTTGTATTCTGTTGCTGATGCTCACATCTATGGTTCCTGATTTCTTTCCTGGGGTTTCTATCTCCAGAGTTGTCTCCCTTTGGGTTCTCTTTATTTTTTTTTTACTTCCATTTTTAGATCTTGGATGGTTTTATTCAATTCCATTACCTGTTTCGTTGTGTTTTCCTGTAATTCTTTAAGGGATTTTTGTGTTTCTTCTTTAAGGACTTCTACTTGTTTAGCAGTGTTTTCCTGTAATTCTTTAAGGGCTTATACCTGTTTTGCCATGTTTTCTTGTATTTCTTTAAGTGAGTTATTAATGCCCTTCTTAAAACCTGAGTCTTGCTTTTTGGTTGTTTTGGAGTATGCAGGATTCTCTGAGGTGGGAGTGCTGGGTTCTGATGATGATGAGCAGTCTTGGTTTCTGTTAGTAAGATTCTTACATTTGCCTTTTGCCATCTGGTAATCTCTGGCATTAGTTGTTATAGCTGTCTCTGACTGGAGTTTATTCCTCCTGTGATTCTGTTAACCTCTGTCAGCTCTCCTGAGAGTCCAACTCTCTCCTGAATCTCAGTGGTCAGAGCACTCTCTACGGGCCACCTCTCCTCTGGGGTGGCGGGGTGAGCACAGATATCTGGAGCTCAGATCTGCTTCCTGGCTGAAGATGATGGCCTGAAACGGGGTCTGTCCCAGAAGCTATGTTGCTTCTGCAGTCCACAAGCTTTCCTACACAGGCTGGGCTCTGAGGGACTTGGGATACAAGATGGCTCTGTCTCCTACTCTGGTGGGTAGTGCAGAGTCCCTGGCAGCCACCTCTCCTCTGTTGGGGAAGGAGAGTAGGGGTCTGGAGCTCAGATCTGCTTCCTGGCTGAAGATGATGGCCCAAAATGGGGCCTGTCCCAGAAGCTATGTTGCTTCTACAGTCTGCAGGCTTTTCTGTGCAGACTGGACTCTTAAGGATCCAGGATACAAGATCTGATTGTATTCTTAAACTGTCTTTTAGCCCTCTGAATTTTGTCATTAGTGTAGGCTTAGGTGCTGATTTCTGAATTTATCTCTATTGGATGGGACTTTTGTATTATTTTTCCCTTGGTTCTGTTTCCTCTCTGTCTTCTGACCTGAGTGGTCTAGAGTTCTGGTGACTAGGAAGGTGGCTCCTCGGAAGTTTTTGTGCCCTGTATGGCCACAGAGTTTTGTGTGATAAATTTGCCTCTGTGGTACCTAGTACCAGTGTGGCCTAGGGTCCTTGGTGTTACAGTGTCCTATGGGAAAACAGGCAGTGTTTTGGGCCAGAAAACTAGAGTCTAGGACGGAGTGCAGTTTCAGGGTGTTGGGTGTGTTTTAAGGTTTGGCAGGCAAGGGCTTGAAATGGGGTCTTACCTGGATATTTCTTGTGCCTGTGGGCTTCTTCAAATGCAGGCAGAGTAGTGGGCCTGAAAATGGAGTTCAGAAGACAGGATGAAGTTTACCCCTGTTGGGTGTGCTTTAGGGGGATTTGGCTACAAGGGCATTCGGGGGGATGGGGATGCTGGGTTTTATCTGACTGGACCTGAGGCCTGCAGGCATCTGGAAATGCAGGCAGAGTCGTCGACCAGAAAATGAAGTGCTGGGACAGAGTCAAGGCTTTGAAATCTAAATATCTGTCCCCAGTGACATACTTTCTGCCACAAAGCCTCTCCTAAGAGCACTATGACTTGAACAAACATTCAAATGTCCATGACTCAGGATGACATCTCATTCAAAACACCACATCTAGCAAGCACAAGACCCTGGATTTGATCCTCAGCATAAAGGCAAAATGTGTTATATCCTTTAATCTATTCTCTGTATACTTGACTATGGGAAAACTGAGTCACACTTTATCTGTTATATTATATTTACATTTGTTTTCTTAGTGAATCAAGGCTGTCTTTTCCTAGAACTAAATGTTTAGTACAGTATTATTCTCAATAGCCTTATGAAAATACCTACATAGAATAACACGGCCAGTTGGATCATTTTCCTATTCTTGGTCATTTTAGGTTGTTTCTAAGTATCTATGGTTATAAAAGTTAGTCTTGAAGGCTTGAGACCGAAGTTGTGAGTAGAAGTCTTGTATGGAACTTCAGAAGAATTCTGAGGATGTACAAAGCCAGAGGCCAGATAAGGAAAGTGGAACCAGGAACACCAGCCTGCTTTGAAAGCATGCTGCCCTTAGAACTCTGACAATCCCATCAGAAAGTGAAAGGCTGCAGCTGCTAGTAAGAAAATAGAGTTGAAAGAAAAACTCAAGGAGATAAACAAGAGGTCATTGCAAACAAGGAAAACAGTTCCAAAGCAGAATTGGCCAATGCCAAGGGCAAGGGGGAAAAACAGCTCAGGAAATTAAGGTATCAAAGATGGCAGGGGGAGCAATTTCTCTGAGTGTGGTTCATAATGCCACCTTATTCTTTTTAAACAATGCAGTCTGGATTTCCATGTTCATTCATTATAAATACAGACAATGCATCAAAACTGCCATTCTTTGTGGGTAGGGGGAGTGGTTGAGACAACAAGAGCACTGGCTGCTCATACAGAAGATGTGAAGCCACTCCCAACACCCACAGCAGATGGATAACACCACCTTTGACTATAGTCCCAGATGATCTTAGGCTCAACTTCTAACCTCTGCTGGCTCCTACCTCCATACAGGGCACAGAAAATCAGGCATAAAAATCATACACATAAAGTTAAAAACATAGGTAAATCTTTTTAAAAATATCATTCTTTGAAGTGTAGAATTTGATTTCCCTGATATTTCCCTGGTGTCATAAAATTGGAGGGATGAAATCCTTTTTTTTTTTTTTCAGTCAAAGTTGCCTACTTTCTTTTTTTTATTATTATTTTTTTAATTAGGTATTTATTTCAGTTAAATTTCCAATGCTATCCCAAAAGTCCCCCACACGCTCCCCCACACGCTCCCCCACCCACTCCCCCGCCCTCCCACTCCCACTTCTTGGCTCTGGTGTTCCCCTGTACTGAGGCATATAAAGATTGCAAGACCAATGGGCCTCTCTTTCCACTGATGGCCAACTAGGCCATCTTCTGATATATATGTAGCTAGAGACAAGAGTTCCGGGGGGTACTGGTTAGTTCATATTGTTGTTCCACCTATAGGGTTGCAGATCCCTTTAGCTCCTTGGGTACTTTCTCTAGCTCCTCCATTGGGGGCCCTGTGATCCATCCAATAGCTGACTGTGAGCATCCACGTCTGTGTTTGCTAGGCCCCAGCATAGTCTCACAAGAGACAGCTATCTCTGGGTCCTTTCAGCAAAATCCTGCTAGTGTATGCAATGGTGTCAGCGTTTGGAAGCTGATTATGGGATAAAGTTACCTACTTTCAATCAGTGTTTTGACAGGTGGATTTTTTTTGAGTTGCTGTTTTGTTTTGTTTGTAGTGCTAGAGATCCAGTGCTGCACCGTCCAGGCATGGAGCTGTTCCCAGACTCTGGGTGTTTGTAGCTCAGTCTAGCCTAGAATTCACCATTCCCACTCCTAGTAAATTTTGTTGCTGACATTAAAGAATGAAGGAATGCACTACCATAGTGGGCTGATCTCTCTCTCTCTCTCTCTCTCTCTCTCTCTCTCTCTCTCTCTCCCTGTGTGTGTGTGTGGGGGGGTGTATGTGTGACTGTTTGACTGTCTTTCTGTCTCTTTCTCTTTGTCTCTCCCTCTATTTCTATCTCTCTTTGTCTCTCTGTCTCTGTCCCTATTTCTATCTCTCTTTCTCTCTTTCTCTCTTTCTCTCTATCTCTATCTCTATGTCTATATGTCTGTCTCTTTCTCCTCATCTCTCTCTATGTTTCTGTCTCTCTGTCTCTGTCCCTATTTCTGTCAGTCTTTCTATCTCTGCCTGCCTCTCTGTCTCTTTTTCTCTGTGTCTCTCTCTCTGTCTGTTTCTCTGTGTGTGTGTGTGTGTGTCCACTCTCCCTTCTTTCTCCTCTTTCTGTGGCTACCTACCCTTGGAAGGATACAAGAACCATGTGAACCAACACAGCTGTAGTATAGTGTGTGATGCACCATACCAAGAGGGAGCCATTCCCCTCTCTTCCTTTGAGCTTTCCATTATGAGACTTGAGAAATCTGCTCCAAAGGAAAGCATCTGCATTCACACCGAAGAGAAGAAGCCCATTTGGATTTTCAGGTCACACTTTGTGCCAGGCCATGAGTTGAGCACCATAGATTACAAAGAAATGATGTAAGACATTTGTTCACACCTTTGGGACTGAGTCAGAAACAGACACACAAAATGAACACACATCATGCAATCCTAAAGGACATAGATGAGGAGAGAATCCAGAATTTGGAGCAAAAGAAAACGTAGAATGCTAGTGAATTCTGGGGATGGCATCCCTGTGCCTGGGGCTCGGGTAGATAGAAACCCATCTGCTATATGGGGCTGTGCACAGATCATACACATGCAATTCACATGCCTCTGCTACCTCTCTGTCCCCTCAGGTACAGATGGACCCCAATCACTGATGCCAGTTGGAAGATTCTCTTCTACAATCTTAAATTCGCCAGAAATCTGGAGGAGCTGGACCTCAGTGGGAATCCACTGAGCTACTCTGCAGTGCAATATCTCTGTAAGGCCCTGAGATACCCTGGCTGGCAACTAAAGAACTTGTGGTGAGTCTGGACTGGGTTCTCCCCTGAAACAGGGGTAGATGGAAAGATGTCTAGGGTGAGGCTTGGTATTTATCAAATATTCACTAAACTCCAGTGACCACACCTGTAACACATGCCAGACTTGTTAAGAAAAACAAATGGGACTCTGTTCTTGGGGATCATGAAAGATTGCATTCATCAAGAAATCCCACTAGCTAATGATTAAACTGGACTCATGAGGACCTCAGTGGAGCACACTTCCTGAGGACATGGATAAAGCAGAAGTGAAGAATACAAAGGCAAAGGAAAGCCTGGGGGGAGAAAGTTCCAGGTCTGAGGAGTGGCATCTCCCCATTTCCTGCTAACCTCTGCCCTCTTAAGAGGCCTTCTGTTCTGTTTCTATAGACTCTGTCTTTATTAAGATTTCACATAACAAGTGAGATCATGCCTGACTTTTTGTCTAGCGAATTTCACATCACATGGAATTTACCAGTGAGCTGCCCTAGGCCTCATGGAGTTCTGCCATTCTAATGGCAGCAGAGCATTGGTCCTGACCTGTATCCAGTGCTCCTGAAACTCAGCTGTGGGAAAGATGGAATTATCTACCTAGGCCAGAAAAAGCACAACAGGGAGCTAAGCAATGCCAGCACAGCAAGCCAGAAATCACAAATGGAGACCTGAGCTAAGTTTCCAAGGACAGTGAACCTTGGAAAAGCTGACACTGGACATCTCTCATGCCGGCTTGTTGACTGTCACCTCACATCCACATACTGCTCACTCCTGGCCTCATTGCTGAGTGACCATCCCAGCCTGACTGAGCTAGACCTGCAGCTGAATGACCTGGGTGACGATGGTGTGAGGCTGTTGTGTCTTAGGATTGTGTCTTGTTGTGTTGTGATTTAGGAATCATACGGGCAACCTCAGCATCCTGAGGTAAGCAAGCTGGGAGATTCAACTCTGGACAGAAGGAGAGGAAGGGACATTGGTGGGATTCAAGCTAACAGGGCATAAAAAAGAAAGGGGACAGATAATGCATAATCAACCTTGCTTTTGACCAACTTGCCCATGCCCTGTGAATCGGCAAATCACAGTCTTCTCTAAAACTCAGTTTCCTTGTATATTAAATGGAATGTGGTACCTGTCCCATTAATATGTAATGTATATGACATATTACATATGAAATAGCATGCAGTATGCATATGTAAAACAAAAATAATGCTAGGTAGGTAGCTGGACATGGTAGAATCACATGCATTAGCATGGCTTATAGCATAAGAGACTCCAAGGATATTGTTTCTCCAAGAGAGTGCCTCAATCATTATCCATTCATTAATTCATGTATGCATGCATTTGTATCAGGTTCTCTGTGTGCCAAACATTGGTGCAGGCCCTAGGAAAAGAATCACAAACACACATAGCTCTGTCTTCTGAGTTATGTGGAAAGAGACAGATATTGATCAACCATCAGTCTGAGACTCTGTACTGACCAACTGCTAAATGCTGTTCACTCAACAATATTATGAGAGTATAATTCTATAAGAGGCATAATCTTACTCAATGGCTCAAGAGGGATCTCTGAATCCTGGAGGAGAAATAGTTCTTGGTTCAGCAGACATGAAGCCAGCAGCTCAGGCAAGGGCAGAGTTGGGGAAGGCTCTGGAAGAGATAGTCAACCCATAAATGGTTGACTACAGAAGCCTGAGATAGTTTTCAGCACCTGCAGCTGTAAGATTCCTCCTGGCCTAGAGTTCCATGCAAACAAAGAAAGCCTCAAACCTACAGCCCTGGAGACATGTGTACTTCTCCACACAGCCCTTCATGCTGTCTCTAAGCTGTCCCCTCTCCGGTCCCTCCACCTCTCTAGCACAAGTCCACAGGCAGTTTCTAAAGGAACACTTCGAAGGGGTTGCTGGCCTGTGCCCTTCATGAGCTCAGAGAATCACAGAGGCTCTGGAGCCCTGTACCCAGAGCCTACTGGTTCTTCCAGCCAATAGGAAAATCAGACACACCTGTGCCCTGGGACTTCCCTCTACCTGGTCTTCTGCCCCAACAATCAAACCTAAAGGAGCAGCTGGGCAGTGAAGAGCCTTGCTTCCACCGCTCTCACAGCTGAAACTGGCCCGGCTGCTTGATACCTTCGTTCTCCCACCTGCTTTCAGCCATGACTGTTCCTTATACACTGAAGAGCATGTCCACAACTGGCCTCTGCTGCAGGTCTTCCTTCCAGACAATTCAGTTACATGTGAATTCTCAGCTGTCTCTCTCCATCCTCAAGACAGAACATTCTTGAACTCAAAGGCTCTGTCATCCTCCCATAAAGTAGCTTAGTGTCATTGCACAGCCTCTCAGAGGAAGAGGAGCTTTTCCCCTCCTGCTTTGTCTGTGCCTCACAGCAGGCAGAATGGGAGTGATGTATCCATGCTTAAGAACTGAGGACTCTGAAACCCAGAGAAGGCAGGCACTAGTCTAACACCATGAACAACCCTGCAACTTGAGGATCATGAGAGTGGACCAGAGGACTTTAGTAGTGGCTTTAGTGTAAGGACAAGATTTCCTTCCTTAGCACTAAAGGGATGGAGGTGGGAGGTGAGAATGGAACCAAGGCTCTTTCCTTCATGGTGAATGTCTATGAAACCTTGCATCCCACCACTATGTGTTTACTTCAAAGAGCTGCCTAGAATCACTTTGGAAATATGGACATGACCTCCAATCCACAGGGAATGCTGGTACCTACAGATATGCTCTTTGCTGACTGCCCCCTTTCTAGGACAGCCTTTTCCAATGACTGACCTGTATAGAGGGGGTTTTAAGGGCCATCCCCTCATTTCTTTTCTGGAATATTCCAAAAAAAAAAAAACTCTTCTTTTATTCACATCTCCCTGAACACTGAACAAGTCCCACTGAGACAGGCTCATAGACACATATCCTTTCTCTCAGCCTGCTGATGCTCTTTCTGTCTCTCCCCTTTGTCCTGAGTTTTGATCAAGGAAAAGGCTGAATAAGCCTCCTCACTGGATCCATCCACAGACAACAGAGCTCAGGATCCTGAACTCTGACCTCTCAAGATCCTGTGGTAGATCCCAGAAGAAACAGCCCCTTTTTGTGCTTGTAGGCTGGATCAGGCCACTCTCAGTGCCCAGGTGATTACAGAGCTCAGGACCGTGGAGGCAGAGAATCCAAAGCTGCACATCTCCAGCACATGGTAAGGGAGGAAGGGAGACAAAGATTTCCCTCTGCTCAACCCTGTTCCTATATGGCTGGTTCAAAGCTGAGAGGTGGGAAAATAGTCCTGAGGTGGGAAAGACACAGAAAGTCTGGAAGAAACCAGGAAACCACAGCAATTGAAGTAAGGAAGAGTTGAATGTAAGGAGGTTGTATGATTTTTTTTAGAAAAATGGAATCATATAATATGCCTACTTAAGCTCTTCCATCAGATAATAATTATGAAAGGGTGAGTTAGTGGAGAGTCCCCTGGAAACAGCAAGTGTGATGACAGTAGCCACCACTAAAGCCAGACAACTGGAACTATGAAAGCAGAACCCACAGAGAAATAAGACATAGAGAAACAGAGTACAAAACACACCCTGTGTATCACTGTTTAAACTCTAAAGCTCAGACAGACACATACACTAAAGGGAATGGGTATGATCCAACACACACACACACACACACACACACACACACACTGCTATGGACTATGAAGCCTTGGGAAAGGAAAAGTCCATTTTCATCCCCCAGGGACTGTGCTAAAGCCTGGTTTTTGGCACATTTCAGTTCATGACTATGAATTCCATCAGCTTCTAAGTTCCTAGCTTCTTGCTGCATAGGAAATGAAAGGGTCCTCTAGACAGAGGAGGGCCATCCATTCATTGAACAAACATTCCTGCAGAAACACTATGCATCAAACACTATTTGGTCATCTTAGGACACACTCATGTTCAAGGCAGACATGGCCCAACATTTATTACCTCACTCCAGCAGAGGTAACACTTGCTCCCCCACTGTCCACATAATTGTACCCAGGGATTCTGTGAGTGCAGTGGTGGTCTGTCTGACCTCATGCAAAGCTAAGGTGAGCTATGGTGACTTCTCAAAGATGGGAAATCTGGGAAGAGCCAAGGAGTAGGAAACACCAGGCATAGAGTTTCTAAGGAAGCAGAAAGAACACCTCCTTGGAGGGAGAGGAAACCACATGTGGAAACCTTCAGCTCTGTTCACCATCACCTCAGAGATCCACAGAAATGCAGGTTCTGAGGCCCCACTCCATCTCTACTGAACCAGAATCTCAGGTAGGACAGCTTCCTTCAGTGAGATTTCTGATCTAGCAGCTATCCAGGTGACATTTGAACATGGTAATTTGCGAGTCACTGATCTAGAGGTCAATGAGCAGAAAAAGTATAGGAGGTCCTGGAGTAGACAGAAGCCAGATTAATAATAATGCCCCATGCCAAGAAATTTCTACTTCTGCGCAGAGGCAACAAGAGACATTCCATTGTCTCAGTCACGAAGTGACATCTCCTCCCATGTTTTATGGTCAGCTACTATGCAGAAAATGTGCTGGAAGGGACCACATCAGGAGCAGGAATACCCATCAGAAGATGTTGTCAGTGGCTCAGGATATTGCTCCTCCATCCCAGGACTAGGATGCAGACTTTGTGAGTGTGGAGTAGAGAACAAAAAGAAGGGGAGATTTAGAAGGTATTTTCTAGATGATTAGCATTCACAGTGAGTGATTATTAGTTTGTTTTCTGTGGCAAAAAAAAAAAATGTCTGGACACTGGGCACCAGATACAAAGAACAGAGACTACTTCTCCCAGTTCTGGATATAAGGAAGGGCAAGAGCATGGACTCTGCTTCTAGAGAAGCCCTTCTTGCTCTTCCATCTGATTTCCCAACAGAGAAAGTTGAAAGTAAGACATTAAGCTGGCTTTTTGTGTCAATCCTGTCAGGGCACAGGAATCGACCTCTGTAGTGACCATATTGACCCCTTTATGAAGGCAGACCCCTCATGATTTCATCATGTCTGACCCTTCATCCTGTGATCACTATGGCATTGTATTGGGGATTAACATTCTAATGTGTGGACACTGGGGAAACATTCATATAAAGCAAAGATGGGGTTGAGATTATCCTAGTTCTGATACATGGATGAATCATTCATACAGTTGTGACTCAGAGAAGAAGCATGGGACAGAGTTAAAATCCAGATTGGTTGGATTTTGTGTGGGGATATTGTGTAGAGAACCCTGGTCCTCTGTGGTTTTCCTGACATCTGAGGGAAAGAATATGTCTGTGCGTAGGAAGCCACATGTGATGATCCCTACTGAGAACAAGGATAAAGAAGAAGTGAGTGATAGCCCAAAGTCATTCAAGCAGCAGCGAAAACAATCAGGTATGTGAAAGGATCAGGCACAGAGCCTGTGAGTATAAGAGCATCTGTAGGAGGAAGTCATCATTTCACTTTCTGTTTTGAATTTTTTATTTTATACAAAAGTACTATATTTACATCATTTCTACCCTTCTGTCTATTCACTCCAACTCCTCCATCCACAAAGTCTCACATTCCTAACTTCTTCTTTAATATTATTGTTGTTAAATATGTGGGTATACACTTATGTATATGTATGTATGTGAAGAGTCCATTTACTGTTGGTCATGTGTACATGTTTGAGGATGGCCACTTAGGATTGGATAACCTGTGTGGTAACCCTTGCCTGGGGAAGACTGATGATACCTCTCTCCTACCAGCTGTTAAGTGCTTATAGCTCTTTATTCTGATGTAGAGCAATGTGAGATTTATCTCATTCACATTAGCATGTCAACTACTGTTGTCATTGGAAAGATCTTGTTGAGTCAGTGATATTGTTGAGGTCACATGGGTACAAATTCCCTGTCCCATACAGAAAACATTATCTGTAATAAATGTCCTGAAAGTGGTCATCATTTCTATCCTTCTGTCTCTAACATGGAATGGAATAGTACAAGCTTGCCACAGACAAGAGCCCCACCCCTTGTAAGACCTTCCACACCTAGAACCCAGAGGGAGCATTACTTCCTTCTCTCTCAGCCTTGGAGGCTACTGCTGCTCCTCTCCCAATTCTGTGGCTTGTATCAGGTTCTGTACGAGGGCTCACTGTCTCATTCTGATCTGCTATAGCCTAGAACTCACCTCTGTATCCCTGTACATCCATCTTTTGAGTCATGTTCTGTTCTCAACATACGCACTTGAGACATGCTAGGAAGAAAACTAAAACTCTAAGACTGGCTTAGGAGCAGTTATGGAAGGATGGCTGCTCAAAAAGCACAATGTAAAACACACACACACACACACCATACACACAAACTCACTCACGCTACACACACACTACACACACACACATTTGAGTGTGTGTGTGTGTAGTGTGTGTGTGTGTATGTGTGTGTGTATGTGTGTGTGTATGTGTGTGTGTGTGTGTGTGTGTGTGTGTGTGTGTGTGTGTGTAGTGTATGGATGGAGGTAGTCCAAGGACCAGTGATACAGTCTGCTGATGCACTTCCTGATAGGCCTAGGCTGGTCAACCTAGAAAAGGGTTCAGTCATCGTACATTACTGGGGAATTCAGGGTAGATGAGGCTGGACAACACAGAATGATCACTGGCTGGCCTCTTCTACAGGAGTGGTACTTAAAACTTGTACCATTAAAGAACTTTTATCAATGCTCTCTTGTCTCTCCAGGAGACAAACACATGGAATCTCTTTGGACTGACAATGACTTCTGGGGTCCTACAGGACCTGTGGCTACTGAGGTGGTTGATAGAGAGAGGAACCAGTACCGGTGAGTGAGCTCTGCTTGGCAAAGGATGGCTTTCCCCAGTCTACTTTCCATATGGGATCCACACAGATAGACCTCCCTACCAACCCAGTCTCTACTGTAACTTTCTCCTTTGCCAGTACAGAAGACAAGGCCAGGACTACAATAAGAATTTGGCACTGTTATAAAAATAGGGGTCTTCTTCAATTTTTTTTTTAAATTTAGAAAATAGGAGACAAATACTTTCCTGTCCAGTTCCTCAGATCCATCAACCACTTCCAATTTGTTTCAACCACGCTTATTCTTTCTTTGTCAACACTGTCACAGTATTGTGACAGTATAGCTCTTACAGTATTATATGGACAAGATATCATGATTTTACCCACTATAACTCCACTAGGCATCACACATAATTAAGATAGGACCCAGTCTTCCACAACCAGCACACCACTACCAGATCAACTGTGCTGACCTGCGTCCATCGTTTCACCTAAACAGTCTGTGCTCAGCTTTGCTCATTATCTAACATGTGATCTTTCTGGTGATTATTGCATTCTCTCTCCTCTTGATAACTGTTTTCCCTGTCTCTTACCTTTCCCCTACATCCATTTATGCTCTGCATTCTTGTTTTACTAACAACAGTGTATGTCAAGAACCCACTGAAGCTAAGAACTTGACTGTGTATACTGCAGCCCTGTTCTCCAAGAATTATGGTCTCATGAATAATGAATGACTAAATACACAACCATAGTGTCTTTTATACCCTGTTACCCTCCTCCAACACTGTCACAGTCACGGTCACAGCTAAAGAAATTGTCACTTTTCATTTCCTCCCACAGAAACTGGCACTTGTCAACCCAATAGTAGCCAAACAGACAGGATTGAGGAAATAACTGAAGTTCTTGGTAAACCAGTATTTCAGGGCCAATGATTTATGACTATTACCATCAGATAGACTCTCAATATTGGGAAATATACACTTTAAAAATATAAACACTAAAAACTGAAGATGTACCTGATTGTTTGAGCCATTGTCTAGTGTGTACAGGTCTTTGGTTTGTCCCCCAAACTTCACACACACATGTACACAGACACTCATGCACACACACACACACACACACACACATACACACACAACTATTTCATCACTTTCATCAACATTACAGGAAGAGCTGATAGCTCTCTACATGTGTTACATGGAGGTTTGCAATAGATCACTCAGTACTCACAGTTCTCTAAGATGGTGTTGTTATTAATCCTATGTACAGATGATGAAACACATTTGAGAGGTTAAATGACTAATCAGAGATCCACATAGACAGCAGAGGAAAAAAAGTCAGAGCCAACTGCCTGAATTCAGCTGTGTCCTGAGCTCTGCATTGGGTCTGCATACAACAGATGAGTAGAACTGGTTTGAATTGATGTCTGCCTCTCTCTCTTTCAGAGTTCAATTGCCCATGGCTGGTTGCTACCACTGTCCCAGCACAGGACTCCACTTTGTGGTGACAAGGGCAGTGACAATAGAGATTGAATTCTGTGCCTGGAGCCAATACCTGGATGAGACTTTTTTAAAGCACAGTCACATGGTGGCTGGACCACTGTTTGACATCAAGGCTGAGCAAGGAGCTGTGACTGCTGTGTACCTCCCTCATTTTGTGGCTCTACAAGGTAACCAAGGGAAGATTATGGAGGAGGGTAATGGGAGGTAATAATGGGTTGCCATCACAGTCCATATAGGAACTGAAGGATAACAGATGATAAATAAGTGGTTCAAGGTTTCTATAATGAGGCAGAGCAGTTTCCAGAGGTAGACAATGAGATGTTTTGTCATCCCTACTTGTATGATAGATCTTCTTGGAAGCACATATCTCCCAGCCTCATGACTTTATTTCTGTTTTACCAGAAGGAATCCCTAACTAGACAGTGATGTCCTCAGTAGCAATATTAACTGGTGATTATCAAGTACTCTTTACAAACTATGTGCCTCAAGGTGTACTATGTCTGCTTAGATGGAAGGGTATCCTGAGACATGAGAGCCCAGGAACCACACAGCTCTGAGAGAAAACATCCTCAGCAGAGGCATTGCAGCTCCCAGGGGAGGGTCTCCCCAGCTGACTGGAGAAGCTCAGGATCCTCAATTCTGCTCCTTCTCTTTGCTTCTTCTCTTCATCTCTTCATTGCTTCTTGTCTCCTTCCAATCAGAGTCACGCCAGGCAGAAAATCCTATGAAAGACATTTATTGGAGGGTCCAAGATCTGGGGTGAAAAATCCAGAGATAGCTACCCTCTGCTCCCAGAAGTGAACAGCAAGGAATTGGACTATGGACAGGGTTTATTTAGGACTTCTGAGGGGTGGAGCTTTTCAGTGCAGAGATTTCCAGATTGAGGATTGATGAGATTTCAAGTCCTGAGCTTGGGGAGCTCAAGGATATGTGGGGTTTCCTGTTCAGGGATTGATGAGGTTTTTGCTCAGAGATGGGTAGGATTTTGTAGGAAGGAAGCTCAGGGATTAGCAGTTTTCCTGCTCAGGAATTGGTGCTTTTATTTTCACTTCCTTTTCCCTGCACTGGACTCATTGCTTAGGGTGGGAAGTCCTTCCCGGATAAAGGCAGCTTTGGCTAAGGCACAATCACTGTGGGGCTTCTGAGGAGGTTGGAGGGCAGGTGCTATCACTGTGAACAGCTCCTGTGGAACAGATCCTGCAATGGAGCTTTACCAAGGCTGTAGATTAAGGCAGGGGAGAAGGTATAGCTACAGTGGACAGCTCCTTCTCTGAGGTATCCTGGTGACACAATTTTGACAGGAGCTGCCATTTTGGACATTTTACTGTAGCACCCATAGCCTGGGGCAGGAAGGAGGGGCCTTGCACAGATTTGAAGAGGTTTTTGCAAAGTGAACTTTGGAAACTATAAAGAATATTTGTTACTCAGGGTCAACCAACACTGTAAGTCATTACATTCTTACAGGCAGGAAGAAAATGGTGTCACCACATTATATTTGAGAACTCGAACCACAAAAGAAGAGTATTCTAAGAACAGAGAGGGCTCATAAAGTGTTCCAACCACAGAGATCTCCAAATATTCCTTCAGAAAATTGCCTAATAAATACAAGTTTCCCAATGAATGATCTCATAAAGAAAGCCAATACTACAGTCTGTGATCCCAGAACTCTGGAGGCTGAGGAAAAATAAATTAGAATTCAAGAGCATTCTCAACCACACAGCCATACTCTATCCCAAAAAGCAATAATAATAAGAAAACCAGGAATAGTACAAGTGGCTGGTGAGGTTTAATTCCTTTCCTGCTTCAAGAAGCATAACAATAGGATCACCATAGACACCATAGAATCAAACTCACAGCAAAGAAAGAAGGTGTTTGTTCATAGTATGATGCTAATGAGTAGCATGTGGTGGGGATGTAGGGGTGAAGCAACACACACATACACACTCACCCACAGATATACCCCTCACCACCTGCAGCAGTTGGGAGAACTAGCCCTAGGGTCATCATAGTGGGTGAGCTGGCTCTACCCCTGACTAGCCACAGCACTTGGGAGAGCTAGGCATGCAGATTGCCTGGGCAGCAGAGCAGTGCTGGCCCTGATAAAAGGGGAGTGGATGAGCCAGCCCTGAGTACACAGTGAGGGAGAGCTGGCCCCACCACCCATCTGCAATGAAGTAGCATGGGCCAACAGAAGAAGAAACGACCTCTGCCTTCTTTCCCCTCACCACATGAGGCAGTCCAAAAATCTGACCCCAGGGTCATAACAGTAGACCCATAAGCAGGAACTACATCAAATTAACAAGTGGCATTCATCTTCACAATTCTAACCATTGTGAACTTCATAGTCAAACACATCACTTTGAATCGTGACTATCTAATCTCTGTCTCTAAAACTTCAGTTTCATCTCATCATGAAAAATACAATCTGGTTTCAAGGGTCCCATAAGACCTTAATAATTCCAAGAGATTAAAAGTCTGCATCTGAACAGAGATGCAATGCAATTACTTGAATCATGAGCTCCTGAGAAATAAAAAAAACAAGTTACATACTTTCAACATACAATGGTACAAAATAAAACACTGACATTCCAACTTGAAAGAATCAGATCATAGCAAGGACTGCTAAGACCACAGCAAAACAAACTCCATCATCCCAATTTCTGCAGCTTTGTGTCCAGACATGGAATTCATGGTATCATTTTCTGAACTCCAAAGGACTTAGCTAGCTCCCCCTCTCCAGTTCTACACATGAAGCACACATACCCTCTCTGTTAGACCATGTCTCTACTCACTGCCTAAAACTATTTAGCAGAAAAAGTGTGGTTCTGGCTTTTCCAACATCCTAGGATTTACATTCCCTCTTAGGTGTCACTTTCAAAGTTTCATAGAATGACCTACTAGGACATCCTCAAAGGATCTTTGACTCAGACACAGTGCTTGGCCTCAGCTTCTATCTGAAGCTATGCATCCTGACTCAATGAACCCCCCTCAATATAGGATCTTTCAAACATAAAAAAAAAACCCTACATAGATGATACTGCCAAGTTCTATTGACAGCTTTGAGACTTGGCCACACCGATTATCTGTATGATGTTCTGACCATAGGGAAACATTTACTTGAGTATTTTTGGAAGAGAGGAAACCATCCATTAAGGCTTTCTGCATTTAAATAAATTTGGCTCTTCACAAGATGAAGTCTATAGAGTGAGTTTTCCCCTCAAGACACCTTTCCTATTGCCACAGCACAATACAGTTTTCCCTTCTGTGATGAGGATCTCTTTAACAACTACAGCTGATTTTAAAGAATCACTCAGAATGTTTTTTGTCCTGAAACTTCTCCAACCAAATTAGCTCCTTATATTTAAATTCATCTTCACTCACACTGAAGGCATTAACATAATGCATCTGTGTTCTTGAATAAACTGTAGCATAAACAGACTCTTTCCATTTAAATTGCCCAATAAAAATCTTTCTACTCTCAGGAACCTCATGAGCAGGCCTCCATTGGCTCTCAGCATTCTTGTCTTTCCTGCATTCACCATAACACCACCATAAGCTTTCCTCTCAGGATAGAGTATTTCTAGGCCCGAGTATCAAATTCTTCAATATTCTATCCACCAAACAGTTCCAAAGGCCTAAGAACCACTTAATCTTGCTTTTTATAGCAACAACCCAACTCCTGGTATAAACTCTTTGTCCAGGATACTTTACTGTGACTGAAAAAAAAAAAAAAGAAAAAAAAGAAAAACCTGACCAAAAAACTGAGGAGAGAATAGACGTATTTTGCCTCACAGTTCAAAGGTAAAGTCAGTTCATCACAACATGAAACTATGAAAGCATGGGAGTGTGTCACCTGGTAAACTTGCATCAACAGATAGGAAGCTGACAACAGTGAATGCCTGTTCTCATGTGACCTTCTCCATTTAACACAGTTCTGGATCCTATTCCATGGAATGATGTTAACCACCTGTGCTAGATCTTCCCAAATCAATTACCCTAATCAAGATAATCTCCTTCTATTATGCCCCCAGGCCTAGACCCAAGGTGATTCGAGATTTCATTAAATTCACATTTAAGATTAACCATTCCAGGGATTCTTATAGCTTTGTCTTCAGTGAACAAAGGTGCCCTAGGTCTCAATCATAACAACAAAACTCAGTCCTGCAGCAAAGACATTAGTGGATACTGCAAAATCCCAAAACAATGTGGTTGGTGATGGCAGCACCTTGTAAACCTGCAGGTTGTCAAGTTTCTGGCAGTAGCCTCTGAGACTGTATTTTTTATAGCATTCATGAAGGAGACCAACATGAACCTCCACTCCACTGTGAAGATTCATGCAGTAACTATCCAGGAACAAAGTCAAAGATGTCTCCCAATGAGAGGCAGCCTGCATGAGTCACCCCTGGAAGAAAGTCACATTTACCTTCCCTGTCATCATGAATTTGTGATGAAAAATAGGTGATAATTCTGCAGTATTGTCACTGGAAGTTAATTAGTAAATCTTAAATTTTAGTCAATTTTTCTCATAAATATCAAAATTAAATACAAACTAAATGGAAATAATAATAAAGGCATGTTACAGAAGAAAATTTTTACTTGGGCTTCAGTTTCATAGGATGATTTAAAGACCTTCATGGGAAGGAGCATGGCAGCAAGCAGGCAGGCATGGCAGCAGTAGCTGAGAGCTTACATTCTGATGGGAGAGGAAGAAAACTGACAGTGGTATAAGCTTTTCAAACCTCAAAGCCCACCAGTGACACAGCTCCTTCAACAAGGCAATACCTCCTAATCCTTCCCAAGCAGTTCCAACAAATAGAGCAGACCATTCTCACTCAAACCACCACAGTCATTCTAAATCCTTATGTAGTAGTTTCCCAGCCCAGCATGGATTGATGGGAATACTAAATCTACATCCCTTGAATCTCTTCTTTCACAGAGGGAATCGTGGACAGCTCCTTGTTCCATGTTGCCCACTTTCAAGAACATGGGATGGTCCTAGAAACACCAGCAAGGGTGGAACAGCATTACGCAGTACTGGAAAACCCAAGCTTCTCCCCAATGGGGGTTCTACTGAGAATGATTCCAGCTGTTGGACACTTCATCCCCATCACTTCCATCACACTGATCTACTATCACCTCTATCTCAGGGATGTCACCTTTCACCTTTACTTGGTCCCCAATGACTGCACTATTCGGAAGGTGACACAAATATGGGGTTATGGTGGGCAAACAGAAAATTTGAGTCATAGCTACTTAGCCCCTTGGAGAGATTCTGAACTAAGAGTTTGGATATGTTTCTATATGGGGAACCTGATGTGCCTATAAAATACTGTCTTCTCATTCCCTACCCCATACGCCAGAGTCTCATTCAACTGTCTTTGATGCCAATTTACAAATTCTTAAACAGCTTCTATAGCATCTTTTCACCCATCAGAAGGATGAAAATGCTCTATGCCCAACCTGTAGCAATTCCCTTCTTCGGTGTCAGTTACCCTGTTCCCAAAATGAACATGAATGGGGCCAACAATCCAAATATGAGTGTGTCAAAAGAGAAGGTAGAAGGGAGCTAAAGAGGTGTCAACCCTACCCCACAAAAGGGACTGGTCAACCACCTCACTTCATTCAGATCAGCTGTCATAGCTCAGAAATCTAGATAAATCACTGTCTGTAATGTTCCTTAGGCCATTGATGAGGAAGAAATGAAGTTTCAGTTTGTGAGAATAAACAAGCCACCCCCAGTAGACACTCTTTATATTGGTTCCCGCTATATCGTGTCTGCCACCAAGAAGGTGAAAATTATCCCAAAGGTGAGCATCCAGGTGTTTCTGATGCAAGGCTTGGGAAACCTGTTGGCTGCTTACAAGGTTTTGTAGAAAACTGAGATTGGGGAGAGAGCAATTAAGATATGGGATGAGCAAGTATACAACAAAGTTAGGTGGAAATTAATTTAAGGAACCCATCAAAAATGCAGACAAGACCTGGGGACTTGAGGAAATCGATTCAATATTGCACAGAGAAGTTTCCCACTAAACATGGAGAGATGAAGCCCAGGCTGAGAATGTGTGAGCAGGACTTTCAGGATGAGCTCTCACTCATCTGTGGCTGTTATGGTTTGAATCTGAAATGTCTCCTACAGGTGTAAATGGTTAAACAGTAAATGTTGGTCTCCACACAGTGGAAGTATTTTGCAAATTTGTGGAATCAAATCTGTGAGGCAAGGCTGTCAGAAGCAAGCTGAATGTGGCAAACCTTGGGGCTTATAGCCATGCCCTGCTCCCTCCTCAGACTGCTCATTCCTTATCCTTGGGATATAACAAGCCATGCCACAAAGTTTTCCTCTAACTTGGAGCCTAACCTTTGGTGCATTCACCACCATGAAACTAAACAACATAAACCTTTCCTTAAGCTGCATCTTGTCAGGTTTTGCCAGAATAATGAGAAATGAACTAGCATGCTGGGTCCCAGTTGGGTCCTCCACCTTCTGAGAAAAGATGCTTGTTCATAGGCTGTGGGACTATGGGTCACTGCAGTGCAAAAGACTGTCAGTGTCTAATGTGGTGTGCAAGATCAAGAGATTGTGAGGTTGTGGATAGCCTTCATTTATTTACATGAGTAGAGGCTTCTCACACAGTCTCTCTCCTCTCCTCTCCTCCTCTCCTCCCCTCCTCCCCTCCTCCCCTCCTCCCCTCCTCCCCTCCTCCCCTCCTCTCCTCCTCCCCTCCTCCCCTCCTCCCCTCTTCTCCTCCTCCCCTCCTCCCCTCCTCTCCTCCTCCCCTCCTCCCCTCCTCCCCTCCTCCCCTCCTCCTCTCTCTCTCTCTCTCTCTCTCTCCAGGAACTGGAGCTGTGCTACCGAAGCCCTGGGGAATCCCAGCTCTTCTCTGAGATCTACGTTAGAGACATGGGTTCGGGGATTCAGCTACAACTCAGAGACAAGGGGCACAAGAAACTCAAATGGGAGGCCTTCCTGAAACCAGGTAAGATTAGTTTAAGACCAGAAACCCTGAGAGTTGGAGAAAGGCAATGATTAAGGAGAGGTGTCATTATTGTCATTATTTTTTGGTGTCACAAAACAGTCATATGAGTCATGTGGGTTTCTAGATCAATAAAAGGAGGTAGGAGCACAGTTCAAACTATCACACTGTGTTATTCAGCTCTTCACAATTGTGACAAATATATGAGAAAAAACTTAAAAGAAGAAAGTCTTCATCTAATTCAAGGTCATAAAGCCAAGTTTCAGTCCACGGTCAGCTCCCTCCACCTCTTTAAGCCTGATGTGAAAAAGGATATCATGGAAGTGAGAGCTTCCATGTGAGAGAGAAGGCTGGTCATGTGCCACCAAAGAAGAGAGAGGGAAATGAAGAGAAAAGGTAAGAGAGCAGTGGTGGGAAGAAGAGGAGGAAGTGAAGGTGAGAAGAGGAGAAGAGGGAAAGTCCAAGCACAGCGTTCTCTCCCAGACATGCCCAGTGACTGTCCTCCTCCAACTGTACACTCTGATATGATTCCCTTTCCATTCTCAGTACTCATTCCATGATGAGAGCACTCGTGTATGGCTTCATTCATAGACTCACAGCCCTCAGGACCAGTCACCTTTCATACTGCTGCAGTACCAGTGCTTTAACACATGATCATTTTTCAGGGAACACATCATATGCAAAGCACCACTGCCCTAAGCCCTGTTTTCTCCAACCTGTATTCTCTTTCTGCTCCCACTGCTCTTGAAGTGACAGATTGAAGTGCATAAAGATCTGGCTCCAGTTTACACAGCAACAGCTCAGGAATGGAGTGAAGGGATTTTGTCAGTATGAGATGCTTGATGTTAAATCCATATATAATACATTATTTAATTGATTTTATACATACATACAATTCATTCTATTCACTCTATCTTAAAATGTAAAACAGTAAAAAAAAGAAAACGTACTCTCTTCTCTACCTCCTACTCCTGCCAGCTCTGCTTCTTTTCTATAAACCTCATTGCTACATTCAAAAGGTTTTTCTTTCTCTCACAAAGATTAACTTGGGCCATCTGTGTGATCAAGGGTTATGTATTATCCTGAAGAACATAGTGATATCACAAGCATGTATATAGATGAAATGTTTACCTCCTGATCTCCCATAATTTATTATTTGCCAATAGTTTAACAATAAGTACCCTGTCCCTCCGAGCTGCTCTCTTATGGATAGCTGATTAATGGGCAGGCCCAAATAGTGAGGGTCCAGAGACAGGAGCTGTGGGTGCTATGAGTTCATGATGGCCATGGAAATACCCTGCTTAAAAGACAGCATTTCACAATCCTTCTCTATACAGCATGTTGCTGTATTCTCTCTAATTCTCCTTCCACAATGTTACTTCAGCCTTATTGGGGTGATATAAATGACTGAGTAGAGACTGCTCTGGTTGGGGAGAGAGAAATCCGGCCTACATAGGGCCACAAGCCTCTTCCGGTCAGAAAAGCACCCGGGTAGCTAGGGCGCAGGGTCGGCTGACACTCGCCAGCTACCCACAACACCCGCCACAGGATCTTAAGACTTCTGGTGAGTGGAACACAGCTTCTGCTCCAATCCAATTGCGGGCGGGACCTGAGACTGCATTAGTTAGGGAAGCAGAAACCGGCCTGAGTAGGGCCACAGGCCTCACCGGCGGGATCAGCACCGGGGTAGCTAGAGCGCAGGGTCAGCTGACACCCGCCAGCTACCCACGACCCCTGCGACAGGATTTTGAGACTGCTGGTGAGTGGAACACAGCTTCTGCTCCAGTCCAATCACGCGGGATCTGAGACTGCTTTGGTTGGGGAGGCAGAAATCCAGCCTACATAGGGCCACAAGCCTCTTCCGGTCAGAAAAGCACCAGGGTAGCTAGGGCGCAGGGTCGGCTGACACTCGCCAGCTACCCACAACACCCGCCACAGGATCTTAAGACTTCTGGAGAGTGGAACACAGCTTCTGCTCCAATCCAATTGCGCGCGGGACCTGAGACTGCATTAGTTAGGGAAGCAGAAAACCGGCCTAAGTAGGACCACAGGCCTCTTCCGGCTGGACCAGCACCGGGGTACTGCCAGCTACCCACGACCCCCGCCACAGGATTTTGAGACTGCTGGTGAGTGGAACACAGCTTCTGCTCCAATCTTTAAACAGTGACAACTACAACAACTAACCCCAGAGATTACCAGATGGCGAAAGGTAAACGTAATAATCTTACTAACAGAAACCAAGACCACTCACCATCATCAGAACCCAGCACTCCCACTTCGCCCAGTCCAGGGCACACCAACACACCGGAAAAGCTAGACACGGATCTAAAAGCATATCTCCTGATGATGGTAGAGGACTTCAAGAAGGACTTTAATAACACACTTAAAGAAATACAAAGGAACACTGGTAAACAGGTAGAAGACAGTAAAGAGGAAGCACAAAAATCCCTTAAAGAATTGTAGGAGAACACTGCTAAAGAATTACAAATCCTTAAAGAAAAACAAGATAACCTAATCAAACAGGGAGAAGTCCTTAATGAAAAGCAGGAAAACACATCCAAACAGATGATGGAAATGAACAAAACCATACTAGACCTAAAAAGGGAAGGAAACACAATAAAGAAAACCCAAAATGAGGCAACACTGGAGATAGAAACCCTAGGAAAGAAATCTGGAACCATAGATACCAGCATCAGCAACAGAATACAAGAGATGGAAGAGAGAATCTCAGGTGCAGAAGATTCCATAGAGAACATCGGCACAACAATCAAGGAAAATGTAAAATGCAAAAAGATCCTAACTCAAAACATCCAAGAAATACAGGACACAATGAGAAGACCAAACCTACGGATAATAGGAGTGGATGAGAATGAAGATTTTCAACTCAAAGGACCAGCAAACATCTTCAACAAAATTATAGAAGAAAACTTCCAAAATCTAAAGAAAGAGATGCCCATGAACATACAAGAAGCCTACAGAACTCCAAATAGACTGGACCAGAAAAGAAATACCTCCCGACACATAATAATCAGAACAACAAATGCTCTAAATAAAGATAGAATACTAAAAGCAGTAAGAGAAAAAGGCCAAGTAACATATAAAGGCAAGCCTATCAGAATTACACCAGATTTTTCACCAGAGACTATGAAAGGCAGAAGATCCTGGACGGATGTTATACAGACACTAAAAGAACACAAATTCCAGCCCAGGCTACTATACCCAGCCAAACTCTCAATTAACATAGGTGGAGAAACCAAAGTATTCCACGACAAAACCAAATTCACACATTATCTCTCCACGAATCCAGCCCTTCAAAGGATAATAACAGAAAAAAACCAATACAAGGACAGGAACCACGCCCTAGAAACAACAAGAAGGTAATCCCTCAACAAACCTAAAAGAAGACAGCCACAAGAACAGAATGCCAACTTTAACAACAAAAATAACAGGAAACAACAATTACTTTTCCTTTATATCTCTTAATATCAATGGACTCAACTCCCCGATAAAAAGACATAGACTAACAAACTGGCTACACAAACAAGACCCAACATTTTGCTGCTTACAGGAAACTCATCTCAGAGAAAAAGATAGACACTACCTCAGAATGAAAGGCTGGAAAACAATTTTCCAAGCAAATGGTATGAAGAAACAAGCTGGAGTAGCCATTCTAATATCTGATAAGATTGACTTCCAACCCAAAGTCATTAAAAAAGACAGGGAGGGACACTTCATACTCATCAAAGGTAAAATCCTCCAAGAGGAACTATCAATCCTGAATATCTATGCTCCAAATACAAAGCCAGCCACATTCATTAAAGAAACTTTAGTAAATCTCAAAGCACACATTGCACCTCATACAATAATAGTGGGAGACTTCAACACACCACTTTCACCAATGGACAGATCATGGAAACAGAAACTAAACAGGGAAACAGAGAAACTAAGAGAAATTATGAATCAAATGGATCTGGCAGATATCTACAGAACATTCTATCCTAAAACAAAAGGATATACCTTCTTCTCAGCACCTCATGGTACCTTCTCCAAAATTGACCACATAATTGGTCACAAAACAGGCCTCAACAGATACAAAAATATTGAAATTGTCCCATGCATCCTATCAGATCACCATGGACTAAGGCTGATCTTAAATAACAAAATAAATAATAGAAAGCCAACCTTCACGTGGAAACTGAACAACACTCTTCTCAATGATACCTTGGTCAAGGAAGGAATAAAGAAAGAAATTAAGGACTTTTTAGAGTTCAATGAAAATGAAGCCACAACATACCCAAACTTATGGGATGCAATGAAAGCATTTCTAAGAGGAAAACTCATAGCTCTGAGTGCCTCCAAAAGGAAACTAGAGAGAGCACACATTAGCAGCTTGACAACATACCTAAAAGCACTAGAACAAAAGGAAGCAAATTCACCCAAGAGGAGTAGACGGCAGTAAATAATCAAACTCAGGGGCGAAATCAACCAAGTGGAAACAAGAAGAACTATTCAAAGAATCAACCAATCAAGGAGCTGGTTCTTTGAGAAAATCAACAAGATAGATAAACCCTTAGCCAGACTCACTAGAGGGCACAGGGAAAGCATCCTAATTAACAAAATCAGAAATGAAAAAGGAGACATAACAACAGATCCTGAAGACATCCAAAACACCATCAGATCCTTCTACCAAAGGCTATACTCAACAATACTGGAGAACCTGGATGAAATGGAGAAGTTCCTAGACAGATACTAGGTACCAAAGTTGAATCAAGATCAGGTTAATGATCTAAACAGCCCTATATCCCCCAAAGAAATAGAAGCAGTCATTAATAGTCTCCCAACTAAAAAAAGCCCAGGACCAGATGGGTTTAGTGCAGAGTTCTATCAGACCTTCAAAGAAGATCTAATCCCAGTTCTTCACAAACTATTCCACAAAATAGAAACAGAAGGTACTCTACCCAACTCATTCTATGAAGCCACAATTACTCTGATACCTAAACCACAAAAAGACCCAACAAAGATAGAAAATTTCAGACCAATATCCCTTATGAATATTGATGCAAAAATCCTCAATAAAGTTCTTGCTAACCGAATCCAAGAACACATCAAAACAATCATCCATCCTGACCAAGTAGGTTTCATCCCAGGAATGCAGGGATGGTTCAATATACGGAATTCCATCAACGTAATCCAGTATATAAACAAACTCAAAGACAAAAACCACATGGTCATCTCGTTAGATGCAGAAAAAGCATTTGACAAGATCCAACACCTATTCATGATAAAAGTCTTGGAAAGATCAGGAATTCAAGGCCCATACCTAAACATGATAAAAGCAATCTACAGCAAACCAGTAGCCAACATCAAAGTAAATGGTGAGAAGCTTGAAGCAATCCCTCTAAAATCAGGGACTAGACAAGGCTGTCCACTTTCTCCATACCTATTCAACATTGTACTTGAAGTCCTAGCCAGAGAAATTCGACAACAAAAGGAGATCAAAGGGATACAAATTGGAAAAGATGAAGTCAAAATATCACTCTTTGCAGATGATATGATAGTATATATAAGTGACCCTAAAAATTCCACCAGAGAACTCCTAAGCCTGATAAACAGCTTCGGTGAAGTAGCTGGATATAAAATTAACTCAAACAAATCAATGGCCTTTCTCTACACAAAGAATAAACAGGCTGAGAAAGAAATTAGGGAAACAACACCCTTCTCAATAGTCACAAAGAATATAAAATATCTTGGCGTGAATCTAACTAAGGAAGTGAAAGATCTGTATAACAAAAACTTCAAGTCTCTGAAGAAAGAAATTATAGAAGATCTCAGAAGATGGAAAGATCTCCCATGCTCATGGATTGGCAGGATCAACATTGTAAAAATGGCTATCTTGCCAAAAGCAATCTACAGATTCAATGCAATCCCCATCAAAATTCCAAATCAATTCTTCAACGAATTAGAAAGTGCAATCTGCAAATTCATCTGGAATAACAAAAAACCTAGGATAGCAAAAACTCTTCTCAAGGATAAAAGAACCTCTGGTGGAATCACCATGCCGGACCTAAAGCTTTACTACAGAAAATTGTGATAAAAACTGCATGGTACTGGTATAGTGACAGACAAATAGACCAATGGAATAGAATTGAAGACCCAGAAATGAACCCACACAACTGCGGTCACTTGATCTTCGACAAGGGAGCTAAAACCATCCAGTGGAAGAAAGACAGCATTTTCAACAAATGGTGCTGGCACAACTGGTTGTTATCATGTAGAAGAATGGGAATCGATCCATTCCTATCTCCATGTACTAAGATCAAGTCTAAGTGGATCAAGGAACTTCACATAAAACCAGAGACACTGAAACTTATAGAGGAGAAAGTGGGGAAAAGCCTTGAAGATATGGGCACAGGGGAAAAATTCTTGAATAGAACAGTAATGGCTTGTGCTGTAAGATCGAGAATTGACAAGTGGGACCTCATGAAACTGCAAAGCTTCTGCAAGGCTAAAGACACCATCAATAAGACAAAAAAACCACCAACAGATTGGGAAAGGATCTTCACCTATCCTAAATCAGATAAGGGACTAATATCCAATATATATAAAGAACTCAAGAAGGTGGACTCTAGAAAGTCAAATAAACCCATTAAAAAATGGGGCTCAGAACTGAACAAAGAATTCTCACCTGAGGAATACCGAATGGCAGAGAAGCACCTGAAAAAATGTTCAACATCCTTAATCATCAGGGAAATGCAAATCAAAACAACCCTGAGATTCCACCTCACACCAGTCAGAATGGCTAAGATCAAAAATTCAGGTCACAGCAGATGCTGGCGAGGATGTGGAGAAAGAGGAACACTCCTCCATTGTTGGTGGGATTGCAAGCTTGTACAACCACTCTGGAAATCAGTCTGGCGGTTCCTCAGAAAATTGGACATAGTACTACCGGAGGATCCAGCAATACCTCTCCTGGGCATATATCCAGAAGATGTCCCAACCGATAAAAAGGACACATGCTCCACTATGTTCATAGCAGCCCTATTTATAATAGCCAGAAGCTGGAAAGAACCCAGATGTCCCTCAACAGAGGAATGGATACAGAAATTATGGTACATTTACACAATGGAGTACTACTCAGCTATTAAAAGGAATGAATTTATGAAATTCCTAGCCAAATGGATGGACCTGGAGGGCATCATCTTGAGTGAAGTAACACAATCACAAAGGAACTCACACAATATGTATTCACTGATAAGTGGATATTAGCCCAAAACTCAGGATACCCAAGATATAAGATACAATTTACTAAACGCATGAAACTCAAGAAGAATGAAGACCAAAGTGTGGACACTGTGCCCCTTCTTAGAATTGGGAACAAAACACCCAGGGAAGGAGTTACAGAGACAAAGTTCGTAGCTGTGATGAAAGGATGGACCATTTAGAGACTGCCGTATCCAGGGATCCATCCCATAATCAGCTTCTAAACGCTGACACCATTGCATACACTAGCAAGATTTTGCTGAAAGGACCCAAATATAGCTGTCTCTTGTGAGACGATGCCGGGGCCTAGCAAACACAGGAGTGGATGTTCACACTCAGCTATTGGATGTATCACAGGGCTCCCAATGGAGAAGCTAGAGGAAGTACCGAAGGAGCTAAAGGGATCTGCAACCCTATTGTCGGAACAACATGATGTACTAACCAGAACCCCGGAGCTCTTGTCTCTAGCTGCATATGTATCAAAAGATGGCCTAGTCGGCCATCACTGGAAAGAGAGGCCCATTGGACTTGCAAACTTTATATGCCCCAATATAGGGGAATGCCAGGGCCAAAAGAATGGGAATGGGTGGGTAGGGAAGTGGGGGGCGCTATGGGGGACTTTTGGGATAGCATTGGAAATGTAACTGAGGAAAATATGTAAAAAAATATTAAAAATTTTAAAAAAAAGATAAAAAAGAAAGTTTGTGAGTGGGGATATCGCTGCCTCACAAAATGAGCAAGAAATTCTCACACAGAAACTCTCCCTCACCCTCTGCACCTCCCTTTCCCCTTCCCTCTCCTTCCCCCTCCCCCTCCCTCTCCCCCTCACCTTCCCTCTCCCTTTCCCCCTCCCTCTCCTCACTCCCTTTCTGTCCCTCTCCCAAGGAACTGGAGCTGTGCTACAGGAGCAGCAAGGAATTCCAACTCTTCTCTGAGATCTACGTTGGAAACATGGGTTCAGAGATTAAGCTGCAAATCAAAAACAAAAAGAACATGAAACTCATATGGGAGGCCTTGCTGAAACCAGGTAAAACAAATGGAAGGCCAGAGACCCTAAGGACTGAAGAAAGGCAATGACTAGGGAGTTGTATACTTTCATTATTTCTTAGTGTCACAAGAAAGCAAGATCGGTTTTGTGGTTTAGCATGATCTATAAGAGGTTGTGTAAGCACAGTTTACACTGTGACACTGTAACAGTCAGCACTTCCCACTTCTGACAAATACATTTGAAAAAAACATCAATTTTGAAGAATAAAAAGATTCCTTTGATTCAAGGTCTTAGAACCAAGTGTCAGTCCACAGTAGGCTGCCTCCATCTCTTTGAGCCTATATAAAATTGGTATCACGGAAGTGGGAGCTTCCATGTGAGAAAGAAGGCTGATCTGTGCTCTTTCCAAAGAAGAAAGATGGGAATGGAGAAAGAGAGGGAAGGAAGAGGAGGAAGTGAAGGTGAGAAGAGGAGAAGAGGGAAACTCCATGCACTGTGTTCTCTCCCTGACATGCCCAGTGACTGTCCTCTTACTGTACACTCTGATATGATTCCCTTTCCATTCTCAGTACTCACTCCATGATGAGAGCATTGGTGTGTGGTTTCACTCATAGACTCACAATACTCAACATGAAGTCACCTTTGAATACTGCTGCAGGACCAGTCCTTCAGCTTGTGATCATTGATAAGGGAACACATCATATGCAAAGCACCACGACCCTAAGCCCTGTTTTCTCCAACCTGTATTCTCTTTCTGCTCCCAAAGTCCTGAAAGTGACAGATTGAGGTGCACAAAGATCTGACTCCAATTCACTTAACAGATAAGCTATAACGTGAAGGAATTTTGCCAACATGAGATACACTATCTTAAACCTATACATAATGTGTATTAATAAATTACTTTACCAATTTTATGCATACATACAATGCATTAGGGTCACTCCACCTTAAAAAAGTTAAACAGTAAAAAAAAGAAAAAGAAAAAAAAAGAAAAGCCCTCTCTTCTCTCCCTTCTACTCCTGCCATTTTTGCTTCTTTTCTATAAATCTCTATGCCACATTCAAAGGGGTTTTCTTTGTCTCCCAGGGTTTAAATTTGATCATCTCTGTGACCAAGACTTTTGTACTATCCTGAAGAACATAATGATCTCACCAGGAGGTATACAGATGGAATATTTACTTCCCTCTTTCCCCAAAATTATTATTTCTCAGTAGTTTAGCAGTAAGTGCACTGTCCCTGTGAGCTGCTTCACAATAGATAGTTGATTAAGAGTCCAAGACAGGAGTTGTTGGTGCTATAACTTCATGATGGCCATGGAAATACCCTACTCATAAGACAGCACTTCACAAGTCTTCTCCATACAGTATGTTGCTAACTCCTTCCACAATGTTACTTAATCTTTAATGGGGTGATAAAAATGACAGAGGGATGGGTATTCATCCATACTTTATTCTCAGCATCCTCTACAACCATAAGTATGTGAAGTCACTTCCATTTACACCAAAGACTTCTAAAAGAGGCTGAAAATAGCTTTTGTCTATGGTATGAATATAGATATTTAGAAGGGCATTAGTACTATGTCCATTTAGCCAAGCAGCAACAGTAGCTTCTCTCAAGGGTATAAAATTTCTACAGAACTGGGTTGGTTGATTTGTTTTACAAGATTTATACTGCTAGGTATGGAGTCTATCTTTTTGAGTGAGAATCACAGAGCTAGTGACTGATCCCATCATGTTTGTGCCAGTAGGCAGAAGAGGGACCACCTTGGCAGGTTGGCTCATGATTGTAGAGAACACAGCTGGGTCAGATATTTGTTGATGCCGTTTCTTCCTCAGGAGCCTGAGAGCTTAGCAACTAGAAGGAAGCTTCCAACTCACCTCCAGCTTGAATTCTCTACACTACATGTCTAAGAAGTGTGGTGTATTCAACAATAATGCTGTATCTACTAGCTCATCTGGGTAACTAGTCAGAATAACATGAGCCTGCATTGTCCCAGTGATCTGCAAGACTTCCCTGCCCACGAACTTCTAAGGAGACATCTCACATTTGGAACTGGGTTTTTGTATTGAAACTCATTGCTTCCAGGATCTCCATCTCAAGCCTTGTATGGTTTTGTTTTTCTATACTTACCAAATAATAGGATCCTAGTCTACCTACATTTTACCAATCTGATACTGTCCTTTATTCTGTCCCTAACACCAAGACTCATTTCGAGTTTTCTGCTTTCAAGAGGTTATAGAAGCTTCATATAACAGACGTGGTGTTTACTTCGAGGCATAGGTGGGTATTTCCAGACAGTATTTCTCTATGTAACAAGCCCAGGCCTTAAACTCACAGAGATCTGCTTGCCTCAACCTGCAATGAGCTGGGATTAAAGATGTATGCCACCATACCCAGCCTCCACATGTTTTTTCTAAACTCTGTCCTTTGAGACTCATTAAGACCTATTCCTTTCAATCTGGAGAGTATTCATTATTGGAAGATTAAAACCATGGCCCACTTGTATGCCCAGTCTTACATCTTGGTCTTAAATTCATGGTCACTCTGTCACTTTCTTCAGTAGATGCTCCAGTTTATCTACAGCACAGGATTCACCAAGATGGTCCACCTGCCATGGATTGGAACCCATATCATCTTTGCTTCACATCCATGGAAACAGGGCTTCCCAATACTACAAACAGGGTCCTTCAGCTGACTTCCCTAAACTATTAGAGTACAGTGGATGTAGGGACCATTCAAACCATAAAGGCTTATTTATGAGCTGTATTTTATTAAGCTCCTTCACTTGTGAATAAAATTCTTTCACTATTTCCCTGTGCTCAGACTTGCTTCATCTTGATTCTACCATCAAATCCAGAACACAAGTTTTCAATACCTGAGTTTACAAAATCAAACAAGGATAAAAAGACCTTTCTTTTTTAACCAACATGATTTAAGGAATCTAAGAAGGCTCTTGATTGTTGTCTGCAAGGAATTCCATTGAGAATAAAATTAAGTCTAAGATCATGTAGGAGAAGTGTCTATTGCTCATTTTCAGCTCTATTCTCATTATAATGATAGGCTAGGTCTCCAAGATACCGGATACACAAGGAACTGTTGACCTTCCAGATTATATCAGAATACCTGTAGTTTATTCTCAAAATCTCTTTCATGGGTAGGAGTTTCACAGAATGCACTGAATGTTGGTATGGACATCATTACAGATGCTTCTTCTCTCTGTTCTTTCAGGAGACCTAAGACCTGCTCTGCCCAGGATTTCCCAAGCCCTCAAAGGTTAGTGGACACTCTTAAGATGCTAGAAAAGCCAATAGTATTCTGGTGATACATCACCTGTTCCTCAAGAGAAGGACAGAGAATGAGGAGAGAGCCTCAATTTGCAAAGCTCACCAGAATGTAGGAGAGGCTCATACTCAGGGTAGTCTCCCTCTAATGCCCCGTGTAGCTTCCCATGCTGAAAATACCTCTACTCACTCCCATTCTGAATACCATACCAAAAACCTCTCCTCCTGGTTATGCAGAGTGTCGCACTGATACCTGGCCTCAAGAATGTAAAGCTAAATTTCTACTGGCCTTCCAGAGGAAGATAGGAGCCAGGTGTGCAGAACTAAAGAACAAACACAGGAAAAGAGCAAGAAGTGGACAGCCAGTCAGAGACCCTGAAGGAGCATTTCTTTGCTCAGTGTTTATCTCATCTCTACCCTTAGATGCTCCTTCCTCACTACACTTCATGGACCAGCATCGGGAGCAGCTGGTAGCCCGAGTGACATCAGTAGACCCTCTCTTGGACAAGCTGCATGGTCTGGTGCTGAGTGAAGAGTCCTATGAGGCAGTGCGGGCTGAGAACACAAACCAAGATAAGATGAGGAAGCTCTTCAACCTCAGCCGGTCCTGGAGTCCAGCCTGCAAAGACCAATTCTACCAAGCTCTGAAGGAGACCCATCCTCACCTGGTCATGGACCTCTTTGAAAAGTCAGGTGGGGTCTCTTTGGGATCCTGACATTGGTGAGTCTGAACTCTGCCTGAACTTCCTTTGGTCCTTAGATTCTCCATATATAACCAGTGACCAAATGAGTTTTCTTGCTGATGGCAATGTTTCCAGGACACCTCGTAGGGATCCAGATGCTCCCCCTTGACTTTCTCAGGCAGATCCTGATGTTAGGTGAGCATCTCAGAAATCACCCAGTGGAGCCAGTAATCTATTCAGAGCTTTTCCAGCATTCTCTAAAGGTCAGAGTGGCCAGCCTCAAGCCACCCTGACCCACCATGGTACAAGCAGGATTTGGATCCTGAGAATGGAAACAAATAGATGATAGTTCTCCCTGGAAAGTGAATGTCTTATGAATAAGAAAGGAACAGGGCTTTTAGAACTCATATTGTCTGGTCAGCAATATACGGAAGTCATATGATAGATCATGTCACACAGTGCCAGAAATATCTCAGATTCAGGGCATATTGTGAATTAACCTTGGGCAGTTGCATGTGATGAATTTGCAAGCCTCACATTTGGTTACATCATCCCTTATGAATGTGTGAGTCAAGGTTACAAGGCTTTCCCTCCAGATCATGTTCTGCATCCTACCTGCCAGGCCAATGGACAGAGCAGTTAGCTAGCTTCCCAGTGTTTCCTATATTTCCCTCTTGACTCAGCAGGTGCGCTAGCTCTGCTGTGGGTATCTCTAAGCCCTGCTTCTCTTTCTCTTTTGGAATACAGTATTTTCTCAATCTAAGTCCTGCCCTTACTCAGTCACAGGCAGGCAGCTTCAGTCCAGACATCTTACCCAGAAGACTCCAGAATTTTTCTGGATATTTCCAAGTTTTGAGCTTCCTTTCTGTGATACTAACTTCATCAAGAATTTAGAAATATCTTAAACTAAACAAATAAGTCAATGACAGATAAATCCAAGATTTTTAAGTGTTTATGATAGATAGAACACACTGGGCTGTCAATTAAGGTTTTTAAATGTGTGTGACAGGACACACTGACCTTATTTGTAAATAATTAAAATGTTAAAATATCAGAAATTTATACACATTTTATACAGTGAGCATCTTAAATCTTATAAAAAGGAAATATGTTAGAGTTCATGAATTATTGATGTATTAAAATGAGTTCCCATTACCTTCTCTGTCTTCTTACTGCAATACAAGGTCACCGGGTGATCTGTCTGACCCATGCCTCCGTAATGACTTGGTTAGGATGGGAGGAGACACAAGCCCTGACAGAATAGACTTTCTGTGGCCAGCATCAAATCTGCACTGAAACAGCCTCAATAACCGAGGTTATCAACTTGGCTCCTTCAGAGGACAAGCAGCATGGACAGCAGTCAGGACCAGTGCTTCAATCAGATAACGGCACATTTGCAGGAAAAGGAGTGTTAGTGAATAGAATGTCTCAGTATTGGGTTTTCATCCAAGAAATGTTACTATTCCTTCTCTAGTTCGGCGTCTAAGGATGTTATCTGCAGCCTGCACAGCTGGTGTCCTGGTAATACAAACACATGGTATGGTGCCAACAAGAGACAACTGCAACTGCAGGAACAGTCAGATCCTTTAACAAGTCCAAAGGGACAATAAGCATTTAGAAATGGAGACTTTAATGTAAACATTCATCTAACATAAACCAATAATTTAAAAGAAATGCACTTTGAATATGAAAGAAGTGTATTGACCTGTTTACATTTGTGTTAACGATAATTTAACCAAATTACAACAGTTAATTTCTTGACATTGAACTTAAGATGACTAAGGGCTCCTTTTTAAATGTCCTACATGAAGGGAAACTTACAGAGATTATAAATGTCAACTATCTTCTTACATGGCAGTCTGCTGGGGAAAAGGTTTGTGTGTTTGTTTTGTATTGTTTTGATTGTGTTTGTTGTTGCTATTGCTGTTTTTTAACTGTAAAAACCCATTCATAAAGACTGTTTTGTGTCAAGTTAACAGTTGTGGCTTAGGAGTCCATATAATGGGTTTATCTATGTGACCTGATACCAATAGTCACAACAGAAAGCAGATTGGTCCTGCTTCTTTGCTAGAATGTGGTGGAGTAGTTTGGGGTGTACATAGCTGTGTTTTCCAGCCTGGTCCTTCCTTACAATCCTAGAATGTTTAAACATTTGGTGTCTTCCAGGAAACATATTACAAAATTAGAAACCAAACCCTTTGGCTCTAAATATCTCATGAGTTTGGCCTTTATAAAAATAAATAAGCCGGCTGTGGTGGTGCACGCCAGTAGGATTTGCTGAAGGAGGCAGAGGCAGGAGGATCACAAGTTCGAGGCCAGCCTGGGCTACACATTTTAAAAAAATAAATAAATAAGTCTTTATTTCTTAGTCTATGTCTACTTATTTTTATTTTTTAATTATTTGTTTATTTATTGATTATATGTGAGTACACTGTAGCTGTCTTCAGACACTCCAGAAGAGGGAGTCAGATCTCATTACAGATGGTTGTGAGCCACCATGTGGTTGCTGGGATTTGAACTCCGGACCTTCGGAAGAGCAGTCGGGTGCTCTTACCCACTGAGCCATCTCACCAGCCCTCTACTTATTTTTAATCCAGGGATAAAGATGGATCAGAAATTGAAGGAATGTTTAAATAGTGACTGGCCCAACTTGAGATCCATCTCATGTAAGAAAGCCAATCTCTGACACTATTAATGATACTTTGCTATACTTTCAGATAGGAGCCTAGCATCACTTTTCCTGAGAGGCTTCATCCAGCGCTGGATGGAAACATATACAGAGACCCACAGACAACATGAAGTAGTGCTTGAGAGGCTTCTGGAAAAGTGAGGAGAACTGAGCAAGCTGGAGGGGTCAAGGACAGCACAAGAAGACCTACAGAGTCAACTAACCTGGGGCCATGGGGACTCACAGAGATGGAACTACCAGCCAAAGAGCATGCAGTGACTGCACCTAGGTCCCGTACATGTTTGTAGCAGATGTGCTGCTTAGTCTTCATGTGGGTCCACTAACAATAAAAGAGGAGGTTGTCTCTGACTCTGTTGACTAATCCATTTCCTCTAACTGGACTGCATGGTTGCTCCTCAGTGAAAACAATGGGCTTAGGCCTACTGCAGGTGGATGTCCCAGGGTGTGATGGTATTCAACGGATACTTCACCTTCACTGAGGATAACTGGAGGGGTTGGGGGAGGATTGTATAAGTGTGGGATTGGGAGGAAAAGAGGGAAGGGAAATGCAATCAGGATGTAAAGTGAATATATTTTTTTTTAATTTAAAAATAAGAATTTAAACCACTTTATTCTAAAATAATCATGGTGGGCATTAAAATGGTTGTATATTTTCAAAGTATTTCACTTTAATTGAAACTTGTCTTTTTATAAATAAACATTAAATACTTCAAAAACAAGAATCTAGTGAAAGTCAAGGAAATCCACTCATACTTTATGCCTTTATCCTTGAGGGACAAATATTATAAAGTATTTCCATTTAGTAAAATCTGATCTAAATTTGTATATTTCCTCTATTGTAATTTCTGTGTAATAATGTGGCTTCTTCTAAAACCATACAGACAACAAATACTCCTAGGAAACTCTCATCACTTTTCATCTTGGAAGGAAACTTCTTGCAACACAGGGTGTGTCTTCATTTGCTTCCTGTTGCTGAGATGAACACCAGGACTGCACACAGGCTGCTTGGGGAGGAACACGGTCACTTCACTGTACAGCTTGCTGTCTTTCCTGGGGGGACAGGGCAGAAACCAAAGGCCACACACTGCAGCAGAGGCCATGGGACAGTACTTCTCACTGGCTTTCTCTCCAGGGCTTGCTCAGCCTGCTGTTTTTTCCATCAATGTTTTTATTTATTGATCTTCATGGGTATAATTAAAATAGAGTAAGTCATTTACTTTTAAAAATACATATAAAGGGTATGGGGGACTTTTGGGATAGCATTGGATATGTAAATGAGGAAAATACCTAATAAAAATATTTTTAAAAATACATATAAAAAGCAGTCGCCCTTTAACTTTTTTGTTTTAAAATAATAGAAAGCATGAATTCAAATAATTATTAATTTTTACAAGTTTCATTTTTAGCTTCATATTATTTTTAATTAGATTTTTCTTTATTTATATTTCAAATGTTATCCCCTTTCCTAATTTTCTCTCTGAACATCCCTGACCTCTCCTCCCTCCCCTGCTCCCTAACCACCCCCCAATCCCATTCCTAGCCCTGGCATTCCCCTATTTTAGGGCATAGAACCTTCACAGGACCTAGGGCCTCTCCTCCCACTGATGACCAACTATGCCATCTGCTGCTACATATACAGTGGAGCTGTATATTTTCCACAAGTCCCACCACGTGTTTTCTTTGATTAGTGGTTTAGTCTCAAGGAGCTCTGGGGGTACCGGTTAGTTCATATTAATATTCCTCCTATGGGTCAGCCTGCATTCTTACATGCCCCAGGAGCACCTGCTCAGGAATGGCACCATCCACACAGGACACTACCATGCTGTATCAATTATGTTGTCCCAGGAAAAGATTCCCACAACGCATGCCCCTAGATGTGTTTCAGGTATGGCTGCTGTGTCACATGTGCATCAGAAGGTGACAGAGAGGAGAGAGCCTATGCTAAGGCTCAGTGTTCTGACCTATGGACTTCTGAATGATTAGTGACACTCCCTGAACAAAGTAAGCCCATGACAACCACCACTCCTGTGCACACCCAGAATGAGGAGCTAGCCAGATGGTGAGCTAGCCCAGACAGGGTCGACAGTAAGCCCTCAACAACCACCTGTCTGACACCATGGGGCATGGACAGAGAACTAGCCTGAGATAACCACCAGTCTATACTGTGCAGTTCTGCAGGTAGCATGGGGAGGAAACCATGACAACAATGATCCCTGTCCAGAGCCAGAAAGCACAGGCAGGGAATCACACACCTGAGAGCAACCCTGACACCACCCCAGACACGCAAATCCCTTGTGCCACTAAGAGGAACAAGTAAGTGGTGGAGAAATGTGAGAAAGAGAAACAGAAGGATGTGGGCACAATGAAGAGAAGCAGAACTGGAGAATCGAGGGTAATGTGGAACAGCCTGATGTGAACAGCCAGTGCTGCCCCCTGGGACCATGGTGGGGTTCTGTCCAGTGCTGCCTCTGGGGGACCATCAGGATCTATGGTACTTCAGCAGCAGTGATTAATTACCCCCAAAATCCAGGCAGAAATCCCTGGTCTGGGCTGCTGTCCAGGGACATACTGATGTCTGAGTAGTGGTGTGTAGAACTGGACCTGCCTTCTCCTGGGCCCCAGAAAGAACAAGACCTAGGGGTATCAGAAGAAGAGAACTGAATCTGCCCTTACCCAGTTGGAGTTCTCAGGAGAACAGGCCCCAAACATTGTGATGTTGTTGTTGTATAGCACCAAAGGTATGAGTGTGGAAAGTTGGCCCTGCCATTGTCTCCCCTAAACTGGTATGGATAAGGGAGAGATTTTCCCCTTCCCCCTCCAACTCTTCCCTCACCATCTGAAGCAGACATGAAACCTGGCCCTGCATTGATGACAGCTGGAGAATTGGCCCTGCTCCAGCACTAAGAAAAAGGGCCACACCTGGCATTGGAGCATTATACAGCTTCCAGTCATATTGGGAACAAAAGTGAACTGGCCCTTTAGGATATAAGATGGCCCTGAACTTGTCTGACTTGCATCAACTTAGATAAGGAGAGATTCCCTTCCATACCCTTACCCCTATAACCAGCAAGAGAACTGGCCCTGTGGTAACACATGTGAGTCACTTGCAGATGAACATGCACACACACCACATACCTAAAAACAAAGAATATGGTGTTGGTGAGAATCGAAACCTGAATGTGACATTTAGGAGATTTCAGAAGTAAGAAAAAACAAAAAAGAAGAGAAAAGAAAAAAGAAAGGAGAGAGAGGGAGAGGGAGAGGGAGAGGGAGGGGGAGGGGGAGGGGGAGGGAGGAGGGAGGAAGGAAGGAAGGAAGGAAGGAAGGAAGGAAGGAAGGAAGGAAGGAAGGAAGGAAGGAAGGAAGGAAGGAAAGAGAGAAAGAAAGAAAGAGAAAGAAAGAAAGAAAGAAAGAAAGAAAGAAAGAAAGAAAGAAAGAAAACAAACACAGGATTTGTGGCCTAAGATGTGTTTACTGGAGTGAATAGCCTGTGGGTGGGTAGGCAACTGAGAAGGAGAGGAAGCAAAGATATGCAGGGCACAAAATCTGGGGGCATCCAGGAGCTATTTCTGACCTAAGACCTATTGGCAAACCTCAAGTCCTACATTAATGGAGGAGGGAACTGAACTCAGACATTAGTCCTGTGGTCAGGGAGGCAGGGCTTCTGCAAACCTGGATGAAGCTCTCAGGTCTGACTCCTCCAGCTCAGGCGTCTGCAGAGACTTAACAGGAAATAACCTGAATAATGTTTAACTTACATCTGCACAGGCTCTCTAACACCCAACTTCCTTATAAGGGTTCAGAGTCTCTTTCACTTTTGAAGAACATTTACCTAGCTGAGGAGCCTTGTTCAAGAACACACACTCCTGTGGGCCTCGTGAAAGAGTAGGGTAAGTAGTGGGACCCAGATTACACCAAGCCACTTAGATGTGGAAAGATAAGGCCTGGCCTCACTCCACAAAGGAGTATGTGGCAGACATGGGGACATCATCCTGAAAAAACAGGGCCTAGGGCCCAGGGCCCAGGTCTCCAGCCTCTTCTTAGAGAGTCTGCAGGCCAGCTCTGATGGGTGATAGATTGCTGGATTCACCAGTCTGGTGCATGTGCCTGCTCCTGTCATAGCCTATCCTGCACCCTCCTGTCTACCCTGAATCTGCAGAAATAACTATCCTGAATGATGAGGTCTTCAGAGGGAGGGCCAGGGAAGATTAGATAGATAGATAGATAGATAGATAGATAGATAGATAGATAGAGATATATAGTATCATCTATGCTATTTACAGGGGGTGGTGTGGGAGAGCCAAGGTCCCCAGAGAGCTAAGTTAGACAAAGTTAGTGAAGAAAACACAGGATACCTCAACACCTTAGAATTGATAACCACAGCTCTCTGACTCAGCTCTTTCCCTTGATCTCTCCATTTCTCCTTATCCATACTTCATTTTGACCCTGTCCTTTAAAAGTTACACATAAGTTCCTCCTGGAGGTTATCACTGGCATTAGTCAGTCCACATTAGGACAATGGGTATGATAGATAAAGGCCTATATGGTGACCTTTGCTCCATCTCATTGCACAGTTCTCAGACCCCTGTCTAATACCTGTTTTCAAATGTTTATCCAGAAGTTAACGAGAGCCATGACATAACTGATCCAGCAGAGCAGACCAAGTTAAAAATCTCTTGAAGCACATGAAGTCCACCCATAACATGCACACCCCTTAACCCCTAGGCACAGGATGGAGTTCCACCTCCATCATCCCCCTCCCACAGGAACCAATCAGTAAGAGAACACACAGCCCATTCTTTTCATCTGTCCTTAGGGTGAAATAAATAACCTTGATGACCTAAAAGAAGAACCTTAGACAATCTAAGACACCTCAAATCAGTATAACACTAAGCACACCTACCTTCAGGAAATCCAACACAACAGCTAGAACATCCAACATCATTCAGCTGTGAAACATTAAAGAGCATGTCCACTGTTAAACACTACTGTCCCAAAGTTCCCTCTTCTGTCCTATGAAGCCCAAGCCCCTGGATACACAGTACCAACTACCCAGGAGATAGTGTCTCAATTTTTCTGATGAAAGGCTATCTGACCCTGTAGAGATTTGTCTGATTTCATTTATTACCAGGTCTCCTCTATGAGTTCTGATCAAATACCCATTCCCAGAGCAGAAATTTCTGGCAATGACAAGAAGACACTGCTTTCCTGCTTGCAACATCAGAAGAGAGTCTTGAAGAAATAAGAGGACAAACTGCTCAAAGAAGCAGTATCCGAGGGCTCTGTAACCATGGAAGAATCTCAGTACAAGCAGGAAAGTAACAAAAAGGTAGCTCAGGATGAAGGTCAAGAGGACAAGGACACCATCTTCAAAACAATAGAAGCTATAGTGGCAAAGCTGATGGAGCTTGAAACCAAGCCAGAGAGTACCTTCAATTATGGTAAGTACAAGAGCAACCCCAGCTCATCACTCTGTGACCCCTTCATCACCACTGAACCCTCCTGCCAAGGTTTCCATGGGCAGTTTAGCCTCCTGTCAAAGGAGTTCACAGGTCCAGGAGAACAGGAAGGCTTTCAGAAGCCCCTAACTGAACTCTACAGTATACTTTGTTCTACAGAAGTACATGCTCAGGTTCCCATGTGATGCTCAAAGCCCCTTGGAAGGAGCACCCTGAAGATGTACTGGGGAGAATCAGGCATGCAGAGGTCTCTAAGAAGGTCATCATAGAGGCTGAGGCAGCTCCAGAGAAGAACAATTAGGGACACCAACATTAAAAGCCTAGACTTTAGATCGCCAATCCTCCTCAATGTATCCATCTGGTAAAGGTGCATATGAGCATCTGCCTCCTTAGGCTGTAGCAGTTGAGTGATAATCCATGTCAAGTATTAAACAGCCTGATAGTCAATAATTGCTCAATAATTCTAAGTACAAGACCATGCTATTGTTGCAGTTATTATAGTGTGCAACCCTAAAAGACAGAAGCTCAAAACCACACATGAGGGAGCTGAGGTTTGGAAAGGAATAGAGACTCACACAGAGGACCAGACTAGACCCAGGAGGGGTATGTGAGCTTCATGGTCCCAAAGAAGGACAGTTTCACAGCAGTATTTATGAATGCCTCATTGTGCCCATGTGTCCATGGAGAAGGGTATGAGGGTAAGCATGAAGGACCCCAGCAGTCCTGCCTACCTCCTACACCTGCTTCTCTGACCAACACACAACCACTGTCTCCTTCACATAGGACATTCTTCCTCATTACTCAAACTAAGAAAAGGAGAGAGAGAGAGAGAATAAAGGAAGGGGGAGGGAAGGAGGGAGAGAGGGAGGGAGGAAACAATGGAAGAAAGAAAGAAAAGAAAAAACCCTCAACATGCAGTCCCCTACCCTACACACCTCATCAAAGCTACCAAGCTCAGACCATGAGTCTGGGAGACATTTTCAAATATTAAAGGACAAATTAATTGAACACTAACAAGTCTGGATGCAGAAGAAGAAAAGTTTAACTAGCCTGAGAGCTGTGGATGGAACTTTGAGACATACACATATGGCTCTTCCCACGTGAGCTGCACCCCCACTCCTGGTGTGGGTCACTGGGACAAGGAACTCCAATGCAAGGCCAGAGCACCATGGTGGAGAGATAAGAGCCACAGACTAGAAATGATTCTCCTTGCTCTGCAGCAGTGACTGCATTTACAGGTGGGGAAAATGGAGCCCATGCAGGACAGCAGTGATCCTAGCCCAAATGGCACCCAGAGATCAGCTCAGAATCTGCTTGGGCACTGAAAATCCTGGGGTCAGGGAGGTCCTGAAGTTCCAAGAAGGTCATGTCTATTGAGGTGGACCAGAGCTCCTGCCTTCACTTCAGCCAGTTTCTTCTACTGAATTCCTTTATTTCATTTGCAGTTACACATACCATGCCTTTGCCTCCTCCTCTTTGTGAGGATCAAAATAGCCATCTCTCTCCAGTGTACAAGGTCTACAGAGAAGTTAACTTTTTAAAGCTCACAGTACATAGACACAGACATAGGGCTGGAATCTAGAACAATCAGTACCTAAGGAGTGGCTTTCTCCTCCTCCATCTACTGCTGCTCTGTGAAAGTCCTGCCTACACCCAACCCTTATCTTTCCTTCAAAGTTCATTCTTCCCACCCCACCTTGAGCTGGCAGAAACACAGATCACAGCCAGCCTGAGCTACACAGTGAAGTCTATTAAAGTTATTATCCAGAATTACTAGTGGCTTATCATGGTATTGGAACGGAAGCAGTTTATACAGGAAAGGCTCACAGATCAAGAGTGATCCATCAGGGAACAAAAGCCATAGCAACCATGATTGACATAGCTAGTCACATGTGCTAGTCGGGGAAAAGAGACAGATGAATGCTGCTGCTCAACTTACTTTTCCTTTCCTTTCAGTCCAGAACTCCAGCACTAGGAATGGTGATACATATAAATAGGGTGGATCTACCTAATTAATCTAACCCATCCATCACAAAACTTCCTGGGTATAATTGTTCTAGGTGCTTCTAGATTGTGACATTGACAGTGCTAGCCTGACACCATCTCACAGGATCATTGTAAGCGTTCAACGTATAAGTGTCATAAGCCCTGTGGGAGTTCTGTAACTAGATGCTTCCTCCCTGTGTTTCTCACTGGGAGAACCTATTCACTCCTTTGCCAAGGTTTTCCAGCACCAACCCACTTGAATATGAGCTTCCAGGTGAACTTACCCAATCTTCCAACATCAGAGGAGGTGACTGAGGACTGGAAACCTCAATCCAACCCACCACTAGCAATCAAGAAGGTTCAAGTTGACCTCTGGCTGAAAGATTAAACTCACTGCCCAGGTGAGATGAGCTCCTTAAGGTGACATAAAGACATGGGCAAAATACACAGCAAGAACCCAAGAAATGGAGAGCCCTAGACAGAACCTTAGAAATCCTGCCCCTGGAGTCTCACTGTTGGGCCTCACCACTGCTCCCAGGAGGCCCTTGGAGTTAAAGGTAGTATCTTCCATCATGAGAACACAGCTTGGCTTTCTGAGAAGACAACTGGCAAACAGAAGAATCCATTCCTCATCATTTAGGTGGCCAAGGGGTAATCAGGAGTTTCCTTACCACACCGTTCATGCCAGGCTCAATGCCAGGACTTAACTTACATCATGTTTACACTTCAATCTCACAGCCAACTTTGAGAGAGAGAAGACTATTGTCCCACCTTGGAGACAAGGAGGGCAAGGGTTAGCAAGATAAAGGCTCATAGTTGAAGAACAGTTGCTTTCCTTCACTGTCATACCCATTTTTGTAAATACACATTTATTAATTAATTGGACTAATTGTTTTTTACTTTTTATTATTCTTACCTCTTACAACACATTCTGGCCACAGCCTCCTCAGACTCCATTCCCCCTAATTCCCTCCCACACCTCCACATCTCCCTCCCAATCCACTCCTGCTCCACTTCACTTCAGAGAAGAGTAAGCTTCCCAGGAATATCAACTGAACACAACATTCAAGATGAAATGAACCAGGTGCAATCCCTCATCTCAAGGCTGACCAAGGAAACCCAGTAGGAAGAACAGGGTTCCAAGAACAGACAGTAATCAAAGACATTGCCTCTCCAACTGTTTGTAGTCCCAGAAAAATACCAAACCAAACAACCACAGCATATATGCAGAGGACATAGTTTAGACCTATGCAGGCTCCATGACTGTCACTTCAGTCTCTGTGAGACTCTGTGAGCCCTGCTTAGTTGATTGTGTTTCATGGGCTCTGATCGCCTGTTGTCCTTAAACCCACAAGCACCTACCATCCTTTCTCTCCCTTTTCCAAGGGGTTCCCCAAGCTCCATCTAGAAATCCTGCACCTGCAGTCTCACTTCAGGACCATGGCACTGCTCCCAAGAGGCCCCTGGAATTAAGGGCAGTGTCCTTGCCCTTATGTCTGCCTGTGGGTCTCTGTATTTTCTCCCATCAACTTCAAGAGGAAAACTCTCTGATTGGTGATGGAGCTAAGGCAGCAACCTCTGAGTACAACAGAATATCATTAGGAATCATTTCATTGACATTTTATTGCTGTTCCATCATGTTTGGTTCTATCCTAGGTCTCTGAGCCATCATGATTCCAATTCCTGGCCATCCAGGCCCTGTAGGCATGGGCTTCCTCTTTGGCCAGGGCCTTAAGTTAGAAATTCATTGACTGGCCACTTCATCAAGCATATTTTGCATATACAACAGCTTGTGGGACAAAGGTTTTGTGAGTGGGTTGGTTTCCTAGTCCTACAACTGGAAGCTTTGCCTAGTTAAAAAAACGAATAATGCAGGCTCCATACCCACCAAGTCAGTCTGATGACTTTACCACCACATATGGCTTGTGTCTCATGGCTTTTCCTTCATATGTAGCATTCAGTAACCTCTCTATGCTCTGAATATTTAGTGTTGTAACTGTCTCTCCTGGGAAGTTGCTTTTCTGGTGCTTTCTTTTGTTTGTTTGTTTGCTTGCTTGCTTGTTTTTGGTTTTATTTTTGTGCTTCTTATATCTATAGTAGTTTGTCTTCCCAGATTTTATTTTGATCTTATTGAAGATCTGGCCTGTGCATTGACATGGGGGTCCTCTCCCCTCATTCACTTTTGCCTAGAAATGGAAGATTTGGCATTTTGTGGCATCTCTACACTTCCTACCTGTGTATTTGTGGTTTTTATCAATTTTTAAAATATTATTTACTCATGTGGTCTACCTTCTATGCATTTTATAATATCTTCTACTTTATGCAGTCTATTTGTAAGAGTTTCTTTGAATTTTGCAATTGTGTTATTGAGCTTTTCATTTGACCTTCATTCAGTTGAGTTTTCTTCAATATTCCTATCTTTTTTAACTCAGTTTTCAAATCACAGGTTTTAAATCATTGTTGTTTTTCCAGCATTGTTCTTATTCTCTAGCATATCACTTGGGCACCTACCATCTTTGAGTTCATTCTCTTCAAGTTCATTGAGCTCTTTTTCTCTGACATCTTTAAACTCTCTGAGGTCTATGATTGCCACTATGTTCCATGTCCTGGTTCATCTTGGTAATTCTCATTGTAGAATGTTTCTTTGGACTGGGGAATTCAGAAGCAGCAAATGTTGTCTTAACTTTTTTCTTGTTATTGCAATGAGACCAGGGAAGATGGGTTATTTTCTTTTGTTGACAATTGTTGTTCTATGTCTAATATGGACATACCAAGTTGGGTTGACACACAGGATATATTACCCAGCCTGAACCTGGAATTAAGAAGGGTGTAGATGAACCTCTCCAGCCTGGGCTGCAGTCCTGATTGTAGGACATAGGGTGGGTCTGGTTGTTGGAGAAGGTGCTTTTGGAGTAAGGGTTAACAGACTCACAAGGCTGAGCCTGAGCACAGGATGAGCCTGGAGGATAGATGTGATGCATACAGCCATGGGTTAACCAGAGTTTCCCAATGGTTGTGTCAGGGAGCACACAGAGAATGTGTAGTTCAAAAATTATGTCTCTGTGCCATGTGACTGGGCTACCATGGAGAGAGTGCTATGATCTAGTGAATGACAAAGAGAGAGGGACCAGGAGGTCATGATCCCTCTGATGTAACAGTGGGGCTATCAGGATTGGGCACTTAAGGTATGTGGGTTGGCGATGACAGAGAGTTCAGGTAGATTGTTTCCACACAGCCTGGATGAAATAAAGTGTAGTCAAGTGTATCCCATGTAGAAGGTAGAGTCAGAAGGAGATCAGGATCACTGGCAGTCAGTCACTGTGCAGTAACCACAGTGGAGGGGTGCTGTGTCTGGTTCTGCAAGTCGAGAATAATTTTTTTTGTTAGAAAATGGCACTTTATACACTGTACCTTGATCACATCCACTCTCAACTCCCCCAGGAGATCCTCCAGCACACACCCTCCCACTCTCATGTCCTCTCCCCTTCCCTTATGTTTTGTTGATGTTATCTTTGGTATTGATTTGTCAGCTACTCATTGTTGTTTTATTTAAACCTCTCAGTCCAGTTAGTGCTGCCTGGGAAAATATTGACCAAACTGATTGGTTTACACATGTGCATGTCTTGCACAAGCAACTGTATCTGTATTGAGTTCGTGAGTACAACAGTCATGTAATGTTCAGAAAAGCACATCTCACTGCACTCCTTTCTGTCCTCCCGTTCTTTCATTCTTTCTGCTAAGTCATTTGAAATGTTCCCAGAGCCTTGATAAACTCATTTATATATCCCAGTTAAGACCAAGTACTGAACAAACATTTAATCAGAATTCTAATACTGAGTCTTATGTTAATTGATGACCACTGCACTGAGAAACTTATTTGGGCAAGGTTGATGTTAGTCTCTGAGTATAAACATAATCAGAAGTCAGTTTAACAATATGTCCATGTAGCAAAACAACAGAAAAAGGTCCTCTCCTAGGGCCCCTGAACTTCCACATCATGTGCTTCAGACCACATTCACAGTAGGTATTCACTAGGTATGAACTCCCTCCTGGAATTCAAATCTAATCAGAAGTTCCGCAATAGTAATCATAGAACAGTTGGTTGCCCTATACTCTTCATGTAACTATTGCACTAGTGAGCATAGCTTCTTTGGCAGGCCAGTATTGTAGCATTCAAGCTCAGCACCAGGGATTAATTCCATTGATGGCTTTTCTCCCCAAGTGGCCTCATACTATGTCCTAGTACTATAAAATCTAGCTAGTATATATGAAATGTCATGACTGTTTCAACTTGGTTTCTTTAAGTCCTGAATCCCCCCCCCCAAAAAAAATGTGGTGTCTTCAGCAACAGGGTCTAACTCTAGTTCCTTTAGACTATGAAGAATAACCACAACAGCCTTCTTTGTGTTTGGAGTTTCTGCTTCCTCCATTACCAGTAACTCTTTGGAAAGTACTCCTCGCTTGGCACTGAGATTTGGATTTACTAACTCATGTCTTCTCAGGACTGTAAGCTCATTGCTCAATACCCTACATTTATTTAAGTTATATTATTTTTTATAAAGGTCAAACTAGTTTATTTCCATAAGAAACATTCATACATTGTTAATCTGGCTTAGTCTGGAGTAATCTAACCCCACTCAAGCGTCTCCCTTGTCATACAATTCCAACGCTCCCTTCAAAATTCAAACCCATGGGGTTTTGTTTTGTTTTGTTTTGTTTGATTTGGTTTGGTTTGGTTTTTCTAGACAGGGTTTCTCTGTGTAGCCCTGGCTGTCCTGGAACTCACTCTGTAGACCAGGCTGGCCTTGAACTCAGAAATCTGCCTGCCTCTACCTACCAAGTGCTGGGATTAAAGGCGTGCTCCACCACTGCCCGGCGTCAAATCCAATTTTCATATGCGAAGTGTTCTACTCTGTCTGCACTAAAGATACTCACCAAGATCTGTGTGTTATGTATTACCCAGTCTCTCTTTTCTGTCCTGGAAACGGAAACCAAACCCAGACATATTTTCCTCCATTTAACGCACTGCGCTCCTCTGTTTACCACTGAGCACCTTGCTGAGCTTCACCTCTTCTGCCCTACTCTTGCTTCCTCCAACCAGCACAGCTGAGGATTCATCCTCCACATTGTGACCAGAGCACAAACTTCATTTCAGTATCTTCAAGGAACGCAAGAAAGACAGGCATTAAAGAAAGAAGAGCTCTTCCGGTCAGAAAATCACCTGGGTAGCAAGGGCGCAGGGTCGGCTGACACTCGCCAGCTACCCACAACACCCGCCACAGGATCTTAAGACTTCTGGTGAGTGGAACACAGCTTCTGCTCCAATCCAATTGCGCGCGGGACCTGAGACTGCATTAGTTAGGGAAGCAGAAACCGGCCTGAGTAGGGCCACAGGCCTCATCCGGCTGGATCAGCACCGGGGTAGCTAGAGCGCAGGGTCGGCTGACACCCGCCAGCTACCCACGACCCCCACCACAGGATTTTGAGACTGCTGGTGAGTGGAACACAGCTTCTGCTCCAGTCCAATCACGCGGGACCTGAGACTGCTTTGGTTGGGGAGGGAGAAATCCGGCCTACATAGGGCCACGAGCCTCTTCCGGTCAGAAAAGCACCGGGGTAGCTAGGGCGCAGGGTCGGCTGACACTCGCCAGCTACACACAACACCCGCCACAGGATCTTAAGACTTCTGGAGAGAGGAACACAGCTTCTGCTCCAATCCAATTGCGCACGGGACCTGAGACTGCATTAGTTAGGGAAGCAGAAACCGGCCTGAGTAGGGCCACAGGCCTCATCCGGCCAGATCAGCACCGGGGTACTGCCAGCTACCCACGACCCCCGCCACAGGATGTTGAGACTGCTGGTGGGTGGAACACAGCTTCTGCTCCAATCTTTAAACAGTGACAACGACAACAACTAACCCCAGAGATTACCAGATGGCGAAAGGTAAACGTAATAATCTTACTAACAGAAACCAAGACCACTCACCATCATCAGAACCCAGCACTCCCACTTCGCCCAGTCCAGGGCACCCCAACACACCGGAAAAGCTAGACACGGATCTAAAAGCATATCTCATGATGATGGTAGAGGACTTCAAGAAGGACTTTAATAACACACTTAAAGAAATACAAAGGAACACTGGTAAACAGGTAGAAGACAATAAAGAGGAAGCACAAAAATCCCTTAAAGAATTGCAGGAGAACACTGCTAAAGAGTTACAAATCCTTAAAGAAAAACAGGATAACCTAATCAAACAGGTAGAAGTCCTTAATGAAAAACAGGAAAACACATCCAAACAGATGATGGAAATGAACAAAACCATACTAGACCTAAAAAGGGAAGTAGACACAATAAAGAAAACCCAAAATGAGGCAACACTGGAGATAGAAATCCTAGGAAAGAAATCTGGAACCATAGATACGAGCATCAGCAACAGAATACAAGAGATGGAAGAGAGAATCTCAGGTGCAGAAGATTCCATAGAGAACATCTGCACAACAATCAAGGAAAATGTAAAATACAAAAAGATCCTAACTCAAAACATCCAAGAAATACAGGACACAATGAGAAGACCAAACCTACGGATAATAGGAGTGGATGAGAATGAAGATTTTCAACTCAAAGGACCAGCAAACATCTTCAACAAAATTATAGAAGAAAACTTCCCAAATCTAAAGAAAGAGATGCCCATGAACATACAAGAAGCCTACAGAACTCCAAATAGACTGGACCAGAAAAGAAATACCTCCCGACACATAATAATCAGAACAACAAATGCTCTAAATAAAGATAGAATACTAAAAGCAGTAAGAGAAAAAGGCCAAGTAACATATAAAGGCAAGCCTATCAGAATTACACCAGATTTTTCACCAGAGACTATGAAAGGCAGAAGATCCTGGACGGATGTTATACAGACACTAAAAGAACACAAATTCCAGCCCAGGCTACTATACCCAGCCAAACTCTCAATTAACATAGATGGAGAAACCAAAGTATTCCACGACAAAACCAAATTCACACATTATCTCTCCACGAATCCAGCCCTTCAAAGGATAATAACAGAAAAAAACCAATACAAGGACAGGAACCACGCCCTAGAAACAACAAGAAGGTAATCCCTCAACAAACCTAAAAGAAGACAGCCACAAGAACAGAATGCCAACTTTAACAACAAAAATAACAGGAAACAACAATTACTTTTCCTTAATATCTCTTAATATCAATGGACTCAACTCCCCGATAAAAAGACATAGACTAACAAACTGGCTACACAAACAAGACCCAACATTTTGCTGCTTACAGGAAACTCATCTCAGAGAAAAAGATAGACACTACCTCAGAATGAAAGGCTGGAAAACAATTTTCCAAGCAAATGGTATGAAGAAACAAGCTGGAGTAGCCATTCTAATATCTGATAAGATTGACTTCCAACCCAAAGTCATCAAAAAAGACAGGGAGGGACACTTCATACTCATCAAAGGTAAAATCCTCCAAGAGGAACTATCAATCCTGAATATCTATGCTCCAAATACAAAGGCAGCCAGATTCATTAAAGAAACTTTAGTAAATCTCAAAGCACACATTGCACCTCATACAATAATAGTGGGAGACTTCAACACACCACTTTCACCAATGGACAGATCATGGAAACAGAAACTAAACAGGGACACAGAGAAACTAAGAGAAATTATGAATCAAATGGATCTGGCAGATATCTACAGAACATTCTATCCTAAAACAAAAGGATATACCTTCTTCTCAGCACCTCATGGTACCTTCTCCAAAATTGACCACATAATTGGTCACAAAACAGGCCTCAACAGATACAAAAACATTGAAATTGTCCCATGCATCCTATCAGATCACCATGGACTAAGGCTGATCTTCAATAACAAAATAAATAATAGAAAGCCAACCTTCACGTGGAAACTGAACAACACTCTTCTCAATGATACCTTGGTCAAGGAAGGAATAAAGAAAGAAATTAAGGACTTTTTAGAGTTCAATGAAAATGAAGCCACAACATACCCAAACTTATGGGACGCAATGAAAGCATTTCTAAGAGGAAAACTCATAGCTCTGAGTGCCTCCAAAAGGAAACTAGAGAGAGCACACATTAGCAGCTTGACAACATACCTAAAAGCACTAGAACAAAAGGAAGCAAATTCACCCAAGAGGAGTAGACGGCAGGAAATAATCAAACTCAGGGGGGAAATCAACCAAGTGGAAACAAGAAAAACTATTCAAAGAATCAACCAATCAAGGAGCTGGTTCTTTGAGAAAATCAACAAGATAGATAAACCCTTAGCCAGACTCACTAGAGGACACAGGGAAAGCATCCTAATTAACAAAATCAGAAATGAAAAAGGAGACATAACAACAGATCCTGAAGACATCCAAAACACCATCAGATCCTTCTACCAAAGGCTATACTCAACAAAACTAGAGAACCTGGATGAAATGGAGAAGTTCCTAGACAGATACCAGGTACCAAAGTTGAATCAAGATCAGGTTAATGATCTAAACAGCCCTATATCCCCCAAAGAAATAGAAGCAGTCATTAATAGTCTCCCAACTAAAAAAAGCCCAGGACCAGATGGGTTTAGTACAGAGTTCTATCAGACCTTCAAGGAAGATCTAATCCCAGTTCTTCACAAACTATTCCACAAAATAGAAACAGAAGGTACTCTACCCAACTCATTCTATGAAGCCACAATTACTCTGATACCTAAACCACAAAAAGACCCAACAAAGATAGAAAACTTCAGACCAATATCCCTTATGAATATTGATGCAAAAATCCTCAATAAAGTTCTTGCTAACCGAATCCAAGAACACATCAAAACAATCATCCATCCTGACCAAGTAGGTTTCATCCCAGGGATGCAGGGATGGTTCAATATATGGAAATCCATCAACGTAATCCAGTATATAAACAAACTCAAAGACAAAAACCACATGGTCATCTCGTTAGATGCGGAAAAAGCATTTGACAAGATCCAACACCCATTCATGATAAAAGTCTTGGAAAGATCAGGAATTCAAGGCCCATACCTAAACATGATAAAAGCAATCTACAGCAAACCAGTAGCCAACATCAAAGTAAATGGTGAGAAGCTTGAAGCAATCCCTCTAAAATCAGGGACTAGACAAGGCTGTCCACTTTCTCCATACCTATTCAACATTGTACTTGAAGTCCTAGCCAGAGCAATTCGACAACAAACAGATGAATGGATGCAGAAAATGTGGTACATTTACACAATGGAGTAATACTCAGCTATTAAAAAGAATGAATTTATGAAATTCCTAGGCAAATGGTTGGACCTGGAGGGCATTATCCTGAGTGAGGTAACCCAATCACAAAAGAACTCAAATGATATATGCTCACTGATAAGTGGATATTAGCCCAGAAACTTAGAATACCCAAGATATAAGATACAATTTGCAAAACACATGAAACTGAAGAAGAACGAAGACCAAAGTGTGGACACTTTGCCCCTTCTTAGAATTGTAAACAATCACCCATGGAAGGAGTTACAGAGACAAAGTTTGGAGCTGAGACAAAAGGATGGAACATCTAGAGACTGCCATATCCAGGGATCCATCCCATAATTAGCCTCCAAACGCTGACACCATTGGGTACACTAGCAAGATTTTCCTGAAAGGACCCTGATATAGCTGTCTCTTGTGAGACTAGGCCGGCCGGGGCCTAGCAAACACAGAAGTGGATGCTCACGGTCAGCTATTGGATGGATCACACGGCCCCCAATGGAAGAGCTAGAGAAAGTATCCAAGGAGCTATAGAGATCTGTAACCCTGTAGGTGCAACAACATTATGAACTAACCAGTACCCCAGAGCTCTTGACTCTAGCTGCACATATATCAAAAGATGGCCTAGTAGGCCATCACTGGAAAAAGAGGACCATTGAAAATGCAAACTTTATATGCCCCAGTGCAGGGGAACGCCAGGGCCAAAAAGTGGGAATGGGTGGGTAGGGAAGTGGGGGGGGGGGTATGGGGGACTTTTGGGATAGCATTGGAAATGTAATTGAGGAAAATACGTAATAAAAAATTAAAAAAAAAGATTTACATCAATTCTGGGTACACAGAACCAAAGGATGCTTGGTAAGAGAGCGGGCGATGCCAGTATAAGACAGGAGTTCCTACTTTCCCAATCTGCTGGTGGCATTTTTGTCTTATTGACAGTATCTTTGACCTTATAGAAACTTTGCAATTTTATGAGGTTCCATTTGTCGAGTGTTGATCTTACAGCACAAGCCATTTCTGTTCTGTTCAGGAATTTTTCCCCTGTGCCCATATCTTTGAGGCTTTTCCCCACTTTCTCCTCCATAAAATTCAGTGTCTCTGGTTTTGTGTGGAGGTAAGAGCTCAAGAAGCTGGACTCCAGAAAATCAAATAACCCCATTAAAAAATGGGGGTACTGAGCTAAACAACGAATTCTTAACTGAGGAATACCGAAGGGCTGAGAAGGACTTGAAAAACATGTTCAATATCCTTAATCATCAGGGAAATGCAAATCAAAACAACCCTGAGATTCTACCTCAAACCAGTCAGAATGGCTAAGATCAAAAATTCAGGTGACAGCAGATGCTGGCAAGGATATGGAGAAAGAGGAACACTCCTCCATTGCTGGTGGGATTGCAAGCTGGTACTGATTTCCACTCTGGAAATCAGTCTGGCGGTTCCTCAGAAAATTGGACATACTACTACCAGAAGATCCAGCAATTCCTCTCCTGGGCATATACCCAGAAGATGTTCCAACTGGTAATAAGGACACATGCTCCACTATGTTCATAGCAGCCTTGTTTATAATAGCCAGAAGCTGGAAAGAACCCAGATGTCCCTCAACAGAGGAATGGATGCAGAAAATGTGGTACATTTACACAATGGAGTACTACTCAGCTATTAAAAAGAATGAATTTATGTAATTCCTAGGCAAATGGATGTATCTGGAGGATATCATCATGAGTGAGGTAACCCAATCACAAAAGAAGTCACTTGATATGCACTCACTGATAAGTGGATATTAGCCCAGAAACTTAGAATATCCAAGATACAATTTGCAAAACACAAGAAAATCAAGAAGGAAGACCAACATGTGGATACTTCATTCCTCCTTAGAATAGGGAACAAAATACCCATGGAAGGAGTTAAAGAGACAAAGTTTGGAGCTGAGATGAAAGGATGGACCATCCAGAGACTACCCCACCTGGGGATCCTTCCCATAATCAGCCACCAAACACAGACACTATTGCACATGCCAGCAAGATTTTGCTGAAAGGACCCTGATAAAGCTGTCTTGTGTGAGGCTATGCCAGTGCCTGGAAAATACAGAAGTGGATGCTCACAGTCGTCTATTGGATGGAACACAGGTACCCTAATGGAGGAGCTAGAGAATGTATCCAAGGAACTGAAGGGGTCTGCAACCTGATAGGTGGAACAACAATATGAACTAACCAGTACCCCCAGAGCTCGTGTCTCTAGCTGCATATGTAGCAGAAGATGGCCTAGTCGGCCATCATTGGTAAGAGAGGCCCCTTGGTCTTGCAAACTTTATATGTCCCAGTACAGGGGAATGCCAAGGCCAAGAAGTGGGAGTGGGTGAGGAGGGGAGCAGGGCGGGGGGAGGGTATAGGGGACTTTTGGGATAGCATTTGAAATGTCAATGAAGAAACTATCTAATAAAAAATTGGAAAAAAAAAAAAAGACAGGAGTTCCTGTCACCTGACTGTGAACTTAGCCATTCTGACTGTCATGAAGTGGAATCTCAGGGTTGTTTTCATTTGAATTTCCCTGATCACTATGTATGTTGAACATTTCTTTAGGTACTTCTCAGCCATTCAGTATTCCTCAGTTGAGAATTCTTTGTTTAGCTCTTTTTCCCATTTTTAATAGTTATTTGGTTCTCTGAAGTCTAGCTTCTTGAGTTCTTTGTATATATTGGATATTAGCCCTATATCAGATGTAGGATTGGTCTTTTCCCAATCTGTTAGGTGTCCTTTTGTCTTATTGACAGTGTCCTTTGCCTTAAAGAAGCTTTGCAATTTTATGAGGTACCATTGGTCAATTCTTCTTTTTAAAGCATAATCTTTTGGTGTTCTGTTCAGAAAATTTTCCCCTGTGACAATGTGCTGGAGGCTCTTCCCCACTTTCTTTTCTATTACTTTCAGTGTATCTGGTTTTATGTGGAGGTCCTTGATCCACATGGACTTGAGGTTTGTACAAGGAGATAAGAGTGGATTGATAACCATTGAGTAAGGCTGATCTTCAATAACAACATAAATAATAGAAAGCCAACATTCATGTGGAAGCTGAACAACACTAACTCAATGTTAACTTGGTCAAGGGGAAAGAAAAGAAAGAAATTAAAGACTTTTTAGAATTAAATGAAAATGAAGGCACAACATACTCAAACTTATGGGACACAATGAAAGCATTCCTAAGAGGAAAGCTCATAGCTCTGAGTGTCATCAAAAAGAAACTAGAGAGACCACACACTAGCAGCTTGACAGCACACCTAAAAGCTCTAGAACAAAAGGAAGCAAATTCATCCATGAGGAGTAGATGGCAGGAAATAATCAAACTCAGGGCTGAAATCAACCAAGTAGAAACAAAAAGAACTGTACAGAGAATCAACCAAAACAGGAGCTGGTTTTTTGAGAAAATCAACAAGATAGATAAACTGTTAGCCAGACCAACTAGAGGGCACAGAGACAGTATCCTAATTAACAAAATCAGAAATGAAAAGGGAGATAACAAGAAAACCTGATAAATCCAAAGCATCATCAGATCCTAATACAAAAGGCTATACTCAACAGAACTGGAAAACCTGGATGAAATGGACACTTTTGTAGACAGATACAAGGTACAAAAGTTAAATCAGGTTCAGATTAACGATCTAAAGAACCCCATATGCCCTAAAGAAATAGAAGCAGACATTAAGAGTCTCCCAACCAAAAACAGCCCAGGACCATATAGATTTAGTGCAGAGTTCTATCAGACCTTCAAGTAAGACATAATTGCAATACTCCTTAAACTATTCCACAAAAGAAGCTACAATTACTCTGATACCTAAATCACACAAAGATCCAACAAAGAAAGAGAACTTCAGACGAATTTCCCTTATGAATATCAATGCAAAAATACTCAATAAAATCCTCACAAACTGTATCCAAGAACACATCAAAACGATCATCAATCATGACCAAGTAGGCTTCATCCCAGGGATGCTGGGATGGTGCAATATATGGAAATCCATTAATGTAATCCACTTTAGAAACAAACTCAATGACAAAAAACATTAGATGCTGAGAAAACATTTGACAAATTCCAACACCTGTTCATGATAAAAGTCTTGGAAAGATCAGGAATTCAAGGCCCATACCTAAACATAATAAAAGCAATATACAGCAAACCAGTAGGCAACATCAAACTAAATGGAAAGAAACTTGAAACAATCCCACTAAAATCAGGGACTAGACAAGGCTGCCCACTTTCTCCCTATGTATTAAATATAGTACTTGAAGTTCTAGTCAGAGCAATTAGACAACAAAAGGAGATCAAAGGGATACAAATTGGAGAGGAAGAAGTCCTAATATCACTTTTGCAGATGATATGATAATATATAAGTGACCCCAAAAATTCTACCAGAGAATTCTTAAACCTGATAATCGGCTTTAGTACAGTAGCTGGATATGAAATTAACTCAAACAAATCAGCAGCCTTTCTCTACACAAAGGATAAACAGGCTGAGAAAGAAATTTGGGGAACAACACCCTTCACTATAGTCACAAATAATATAAAGTACCTGGGTATGACTCTAACTAAGGAAGTGAAAGATTTGTATGATAAGAACTTCAAGTCTCTGAAGAAACAAATCGAAGATCTCAGAAGATGGAAAGATCTCCCATGCTCATGGATTGGCAGGATTAATATAGTAAAAATAGCTATCTTGCCGAAAGTAATCTACAGATTCAATGCAATCCCCATCAAAATTCCAACTCAATTCTTCACAGAGTTAGAAAGGGCAATTTGCAAATTCATCTGGAATAACAAACACCCTAGGATAGCAAAAACTATTCTCAACAATAAAAGAACCTCTGGCTGAATCACCATGCCTGACCTCAAGCTGTACCACAAAGCAATTGGGGAAAAAAAAAAAAAAACGGCACAGTACTGGTACAGCGACAGACAGGTAGACCAATGGGATAGAACCAGTAGCCCCAGAGTCGTGTCTCTAGCTGCATATGTAGCAGAAGTTGGCCTAGTTGGCCATCACTGGGAAGAGAGACCCCTTGGTATTGCAAGCTTTATATGCCCCAGTACAGGGGAATGCCAAGGCCAAGAAGCAGGAGTGGGTGGGTAGGGGAGCAGGGCGGGGAGAGGGTATAGGGAACTTTCAGGACAGCATTTTAAATGTATATAAAGAAAATATCTAATAAAAAAAAAAAAACAAATTCCAGTCCTGTAAAAAAAAAGACCCAGAAATGAACCCACACACCTATGGTCACTTGAACTTTGACAAGGGAACTAAAACCATCCAGTGGAAAAAAAAACAGCATTTTCAACAAATGTTGTTGGCACAACTGGTGGTTAGCATGTAGAAGAATGGGAATTGATCCATTCTTATCTCCTTATACAAAGCTCAAGTCTAAGTGGGTCAAGGAACTCCACATAAAACCAGAGACACTAAACTTAGAGAGGAGAAAGTGGGGAAAAGCCTCGAAGATATGGGCACAGGGGAAAAATCCTGAACAGAACAGCAATGGCTTATGCTGTAAGATCAAGAATCGACAAATGGAAGTCGGGCATGGTGGCACATGCCTTTAATCCCAGCACTCGGGAGGCAGAGGCAGGTGGATTTCTGAGTTCAAGGCCAGCCTGGTCTACAAAGTGAGTTCCAGGACAGTCAGGGCTATACAGAGAAACCCTGTCTCAAAAATCAAAAAAAAAAAGAAAAAAGAAAAAAAAGAATTGACAAATGGAACCTCATAAAATTGCAAAGCTTCTGTAAGGCAAAAGACACTGTCAATAAGACAAAAAGGCCACCAACAGATTGGAAAAGGCTCTTTACCAATCCTAAATCAGATAGGGGACTAATATCCAATATATAGAAAGAACTCAAGAAATTGGACTCCAGAAAATCAAATAACCCCATTAAAAATGGGGTACAGAGCTAAACAAAGAATTCTTACCTGAGGAATACCGAAGGGCTGAGAAGCACCTGAAAAAATGTTCAACATCCTTAATCATCAGGGAAATGCAAATCAAAACAACCCTGAGATTCCACCTCACACCAGTCAGAATGGCTAAGATCAAAACTCAGGTGACAGCAGATGCTGGCAAGGATGTGGAGAAAGAGGAACACTCCTTCATTGTTGGTGGGATTGCAAGCTTGTGAAAGCACTCTGGAAATCAGTCTGGCGGTTCCTCAGAAAACTGGACATTGTACTACTGGAGGATCCAGCAATACCTCTCCTGGGTATATATTCAGAAGATGTTCCAACTAGTAAGAAAGACACATGCTCCACTATGTTTATAGCAGCCTTATTTATAACCAGAAGCTGGAAAGAACCCAGATGTCCCTCAACAGAAAATGTGGTACATTTACACAATGGAGTACTACTCAGCTATTTAAAACAATGAATTTATGAAATTCTTAGGCAAATGGATGGATCTGGAGGATATCATCCTGAGTGAGGTAACCCAATCACAAAAGAACACACATGATATGCACTCACTGATAAGTGGATATTAGTCCAGAAACTTAGAATATCCAAGATACAATTTGCAAAACACATGAAACTCACGAAGAAGGAAGACCAAAGTGCGGATACTTCATTCCTTCTTAGAATGGGGAACAAAATACCCATGGAAGGAGTTACAGAGACAAAGTTTGGAGCAGATCCTGAAGGAATGACCATCCAGAGACTTCCCCACTTGGGGATCCATCCCATAAACAACCACCAAACCCAGACAGTAGGCAGATGCCAACAAGATTTTGCTGACAGTACTCTGATATAGCTATCTCCTGTGAGGCTCTGCCAGTGCTTTGCAAATACAGAAGTGGATGCTCACAGTCATCCATTGGACAGAGCACAGGGTCCCCAATGTAGGAGCTAGAGAAAGTACCCAAGGAGCAGAAGGGGTTTGCAGCCCTATAGGAGGAACAACAATATGAACTAACCAATACCCCTAGAGTTCCCTGGAACTAAACCACCATTCGAAGAAAGCACATGGATGAGACTCATGTCTCTAGCTGCATATGTAGCAGAGGATGGCCTAGTGGATCATCAATGGGAGGAGAGGCCCTTGGTCTTGTGAAGGTTCTATGCCCAGTATAGGGGAATGCCAGGGCCAAGAAACAGGAGTGGGTGGGTTGGGGAGCAGGGGGAGGGGGAGGGGGTAGGGGATTTTCGGAGAGTTAACTAGGAAAGGGGATAACATTTGAAATGTAAATAAAGAAAATATCTTTAGAAAAAAAAAACCAACCTTGAGGACAGGTGCTCTGATCCCCAGCATCCTCACAGATGCCTGCTGGGCATGGTTACAGGTTTGTAATCCCACATTTCAGAAACACTAAACAGGAAATGTTCTGGGTTAGCTGTCTAGCTGGACTAGCCACACCCATAAGCTTTCAGACACATGAGTCCACTTGCATATGAACATGCACACACACCACACACCTACAGAAAAACAAGATGATGTTTGTGAGATTCAAAAACCGAATGTGACATTTAGGAGACTTCTGGTTCCCCCCAGTTTATATATATATATATATATATAGAGAGAGAGAGAGAGAGAGAGAGAGAGAGAGAGAGAGAGAGTTGTGTGTGTGTGTGCGTGCATGTGTTTGTGTTTGTGTATACATACATACATACACAGTGTTTGTGGTCTAAGGAATTTACTGAAATGAGCAGACTGTGGCTGGGCAGGTGTATTAGTTAGGGTTTTACTGCTGTGAACAGACACTATGACCAAGGCAAGTCTTATAAAAAAACAACATTTAATTGCGGCTGGCTTACAGGTTCAGAGGTTCAGTCCATTATCATCAAGGTGGGAGCATGGCAGTATCCAGGCAGGCATGGCGCAGGAGGAGCTGAGAGTTCTATGTCTTTATCCAAAGGCTGCTAGTGGAAGACTGACTTCCAGGCAACTAGGGTGAGGATCTTATACCCACACCCACAGTGACACACCCATTCCAACTAGGTCACACCTATTCCAACAAGGCCACACCTTCAGATGGTGCCACTCCCTGGTCCAAGGATATACAAACCATCACACTCCACTCCCTGGTCCCCATAGACTTGTTCAAAAACATGAGTCTATGGGGGCCATACTTAAACATAGCATAATGCAAAATGCATTTAGTGCAACTTTCAAAGTCCTCATAGTCTATAGCAGTTGCAACAATGTTAAAAGTCCAAAGTTCAAGGTCTCTTCTGAGATTCATTCAACTTAATTAACTGTAATCCCCAAAGCAAGGCAGGAAACCAGCTGGGCAAACTCCAAACTCTGCATCTCCATGGCTGATGTCAAAGTGGTCTTCAGATCTCCACTCCTTTTTCATCTTTTTTGACTGCAACAAACTGCTTCCTCCTGGGCTGGTTCCACTCCCTGTTAGCAGCTTTCCTCAGCATGTGTCCCATGGCTCTGGCATCTTTAACATCTTTGAGTCTCCAAGGCAATTTCAATGTTACAGCTTCTTCTTTCAGTGTCTGGGATTCCACTTGATCTTTTGGACTCCTCCTAAGGTCTGGCATCACTTCTCCATCTCTGTCCTCTGTAGCACTCTATGCTCAGGTTGATCCACTCCATTACGGCTGCTGTTCTTGGTGATCATCCCATGGTACTGACATCTCCAATACACTGGGGTGTTCCACTCCCACTAGGCTTCACCAATAGCCTCTCATAGGCTCTCTTCAGGGTGCCAAGCCTCAAATCCTTTCCATGACCCCTTCAATCCTGGGCCATCAACTACAGCTGAGGCTTCACCTTCTCCAATGGGCTTCCCTGGCCTCTCACAGTGCTAAGCCTCAGCTTCTCTCCATGATCCCTTCATTCCTTCACAAGCAGTACCACCTGAGTACTCTTACACATTATCAAGTCCAGCAGCAGCATGAGCTACAACCTTATCTATCTCTGGAACACAGCTTCTTTGTGCTCCCAGAAAACAATTTCCAGAAGATTTCACCGCAACGATGCTGGTCTCTTCTTAATCACCGCTAATTCCTTAGCTCCAGCTAACCAGCATCAATTTTCCCAGTAGTTCCTTCCATTCTTAACTCTAGAGCCAGAGGCACAATGGCTGAAGCTGCCGCGTTCTGCTGCTTACAGGAACTAGAATATGATCCCCTTGTATTATTACATTATCACTAGCTTTATGTTTTCTAAATCCTTCATTGCCTAAGCTTGGCTATCCTGGTTCTTGCTCTGTAGATTGACCTTGAATGTAGAGATCAGCATGCTTGTCTCATGGGATTAAAGGTGTGTACCACCATGCCTGGATCTAATTTAGCTGGGTAGGATCTTGCCCCAAGGTCCCACTCCCTTAATCTTTATCTCCTAGAACACAAGATTTTGCTCCATTTCACTTCCTGGTACTCCTTTAATACTCAAACCATATATTTTATATTTTTCCTTTCTAAGCTTGCTATACTTGTTCAAACTTTTCTTCATAAGACTTAACCAGAGAACAAAGTCTCTGCTGGGCTTTTTTGAAACTTCTTTTGTCAATGCAATTAATCCAAGTCTCTTCACCTTAGCCTCAGGCAAACTTTTCAGACAAGGGCAAAAAGTAGCCACATTCTTCACCAAAATACCAGAAAACCAGTCTTTATGCCACATTCTGAAATTCTTCTCCTTTGAAATCTCTTGGGCCAGGTCAACACAGTTCAAATTACTCACAGCAACAAAGTCTTCCATATTCCTACTAGGATGACCCATAAAGCCCCATTTAAAGCATTCCACTGCTTTCCAAATCCAAAGTCCCAAAATCCACATTCTTTCAAATAAAAGCATGGTCAGGCCTATCACAGCAATACCCCACTTCTGGTACCAACTTCTGTCTTAGTTAGGGTTTTACTGCTGTGAACAGACACTATGACCAAGGCAAGTCTTATAAAAAAACAACATTTAATTGCGGCTGGCTTACAGGTTCAGAGGTTCAGTCCATTATCATCAAGGTGGGAGCATGGCAGTATCCAGGCAGGCATGGCGCAGGAGGAGCTGAGAGTTCTATGTCTTTATCCAAAGGCTGCTAGTGGAAGACTGACTTCCAGGCAACTAGGGTGAGGATCTTATACCCACACCCACAGTGACACACCCATTCCAACTAGGTCACACCTATTCCAACAAGGCCACACCTTCAGATGGTGCCACTCCCTGGTCCAAGGATATACAAACCATCACAGCAGGCTATAGGGAAGGCAAGGAAGCACAGAGATCAAGAGCCCAAAACTGGGGGGAACCAGAAGCTATTGCTGACCTCGGACCTGTTGGCAAACTTCAGGTCCCACACTAATGGAAGAGGGAACTGAACTCAGACATGAGTCCTGTGGGCAGTCAGGCAGGGCTTTCTGCAAACCCGGAAGAAGCTCTCACCCTGACTCCTCCAGCCCAAGCATCTGCAGAGACTTAACAGGAAACAAGATGAAAAATGTTCAACTTCCACTCGCAGTGTTTAGAGGAAGTACATCTGCAGCTCTCTAACGCCTGCCTTCCTGAAAATGGGCCAGAGTCTCTTTCACTTTTGGAGACCAGTTTCTTAACTGAGGATCCTTGTTCAAAGACACACTCTCCAGTGGGCCCCATAGAGGAGCAGGGTGAGTAGTGGGACCCAGATTCCGCCAAACCACTTAGACCTGGGAGGGTAAGGGCTGGCCTCACTACACAAAAACAGACATGGGGATCTCAGCCTGAAAACCAGGGCCCAGGGCCCCAGCCTCTGCTTGGAGAGTCTGCAAGCCAGCTCTGATGGGTGATAGACTGGGTTCACCTGTCTGGTTCAAGTGCCTGCTCCTGTCATAGCCTATCCTGCATCCTCCCCTTAATCTGCAGGAATAACTCTCCTGAATGATGAGGTATTGAGAGGGAGGACCAGGAAAGAGAGAGAGAGAGAGAGAGAGAGAGAGAGAGAGAGAGAGAGAGAGAGAGAGAGAGAGAGAGAGAGAGAATCTATGCTATTTACATGGGGTGGTGTGGGAGAGCCAAGGTCCCCAGAGAACTAAGTTAGACAAAGTTAGTGAAGAAAACATAGTTGCCTTAGGACCATAACAACAGCACAGGGGTTAGAGTGGGTCCCCCTATATTATAATCTTGATTCCTCTGAGGCACAGGCTTCAGTGTCAGACCTGCCTTACCAAGTTCACTCCTGTACAAGTGCACTGAACTAATTTTCCTTTTATCCTTACATCAGGGCCTCTAAAAAACCTTGTGTCGGACTGTCCCCTGCATACATGTGGCCCTTTGGCTTTCTCTGGGTAATGTGCCTTCAATCAAATTATTAGTTGACTCCGTCTTGTTCCTCCTTTGTGGTGCCCAAGGACAGAGGACTTCCAAAGATTCCTTTGAAGAGGCTAGCCTTAACTTAGACTGAGCCTTTACTCCGCTCTGTCCTGTATCTTCCCACCTTACCCTGGGTCACAGTAATGGCTGAAGTAGTGATCTCCTTAGAGTGGAACTTTAGAAAAGGAAGATGAGGACATGGGATAGTGAGTGTCCTACATAGTCCATCATGCATCCTCCATCCCTGTGTTTCTGCCCACACATCCTCCCGTCCTTGGTACCCCAGCACCCCCTTTTCCAGACCCCAACTTCATCCCTTGATTTGTATCCTCTAATCCTCCCAACCATCATAATCTGACCCTGCAACCCTCCATCTTCTTACCTCTACATTTCCCCACTCTCATTGTCTACAAGTCCACCTTCATACACCTCCCTTTCCATCAGTTTCTCTGCCTAGGCTGAGGCAGTCTTCCCTGCTGTGGTTCTCCAAAGTTAAGAGACCTAGATCTCCTGCATACTGCTACTGTGGGGACTATGCCTTACTTCAGGAACAATATTGCTATGCACCAACAAACCCAACAAACCCAAGGGATGAACAGCACCCAAAGATTTGATGAAGCACCAGACCAAAAAAAAAAAAATCTACTGACTATTGTCTCCTACAGATGCACTTTGGGTTCCCTTTGACTATGCTCCTTCCCTTGATCTCTCCATTTCTTCTTATCCTCATATGTCATTTTTGCCCAGTCCTTTAGAAGTTATATATAAGATCCTCCTAGATCAAATCACTGACATCACTAGGTCTACATTAGTACAATGGCTGCCCTGGCTATGGGCCTACTGGGTCCCCTCTGCTCCATCTCATTGTACAGTTCACAGCCTCCTGTCTATACCTGTTTCAAAGGCTTCTCCAGAAGTAAATGGCAGCAATCACATGACTGATCCAGCAGAGCAGATCAAGTTCAAAATCTCTTTGCAGCACATGAAGTCCACCTTCAACATACATACCCCTAAACCCCTAGGAACAGGATGTAACTCCACCTCCATCATCCCCCTCACACAGGGACCAATCAGTAAGTGAACACACCACCCATTCCTTTCATCTGTTTTTGGTGTGAGATAAATAACCTTAATGACCTAAAAGAAGAAACTTAGACAGCTAAGAAACCCCAACTCAATATAAGGTTCAGCACACCTGCCTTCAGGAAAGCCAACACAACAGCTAGAACATCCACTGGCATCATTCAGCTATGAAATTTTAAAGAGCATGTCCACTGTTAAATACTCCTGTCTCAGTGTTCTCTCTTCTGCCCTATGAAGCCTAAGCCCCTGCACCTGGACACACAGTACCCACTCCCCAGGAGGGACATGTGTCTCAATTGTTCTGATCAAAGGTGATCTGACCTGTAGAGGTTTGTCTGCTTTCTTTTATCACTAGGTCTCCTCTATCATTTCTGATCAAACACCCATTCACAGAGCAGAACTACCTGGCAGAGGCAAGAAGCCACTGGTCTCCTGCTTGCAACAACAGAAGAACGTCTTGAAGCAATAAGAACACAAACTACTCAGAGAAGAACTATCTGAGGGCTCTGTCACCATGGAAGAATCTCAGTCCAAGCAGGAAAGTAGCACAAAGGTGGCTCAGCATGAATGTCAAGAGGATGTGGACCCAACCTTCAAAACAAAGAAACTTATGGAGGTGGAGCTAATGAAGCACAGAGTACAGCTAGAGAGGAACTTGAAGCTAAGTAAGTACACAAAGAGCCCCAATTGATCACTCTGTGGCTCCTTCATCACCACTGAGTCCTTCTGCCAAGGTTTCCATGGGCAGGTTATCATCCTGTCAAAAGAGTTCACAGGCCCCAGGAGAGGCTGGAACAGGAAGGCTTTCAGAAGCCCCTAACTGAACTCTACAGAACACTCTGATCTACAAAAGTGCATACTCGGGTCCCCATGTGATGCTCAAATGCCCCTAGAAGGAGCACCCTGAAGCTGTAATGGGGAGAGTCAGGCATGCAGAGGTCTCTGAGAAAGTTGGCATAGGGTTCAAGCCAGCTCTCGAGAGTGACACCATTGCTACATGCCCAGACTTTGGAGCTAGGCAGAGGCAAGGCTCCAGTCTTCCTAATTGTATCCATCTGGGAAATGAGAAGGCAAACAACTGTCTCCTTAGGCTGTAGCAGTTGAGAGATAATCCATGTCAAATATTAAACAGTCTGATATTCAATAAATGCTCAATAATTCTAAGTACAAGCCCATGCTATTTCTGCTGTTATGATAGTGTACAACTCTGTGGGACAGAAGCTCAGAGCCACACATGGGGGAGCTGAGGCTCAGAAAGGAATAGAGACTCACACAGAGGACCAGGGTAGATCCAGGAGAGTTGTGTGAACTTTGTAGTCCCAGAGTAGGGTTTCCAAGCAGCACCTGTGAATGTCTCATTGTCCCCCATGTGATCATCGAGAAGGGTATAAGGGCAAGCATGAAGGACCCCAGCAGTTCTCCCCGCCTCCTACCCCTGCCTCTCTGACCAACACACAACCACTGTCTCCTTCCAATAGGACATTCTTTCTCGTTACTCAGACCCACAAAGGTAAGAAAGAGCAAGCAAACGGGGGGGGGGGGGGGGCAAGGCCTCGACAGTCCCCTACCATATACAGCTCCTCAAAACTACTGAGCTCAGACCATGAGTCTTGGAGACATTTTCAGATCTGAAATGAGAAATTAATTGAAATCTAACAAGTCTAGATGCAGAAGAAACGGTTAATTAGCCTGTGTCTACCCTTATGTTTGCCTGTGGGACTCGGCATCTTCTCCAATCAGCTTCAGGAGGAAGATTCTGATGGTGATGGAGCTAGGCACCAGTCTCTTGAGTACAGCAGCATATCGTTAGGAATCATTTCGTTGACATTTCATTGTTGTTCAGTCACGTTTGTTTCTACCCTAGTTCTCTGGGTCTTCAAGCTTCCAGTTTCTGGCCCTGTAGGCATGGGCTCCCTCTTGTGGCTCGTGCCTCAAGTTAGACCAGTCAATCATTTGCCACTCCCACAAGCACATCTTGCAGGAAGGACAGCTTGTGGGTCAAAGGTTTTGTGGGTGGGTTGGTTTCCCAGTCCCACAACTGGAAGCCTTGCCTGGTTACAGAAAATGAGTAGTGCATGCTCTGTATCCACCAATACTAGGAAACAAATTGATTCCTCTGTCTTCCCCTCTCTGGCTTCATATCAGTCTGACGACTTTGCCCTCAGATATGACTTATGTGCATGACTTGTAGTATTCAGTAACCTCTACTATCTGTATGGGAAGTTGCTTTTCTCGTTTGTGGGCTCGTTTGTTCGTTCTTCTTTTTTTCTTCTTGTACCTATATGAGTTGGTCTTTCCTGATTTCTGTGATCTTATTGAAGATCTGGTCTGTACATTGACCTGAGAGTTCCATCCACCCATTCACTTTTGCCTGTAGCTATAAGATTAGTCATTTAGGGAGGTCCTAACATTTCCTACATGTTCATCTGAGTTTTTTTTATCAATTTTTAAAATATTATTTACTTATGTGGTCTAATCCCTATACTTTATAGTCTATCCTCTGCTTGATTCATTCTGATTATAAGACTTTCTTTGAATTTTTTAGTTTTGTTGCTGTTTTTCAATTTGATCTTAGTCCAGTTGAGTTTTTTCGTTATTCCTATCTCTTTTGAATTCAGTTTTCAAATCACAGATTTAAATCATTGTTGTTTCGTTCAGTACTGTGTTCTTGTTTGCTTGCACATCACTTGGGCACCTACCATCTTTGAGTTCATTCTCATCAAGTTCATTTGAGCTCGTTGTCTCTGCCTTCTTTTAACTCCCTAACTCTCTGAGGTCTATGATTGCCACTAAGCTCTGTAACTTGGTTCATTTTGGTAATTCTCACCATTTCTATGGACTGGTGGATTGGGAGGCAGCAAATGTTGTCTTGATTTTTCTTTTTGCTATTGCAATGAGGCCTGGGCATATGGGTTTTGTTCTTTTGTTTTTGTTCTATGTCTGATATGGACATACCAAGTTGGGCTGACACACAGGATGTATTACCCAGCCTGAACCTGGGGTTAAAAAGAGTGCAGATGGAACCCTATAGGTGGAACAACAATATGAACTAACCAGTACCCCCCACCCCCGGAGCTCCAGTGTCTAGCTGCATATGTATCAGAAGATGGCCTAGTCGGCCATCAGTGGAAAGAGAGGCCCATTGGTCGTGCAAACTTTATATGCCTCAGTAGGGGGAACGCCAGGGCCAAGAAGTGGGAGTGGGTGGGTGGGGGAGTGGGTGGAGGACTTTTGGGATAGCATTGGAAATGTAAATGAAATAAATACCTAATAAAAAAAAAAAAAGAAAGCAGATGGACCTCTTCAGCCTGGACTGCAATTCTGCTTGTAGGACCTGGGGTGGATCTGGTGGTTGGAAAGGGTGAAATCATGGCAGGGGCAGACAGAATCACCAGGCTGAGCCTGAGCACAGGGTGAGTCTGAAGGATAGATGTGATGCATACAGCCATGGATTGACCAGAGTTGTCTGATGGCTGTGTCAGGGTGCACACAGAGAATGTGTAGCTTAAAATTTTTGTCTCTGTGACATATGACTGGACAAGAGTGGAGACAGTTCTATGACCTAGTAAATGCCAAAGAGAGAAGAACCAGGAGGTCATGATCCCTCTGAAGCAATTGCAGAACTATCGGGATTGCATGCTTAAGGTATGGGGGTTGGCAATGATAGAGAGAGAGTTCAGGTAGATTATTTGTTGCTATACCACCCGGATGAGGTAAGGTGTAACCAGGTGTGTCCCCCGTAGAGGGAGAGTCAGAAGGAGATCAGAACCACTGGCAGCTGCCGAGCAGGAGCCACAGTGGACGGGTGCTATGGCTGCTTCTACAGCTCTAGAATGAATTGGTTTTGTTTGAAAACGTCATACTTTATACACTGTAGCTTGATCATATCCACTCCCAACTCCCCCAGGACACCCTCCACCACACCCTCCCCCTCTCATGTCCTCTCCCCTTTTTGTTTTGTTGATGTTATCATTGGCGTTGATTTATCTGCTACTCATTGTTGATTTAAACCTCTCAGTCCAGTCAATGCTACCTGATAGACTATTTGGGGCTATACTTGTACACATCTTGCACAAGCAACTGTATCTGTATTGAGTTCGTGAGGACAGCAGTCATGTAATGTTCAGAAAAGCACATCTCACTGCACTCCTTCCTATCCTTCTGCTCTTTCATTCTTTCTGCCAACTCACTTGAACTGTTCCCAGAGCCTTGCTAATCCCACTTAGATATTCCACTTAGGGCCAAGTATGACCCTAAGCTCAACACACATTTAATCAGAATTTTTACTCTAAGCCTCTATGTTAATTGCTGACCACTGCACAGAGAAGCTTATTTGGACAAGGTTTATGTTAATTCTGATTCAAAAGGCAGTTTAACAATATGTCCATTTAGCAAAACAACAGAAATAGGTCCTCTCCTAGGGCCCATGACCTCCTACACAATGGGCTTTAGACCACATTTATAGTACTAGGAAAGAGCTCCCCCCTGTGGAATTCAAATCTAATCAGAAATTCCTCAATAATAATCATAGAACTGTTGGTTACCTTATAAACTTCATGCAACTACTGCACTAGTGAGCATAACTTCCCTAGCGGGTCAGTATTGTAGCATTCAGGCTCGCCACTAAAGATTAATTCCATTGATGGTTTTTCTCCCCAAGTGGCTTCATACCATGTCCTAGGGCTATGAAAACCTACCCAGCATAGATGAAATGACATGACTGTTCCAACTTGGGTTCTTTAGGTCTTGTAACAAAAAATATGTGATGTCTTCAGCATCACGGTGTAAGACTACTTCTTTTAGACTCTGAAGAACAATGGCAACAGGCTTCTTTGTCTTCTGTCTTAGGAGTTTCTGCTTCCTCCATGACCAGTAAATCTTTGGGAGGTACTCCATGCTTGGCACTGGGATTTGAATTTAGTAACTCATGTCTTCTCAAGACTGTAATCTCATTGCTCAATAGTCTACATTTATTTAAGGTATATTTCTTTTATATATGTTTTTTATATTAAATATTTTTCTCATTTGCATTTCCAATGCTATCCCAAAAGTCCCCCATACCCTCCTCCCCCCACTCCCCTACCCACCCACTCCCACTTTTTGGCCCTGGAGTTCCCCTGCACTGGGGCATATAAAGTTTGCATGTCCAATGGGCCTCTCTTTCCGGTGATGGCCTACTAGGCCATCTTTTGATATATATGCAGTTAGAGTCAAGAGCTCCGGGGTACTGGTTAGTTCATAATGTTGTTCCATTTATAGGGTTGCAGATCCCTTTAGCTCCTTGGGTACTTTCTCTAGTTCCTCCATTGGGGGCCCTATGATCCATCCAATAGCTGACTGTGAGCATCCACTTACGTGTTTGCAAAGCCCTGGCATAGTCTCACAAGAGACAGCTATATCTGGGTCCTTACAGCAAAATCTTGCTAGTGTACGCAATGGTGTCAGCGTTTGGAGGCTGATTGTGCAATGGACCCCTGGATATGGCATGCTCTAGATGGTCCATCTTTCATCTCAGCTCCAAATTTTATCTCTGTAACTCCTTCTATGGGTGTTTTGTTCCCAATTCTAATAAGGGGCAAAGTGTCCAAACTTTGGTCTTCGTTCTTCTTCAGTTTCATGTGTTTTGCAAATTGTATCTTATATCTTGGGTATTCTAAGTTTCTGGGCTAATATCCACTTATCAGTGAGTACATAATGTGCGAGTTCCTTTGTGATTGGGTTACCTCACTCAGGATAATGCCCTCCAGGTCCAACCATTTGCCTAGGAATTTCATAAATTCATTCTTTTTAATAGCTGAGTAGTACTCCATTGTGTAAATGTACCACATTTTTTGTATCCATTCCTCTGTTGAGGGGCATCTGGGTTCTTTCCAGCTTCTGGCTATTATAAATAAGGTTTCTATGAACATAGTGGAGCATGTGTCTTTCTTACTAGTTGGAACATCTTCTGGATATATGCCCAGGAGAGGTATTGCCGGTTCATCCAGTAGTACTATGTCCAATTTTCTGAAGAACCGGCAGACTGATTTCCAGAGTGGTTGTACAAGCTTGCAATCCCACCAACAATGGAGGAATGTTCCTCTTTCTCCACATCCTCGCCAGCATCTGCTGTCAACTGAATTTTTCATCTTAGCCATTTTGACTGGTGTGAGATGGAATCTCAGGGTTGTTTTGATTTGCATTTCCCTGATGTTTAAGGATGCTGAACATTTTTTTCAGGTGTTTCTCAGCCATTCGGTATTCCTCAGGTTAGAATTCTTTGTTTAGCTCTGATCCCCATTTTTAATGGGGTTATTTGATTTTCTGGAGTCCACCTTCTTGAGTTCTTTATATATATTGGATATTAGTCCCCTATCTGATTTAGGATAGGTAAAGATCTTTTCCCAATCTGTTGGTGGCCTTTTGTCTTATTGACAGTGTCTTTTGCCTTCCAGAAGCTTTGCAGTTTCATGAGGTCCCATTTGTCAATTCTCGATCTTACAGCACAAGCCATTGCTGTTCTATTCAGGAATTTTTCCCCTGTGCCCATATCATTGAGGCTTTTCCCCACTTTCTCCTCTATAAGTTTCAGTGTCTCTGGTTTTATGTGGAACTCCTTGATCCACTTAGATTTGACCTTAATACAAGGAGATAGGAATGGATCAACTCGCGTTTTGCTACATGATAACCACCAGTTGTGCCAGCACCATTTGTTGAAAATGCTGCCTTTTTTCCACTGGATTGTTTTATCTCCCTTGTCGAAGATCAAGTGACCATAGATGTGTCAGTTCATTTCTGGGTCTTCAATTCTGCTCCATTGGTCTACTTGTCTGTCACTATACCAGTACCATGCAGTTTTTATCACAATTGCTCTGTAGTAAAGCTTTAGGTCAGGCATGGTGATTCCACCAGAGGTTCTTTTATCCTTGAGAAGAATTTTTGCTATCCAAGTTTTTTGTTATTCCAGATGAATTTGCAGATTACTCTTTCTAATTCGTTGAAGAATAGAGTTGGAATTTTGATACGGGTTGCATTGAATCTGTAGATTGCTTTTGGCAAGATAGCCATTTTTACAATGTTGATCCTGCCTATCCATGAGCATGCGAGATCTTTCCATCTTCTGAGATCTTCTTTAATTTCTTTCTTCAGAGACTTGAAGTTTTTATCATACAGATCATTCACTTCCTTAGTTAGAGTCACGCAAAGATATTTTATATTATTTGTGACTATTGAGAAGGGTGTTGTTTCCCTAATTTCTTTCTCAGCCTGTTTATTCTTTGTGTAGAGAAAGGCCAGTGACTTATTTGAGTTAATTTTATATCCAGCTACTTCACCAAAGCTGTTTATCCGGTTTAGGAGTTCTCTGGTGGAATTTTTAGGGTCACTTATATATACTATCATATCATCTGCAAAAAGTGATATTTTGACTTCTTCTTTTCCAATTTGTATCTCCTTGATCTCCTTTTGTTGTCAAATTGCTCTGGCTAGGACTTCAAGTACAATGTTGAATAGGTAGGGAGAAAGTAGGCAGCCTTGTCTAGTCCCTGATTTTAGTGGGATTGCTTCCAGCTTCTCACCATTTACTTTGATATTGGCTACTGGTTTGCTGTAGATTGCTTTTATCATGTTTAGGTATGGACCTTAAATTCCTGATCTTTCTAAGACTTTTATCATGAATGGGTTTTGGATTTTGTCAAATGCTTTTTCTGCGTCTAAGGAGAAGCTCATGTGGTTTTTGTCTTTGAGTTTGTTTATATAATGGATTACGTTGATGGATTTACATATCTTAAACCATCCCTGCATCCCTGGAATAAACCCTACTTGGTCAGGATGGATGATTGTTTTAATGTGTTCTTGGATTCGGTTAGCGAGAATTTTATTGAGTATTTTTGCATCGATATTCATAAGGGAAATTGGTCTGAAGTTCTCTATTTTTGTTGGATCTTTCTGTGGTTTAGGTATCAGAGTAATTGTGGCTTCATAGAATGAGTTGGGTAGAGTACCTTCTACTTCTATTTTGTGGAATAGTTTGTGAAGAACTGGAATTAGATCTTCTTTGAAGGTCTGATAGAACTCTGCACTAAACCCATCTGGTCCTGGGCTTTTTTTGGCTGAAAGACTATTAATGACTGCTTCTATTTCTTTAGGGGATATGGGACTGTTTAGATCATTAACTTGATCCTGATTTAACTTTGGAACCTAGTATCTCTCTAGAAGTTTGTTCATTTCGTCCAGGTTTTCCAGTTTTGTTGAGTATAGGCTTTTGTAGAAGGATCTGATGGTGTTTTGGATTTCTTCAGGATCTGTTGTTATATCTCCCTTTTCATTTCTGATTTGTTAATCAGGATGCTGTCCCTGTGCCCTCTAGTGAGTCTGGCTAAGGGTTTATCTCTCTTGTTGATTTTCTCAAAGAACCAGCTCCTCCTTTGGTTGATTCTTTGAATAGTTCTTCTTTCCACTTGGTTGATTTCGCACCTGAGTTTGATTATTTCCTGCCATCTACTCCTCTTGGGTGAATTTGCTTCCTTTCTTTCTAGAACTTTTAGGTGTGTTATCAAGATCCTAGGTTGTGCTCTCTATAGTTTCTTTTTGGAGGCACTCAGAGCTATGAGTTTCCCTCTTAGAAATGCTTTCATTGTGTCCCATAAGTTTGGGTATGTTGTGGCTTCATTTTCATTAAACTCTAAAAAGTCTTTAATTTCTTTCTTTATTCCTTCCTTGCCCAAGGTATCATTAAGAAAAGTGTTGTTCATTTTCCACATGAATGTTGGCATTCCATTATTTATGTTGTTATTGAAGATCAGCCTTAGTCCATTGTGGTCCTATATGATGCATGAGAAATTTTCAATATTTTTGTATCTGTTGAGGCCTGTTTTTTGACCAATTATATGGTTAATTTTGGAGAAGGTACCATGGGATGCTCAGAAGAAGGTATATCCTTTTGTTTTAGGATAAAATGTTCTGTAGATATCTGTTAAATCCATTTGTTTCATAACTTCTCTACCATCATCATGAGATATGCTTTTAAATCAGGAACTATCTTTTTGGGTGTGTTGGGGCGCCCAGGACTGGGTTGGGTGGGAGTGCTGCATTCTGATGATGGCGAGTGGTCTTGGTTTCTGTTAGGAAGATTCTTAATGTTTGCCTTTCACCATCTGGTAATCTCTGGAGTTAGTTGTTGTAATTGTCTCTGGTTAGAGCTTGTTCCTCAGGTGATTCTGTTAGCCTCTGTCAGCAGACCTAGGAGACTAGCTTTCTCCTGAGTTTCAGTGTTCAGAGTACTCTCTGCAGGCAAGCTCTCCTCTTGCAGGGAAGGTGCCCAGATATCTGATGTTCGAACCTGCCTCCTGGCAGAAGTTGTGATCCACTCACCAGAGGTCTGAAGATCCCGTGAAGGGTCCTGTGGGTACCTTGCGGGTGTCCGCAGACTCAGCACCCAAGGTAGCCCGGTGCTGGCGTGGACCGGAAGGGACTTGTGCCCCTGATGAGGCCGGGTTTTCTGCTTCCCTAATTAATGCAGTCTCAGGTTCCACGCGATTGGATTGTAGCAGAAGCTGTGTTCCACTCACCAGAGATCTTAAGATCCCATGGAGGGTCTTGTGGGTACCTTGCGGGTGTCTACAGACTCCACGCCCAATGTAGTCCGGTGCTGGCGTGGATCAGAAGGGCTTAAGGTATATTTCTGATTAAGGTCCAACTAGTTGGTTTCCATAAGGAACTTTCATACATTATTAATCTGGGTTAATCAATACATACCTACTCCTCTCCTTTGTCAAACAATCATTATCCTTTCTTCAACTTTGAACCCAATTTTCATTATGAGAGCTACACCGTGCATGTACATGTGAGTGTGTAGCAGTAAATCTCTGACCCAAATAACCCTGTGCAATGAAAACACGACTCAATTAAAATGAATACATGCTGTGTGCCTACATTGGGCAGTTCTACCACTACACTACTATATTCTCCAGCTATGAGATCCCTTATAACTTGCAGTTTCTCTAGGCCATGTGCTTCTGATCTGTTTTCTTTCCACCTCCTCTTCTTCAATCTTCCTCTCACTTCTTCATCTCCTCCTCCTTTCTCTCTCTCTGTCTCTAAAACCTTTTGCTCCACTTTTCCCTTCCACTGCCCAGTCACTGGCTCTAGCCTTTATTTTACAAGTTAAAATGAGGGGGGAAGGTTCACATGAAGTCACCTGAGTATGTGATTCATTCTAAGTCAGAGGCAGTCCCTCTTGGAGAAGCAGAATTAGCATCTAAATACAAACAGCACCAGGGCAATCCACAACATTTCCCCTTTTTACCAATTAAAAAGCTTTTTTTTCTCTTAGATATAATTTGAGTACAACTATTACCATTCTACAATTTATAAATGTAAGATAAACTTATCACCCAGTTCATCAATTTTGTCAATTAGATAAAGCACCCTACCATCTATCCTAACTTAAAAGGCTTATAATTCTACACCTAACTTATGTCCTGGTTTTAGACTGTATACCATCTGAAAACTATCCTCTCAAATCTCTATCATCTTTCTCTCTTTTTTTTTAATTAGGTAATTTCCTCAATTACATTTCCAATGCTATCCAAAAAGTCCCCAATACACTCCCCCCCCCAGTCCCCCACCCACCCTCCCCCACCCCTTGGCCCTGGCATTCCCCTGTACTGGGGCATATAAAGTTGGCAAGTCCAATGGGCCTCTCTTTCCAGTGATGGCCTACTAGGCCATCTTTTGATACAAATGCAGCTAGAGACAAGAGCTCTGGGGTACTGGTTAGTTCATAATAATGATCCACTATGGGGTTGCAGTTCCCTTTAGCTCCTTGGGTACTTTCTCTAGCTCCTCCATTGGGGGCCCTGTGATCCATCCAATAGCTGACTGTGAGTATCCACTTCTGTGTTTGCTAGGCCCCGGCATTGTCTCACAAGAGAGAGCTATATCTGGGTCCTTTCAGCAAAATCTTGCTAGTGTATGCAATGGTGTCAGCATTTGGAAGCTGATTATGGGATGGATCCCTGGATATGGCAGTCTTTAGATGGTCCATCCTTTCTTCACAGCTCCAAACTTTATCTCTGTAACTCTTTCCATGGGTGTTTTGTTCCCAACTCCAAGAAGGGGCACAGTGTCCACACTTTGGTCTTCATTCTTCTTGAGTTTCGTGCGTTTAACAAATTGTATCTTATATCTTGGGTATCCTAAGTTTTTGGGCTAATATCCACTTATCAGTGAGTACATATTGTGTGAGTTCCTTTATGAATATGTTACCTCACTCAGAATGATGCCCTCCAGATCCATCCATTTGCCTAGGAATTTCATAAATTCATTCCTTTTAATAGCTGAGTAGTACTCCATTATGTAAATGTACCAATTTTCTGTATCCATTCCTCTGTTGAGAGGCATCTGGGTTCTTTCCAGCTTCTGGCTATTATAAATAAGGCTGCTATGAACATAGTGGAGCATGTGTCCTTCTTACCGGTTGGAACATCTTCTGGATATATGCCCAGAAGAGGTATTGCTGGATCCTCTGGTAGTATTATGTCCAATTTTCTGAGGAACCGCCAAACTGATTTCCAGAGTGGTTGTACCAGCTTGCAATCCCACCAACAATGAAGGAGTGTTCCTCTTTCTCCACATCCTCACCAGCATCTGCTGTCACCTGAATTTTTGATCTTAGCCATTCTGACTGGTGTGAGGTGGAATCTCAGGGTTGTTTTGATTTGCATTTCCCTGATGATTAAGGATGTTGAACATTTTTTCAGGTGCTTCTCTGCCATTCGGTATTCCTCAGGTGAGAATTCTTTGTTCAGTTCTGAGCCCCATTTTTTAACGGGGATATTTGATTTTCTGGAGTCCACCTTCTTGAGTTCCTTATATATATTGGATATTAGTCCCCTATCTGATTTAGGATAGGTAAAGATCCTTTCCCAATCTGTTGGTGGTCTTTTTGTCTTATTGACAGTGTCTTTTGCCTTGCAGAAGCTTTGCAACTTTATGAGGTCCCATTTATCGATTCTCGATCTTACAGCGCAAGCCTTTGCTGTTCTATTCAGGAATTTTTCCCCTGTACCCATATCTTTGAGGCTTTTCCCTACTTTCTCCTCTATAAGTTTCAGTGTCTCTGGTTTTATGTGGAGTTCCTTAATCCACTTAGATTTGACCTTGGTACAAGGAGATAGGAATGGATCAATTCGCATTCTTCTACATGATAACCGCCAGTTGTGCCAGCACCATTTGTTGAAAATGCTGTCTTTTTTCCACTGGATAGTTTTTGCTCCCTTGTCAAAGATCAAGTGACCATAGGTATGTGGGTTAATCTCAGGGTCTTCAATTCTGTTCCATTGGTCTACTTGTCTGTCATTATACCAGTACCATACCATGCCCCATCAAAATTCCAACTCAATTCTTCAACGAATTGGAAAGGGCAATCTGCAAATTCATCTGGAACAACAAAAAACCTAGGATAGCAAAAACTCTTCTCAAGGATAAAAGAACCTCTGGAGGAATCACCATGCCTGACCTAAAGCTGTACTACAGAGCAATTGTGATAAAAACTGCATGGTACTGGTATAACGACAGACAAGTAGACTCTATCATCTTTCTCAATGCTAAACAGCTTCAACTGGCTGTGAGACTACAACCAGTCTTCAACACATCAGAAGTCTGAGAACAACTAATATTATCTAAAATTATGAGGAGCACAAAACATAGCTGCCAAACTTGGCCAGTTTATAGAGACTGCTGATGATCTGGACAGTCCCTCATTCATCAAAACGTCGGAACATCAGTCTTCAGCCTTCATCACCTTGCATCAGAGGGCCTGGAAGACCTGTATGGGATCTTATGCTTCTTATATATAGTGGATAACTCCTATTTCTGATCATTTGTTGTAGCTGAATAAATAGAGAAGTCAATTCAGGATCATCCTGAATAAGTTCAGCAGTCTGTCTTTATGTGTGAAACAATGCTTTCTGCATATTGATAGTCAGTTACTATATTAAGAGACTCTTGAAAATCTGACAACAGAATGAAGATTGCATATAATTCAGATTTTTGAACTGAGTTATAGGGGCTCTCAACTACCTTACTTACATCTTCTGATTTATGTTCTGCCTTTCCTGATTTACTGGCATCAGTGTAAAATGTAGGGGTTCCAGATATTGGAGTTCCTTTTATTATCCGAGGGAGAATCCAATTAGTTCTTTTTATGAACTCAAGCCACTTGCTTTTAGGATATCTGTTGTTAATCTCTCTCAAGAAATTACTGCATGCTCTTTGCCAATATTCATCTTGTGCCCATAACAAGGCAATTTCTGCATTAGTAAAAGACACCACAATTTCAGCTGGATCCATTCTGACTAATTGTCAAAGTCTCATTTTTCCTTTTAGTACCAATTCAGAGACTTTCTCAGTGTAGGTTTTTAGTTTTTTTACTCTGTTTATGTGCTGAAAATATCCATTCTAAGATATAATCTTCCCACTGCATGAGAATAAGTAGAAGGTAAGATGACTAAGATGCAGGCCATCTTTGAATCAATTTCCTTTCTTACCATAGCTAACTCCTTCTCAGCCTCAGCTGATAATTTCCTTGGGCTACTTAAATCTTTATCACCTTGTAAGGTTTGAAATAACTTGCTTAGCTCTTGAGTGGCCAAGCCAATCGCAGGCCACAGCCAGTTAATATCTCCCAGTAACTTCTGAAAATCATTAAGGATCCTTAATTGGATTCTTCTGATTTGCTCCCTTTGTGGCCTAACCTTTTGCAGACTTATTTTATACCCTAGATAATTAATAGAATCTCCTCTTTGAATTTTTCAGGGGCAATTTGCAGTACCCAGCAAAACAAGTTGTTGGTTTCTTTTTTTTTTTTTTTTTATTACTTCATCAAACATTCTTTCCAGGACATTTATATCTGGATCAGCCAAAAGGTTGTCATCCATAAAATGATAAATAATGGATTGGGGAAATTGTTTGAAAATCATCTCCAATGGCTTTTGTAAAAATATTGACATGATGTAGGGCTATTTAACATTCCTTGTGGCAGGACTTTCCAATGATATCTTGTTATTGGGCAATCTCTATTGAAGGTAGGTATCGAGAAAGCAAACCTTTCCTTATTGTGTTCATGTAAAGGAATTGTGAAAAATCCATCTTTTAGATCACTCACTATGATAGCCCATTCCTTAGACACAAGGAAGGCAATGGGATTCCAGGCTGCAAGAAACTCATTGGCTGAATAATCTTATTAATCACTCAGATCTGTCAACATCCTCCATTTGCCCAATTTTTTTATGACAAATACTGGAGAATTACAAGGGCTGAAAGACTCCTTTATATGCTGAGCCTCCAGCTGCTCCTGGACTAACTGTTCTAATACCTGTACTTTTTCTTTTGTCATAGACCATTGATCAATCCAAATGGGTTGGTCAGTCAACCACCTTAGTGGTAAGGCTGTTAGTGTCTTATCAGCCCTGGCTCCTTTGGGTAGAGCTAAATTGTCAGCCTCTGCTATATTTTGTTTATGAACTGCTTGGGTAGTCTGTAACTGCCTTTGATAATGAACTCTTAACTAACTAAAAATTTTTATTAGGAGCCTGGCCGGTTTCATGGCCAGACACTGAAACCAAGGGGATATTAATTTGTGTTTTCCACTGTTGTAATAAATCTCTTCCCCCATAAGTTAATGGCTATATCAGCTACATATGGCCTCAATTTTCCTACCTGACCTTCTGGTCCTATACATTTAAGCCATCTGGTGCTTTGCTTTATTTGGAATAAAATTCCAACTCCTCAGAATTGGATGTCTACTTCTTGAAGTGGCCAACTTGAAGACCAAGATTTTAGAGAGATAATGGTGACATCTACTCCAGTGTCAACTATTCCTTCAATCTCAATATTGTTTACTTGCATTGTTAGTTTTTGCCTTTGATCCTCTATAGAAGTTTGCCAAAATATTCATTTTTGTCTCCCTTTTAGGTTCTTTGAGTTGTCTATAAAACTTGCCTCAGCCTTGTTATCTGGTCTCACAACATCTGTTTTTGAAGCAGTGACATTAAATTGTACTGAGGAAGAGTACTCTCTCTGCCTGGCATTGGGGCCTGTAAGAGGCCCCCTGGGAGATTTTTGGTAAAGTTCTGCCCCATTTGTCTGTTGTTGCTCTACATTCCGTAGTCAAATGGCGACCTTTGCCACATCTTTGATATACTCCAGAAGGCATAGGCGCCCTTTTGGAATTACTTTGGGTTTTTTTCTGCAGTTATTTCTGAGATGACCCTGCTCGCCACAATTAAAACATTTGAAATCTTGGGTTATCTCTGGGTGTCTAGTGGCAGCTTCTCCTATTACAGTCATATCAGGTGAGCAAGATACAACATCAGCTGTATGTCTAATATACTCATTGATTGATGTTGACCGCAGCTGCCCTAATAGAACCTAGTGGGGAAACCCCCACTCAACTCCCGATTTGGCATGCACCCAAAGAATCATGAATAGACTGCCCTGATGTAATTACATGAGGTAGTTTAATGACAGAGCACCGGACTGACATGCATCCCACACAGGAGATAATGGATGTCGGTCACGAGGCTCAAAAGCTAGGGGTTTTTATGGGGTAAGGGGCTTAGGGGTGTGGAATTCAGCATAGTGATACACTATTGGCTTATTCAAACATCAGCAGAAAAATTACATGTACGTGCAGGGTGTCAGAGTTCTGTGAGTTGTTGACTCAGTTCAGATAGCCCTGTTATGTCCTCACATTCCTCCTTATCTTATGGTCAAGCTGTTCCCAGGAATGTTTTAACTACGGGGCATACCCGGGTTTCTTTTTCTTTATTCTCAGCCCCAGGCAGCCTCTAGACTCACAAACAATCAGCAATTTCTGAGTACTTTATATGACTTACAGGTCTTGAATTTTCATCTTTCTTTCAGCCCTTGGTGGTCTGATCACTTCCTTGCATTCAGAATTTGCATTTTCAAAGGCTAAAGTCTCGATTATTGCCTTTCTTGCTGCTGAATCTGATACACTTCTTTCCACAGCTGAGGCCAGCCTTTGCAAAAAGTCAGGAAAGTTTTCTTTTGGACCTTGCATGACTCGAGTAAATGGTTCAAGTCTTTTCCCTGATTCTGTGAATTTGTCCCAGGCCTTTACGGCTGACAATCGACACAATGCCAGACTTTTTGCATCATATACAGCCTGCACCTCTACCTCAGCAAAGCGACCTTCACCAAGCAGATGATCTGGTGAAATCTCTCTGCCTCTGGCTCTCTTTTGTCATGCTATCTCCCTAGCCTTGTCTCTCCACCATAAGAACCATTGTAAATGTACAGCAAGTTCTGCTATTGCTCTTGCCATTTTTTCCAGTCTTTAGGGGATTACTCTATTTTTAATAGCCCAGGAACTCAAGATTTGTTTTACAAATGGCAAATGCATTCCAAAATTAGTGACACTTACCTTAAATCTCCTCAGTTCTAACACATTGCCATTCAAATTCCTGATAACCCAGTGGATGGTCATCTTCTGGAGGTCTTTGTTGTATACTAACCAGATAGACTAAAGTTTGTTTTCTAATAACCTTTGGTTGGCTTTCTCTAATTTTCCTTAATTGAAAATTTAAATTCCTCTCTTAAGGTCTTTGTACATGCTTCATATCTCTCCTTTTGTCACTCCTCTTGTTTCTTGACTTTTTAAAATTATTTTATTTATTTACGTTCCAGTCATTGCCCCCCCAGACTCCCTCCCACAGTTCCTCATCCCATTCTTCCTCCCCTTTGCCTCTGAGGGGTACCCCCTACCAGACTTTTCCCCCTTCCCTGGAGCCTCAAGTCTCTTAAGGATTAAGCGCATCTTCTCCCACTGTGGCCAAACCAGGCAGACCTTTGCTATATATGTGCCAGGGGCCTTGGACCAACCCATGTATGCTCCTGATTGGTGGCTCGGTCTCCAGCAGCTCCCTGAGGTCTGGGTTAGTTGAGGCTGCTGGTCTTCCTATGGGGTTACCCTCCCCTTCAGCTTCTTCAGTCCTTCCCCTAATTCAATGATAGGGGTCCCCAACTTCAGTCCAATGGTTGGGTGTAAGTATCTGCATCTGATTCAGACAGCTGCTGGTAGGGCCTCTCAGAGGCCACCCCTGCCAGGCTTCTGTCTGTAAGCACTTCAAAGCATCAGGAATAATGTTAGGCCTTAATGCTACACCATGAGATGGGTCCCAAGTGGGGCTGGTCATTGGACCACCTTTCCTTCAATCTCTTCTCCATTTTTGTCCCTGCAGTTCTTTTAGACAGGAGCAATTCTGGGTCAGGAATTTCAATTGTGGAATAGTAATCCAGTTCCTCCACTTGAGGCCCTATCTATCTACTGGAGACCCTATCTATCTCTTTGATTTCTAAGTGAAAAATTTTTTATACTTGTTTTTTGATTGGTTGATTGAGTTACTAATTGACTGACTGATTGATAGAATGATAGATTGATATCCTAGAATAATTTCAAATACCCCATATGGAAAAACTGGGTGTGAGATCCTGATTCCCCTGTCTCTTCTGAGTGATGAATTATAGAGCTACAGCACCATTCTCGGTGGTTTTTCAAACCTGTATATTAATTATAGTTCTGGAGGCTGAAAGTCTAAGACTGAAAACTACTTAGCCTCAAAAATGGCATATAAAGACAGACAGGTACCTGCAGAAAAGAAAGGTACCCCTTCCCACAATGGCTTGTCCATTTCTAGAAGAAAAAATATTGGTCAATTATTAAGAGGCCTGCCTCATGGCTCTAAATACACACACTAGACATGCATCCATTACTCCTGACTACCCCTTACTCCTATATTGGCAACTGAGTTTCAAACTGAGTTTCAAAGGGAACAAAATACATTCAAACAGTAGCCCAAAACAAGGCTTATTGTTACCAAAAATATCTGGAATACAGTAAAAAATACAGCCAAAATTGCAAGGCCTGGGAATAGTGGACCAAGTCTATGTCCTGAAACACAAGCTCTATGGCATTCCTAGACCTTCCTGTCAGACAGACAATCTCAGGACTTCATAATGATGTTGTCAGAACTACAACGGTAGATCCATGTGATCTGTCTGGAGCTCCACTATCAGTAATCTCCCCACTGCTCCATGGCCACCTACAGGGAGAGACCACAGCCACCAAATTACAGATGGGAAAGATGAGCTCAGTGGAGCTACTGGATTATCTCATAGGCTGAATGAAGACAGAGTTATGTCTGTGAACTCACCCTTTACTCTTAGCCTCAAGAGCATGTCTGGCACAGGGTAAGAAATCTATAAATGTCTGAGGCATGAATGAAAGTCAGACAGAATTATTATTAGTCACATGACCACTTGAAGTAAAATCTTCTACTCTAAATGTGCATTTTCTGCACTACACTGTTCAGAATATTCCAATGCTCACAGACTGTATGATGTACAGTTTAGACAGATGTCTAAATGCATCCAGATGATAAAGGATCAAAAAAAGTAGGGAGGAAGGAAGGAAGGAAGGAAAGAAGGAAAGAAGGAAGAATTGAATGAACACACAACACTAATGTATACACTTCTGTTCAAACTTTCTCTTCCATTTAGGAACCTTTCCAGAAGCACGTACGAAGCAAGTAGAAGAGGCTCTTTACCCTCTTTTAACATGTTCATCAAAAAGCAAGAATCTCTTCCAAAATTTCACAAAACTACTACTCTTTAAAAAATTGTGCCAAAGAGGCTCAGAAAACTTGGTCAGGGAAAGCTGGTATCCATGTGTACCAGAAGAAGGAGGACATATGACTGACATCCAAGACTTATTTGGCCCAAACTTAGGTACTCAGGAAAAGCCTCAATTAGTCATAATAGAAGGAGCTGCTGGGATTGGGAAGTCAACACTGGCCAGACTGGTGAAGAGAGCCTGGATGGAAGGCCAGCTCTACAGGGATCACTTCCATCATGTCTTCTTCTTCACCTGCAGAGAGCTGGCCCAGTGCAAGCAACTGAGTCTGGCTGAGCTCATAGCACAAGGCCAGGAAGTGCCCACAGCTCCCATTAGGCAGATCTTGTCTCACCCTGAGAAGTTGCTCTTCATTCTGGATGGCATAGATGAGCCAGCATGGGTCTTGGAGGAGCAGAATCCTGAGTTATGTCTTCACTGGAGTCAAACCCAGCCTGTGTACACTCTGCTGGGCAGTTTACTTGGGAAATCCATCCTTCCTGAGGCTTCCTTCTTGCTCACAACCCGTACCACAGCTCTACAGAAATTCATTCCTTCCCTGGAGCATCCATGTCAAGTGGAAGTCCTAGGATTCACTTTGTTTGAACGGAAAAACTATTTCTACAAATATTTTGGGAAGAAAAAAGGTGGAATTACTGCTTTTACATTAGTTAAATCAAACTCAGCGCTCCTGACTCTGTGTGAAGTTCCCTGGGTGTGCTGGTTGGTCTGCACTTGCCTGAAAAAGCAGATGGAGCAGGGTAGAGGGCTCTCACTGACCTCACAGACCACCACAGCCCTCTGCCTGGAATACCTTTCCTTGACAATCCCAGGGCAGCACATGAGGACCCAGCTCAGAGCCCTCTGCTCATTGGCTGCTGAGGGGGTCTGCCAAAGAAGGACCCTGTTCAGTGAAAGCGACCTCTGTAAGCAAGGGTTAGACGAGGATGCCATTGCCACTTTCCTGAAGACTGGTGTCCTTCAAAAGCAGGCCAGCTCTCTGAGCTACAGCTTTGCCCACTTGTGTCTTCAGGAGTTCTTTGCAGCAATGTCCTACATCTTGGATGATAGTGAGGAAAGACATGCTGATATGAAAAATGACAGAATTGTGGAAACACTGGTAGAATTGTATGGAAGACAAAACCTGTTTGAGGCACCCACTGTGCGCTTTCTGTTTGGTCTTTTGAGTAAAGAGGGATTGAAAGAAATGGAAAAGCTCTTTTCCTGCAGCCTTCCTGGAAAGACAAAGTTGAAACTACTATGGCACATCCTAGGGAAATCCCAACCCCATCAACCACCTTGTCTGGGTTTGCTCCACTGTCTGTATGAAAATCAGGATATGGAGCTCCTGACACATGTGATGCATGATCTGCAAGGAACAATAGTGCCTGAACCAGATGATTTGGCACACACAGTGTTGCAGACAAACGTGAAGCACCTGGTGATACAGACAGACATGGACCTCATGGTGGTTACTTTCTGCATTAAGTTCTGCTGTCATGTGAGGAGTCTTCAGCTGAACAGGAAGGTACAGCAGGGACATAAGTTGGCGGCCCCTGGGATGGTTCTGTGAGTATCTATCTAGACACAACCCACTCTTCAGATTCTCTGTGAATCCCATGAGCCGACATGTTCTGAATACTAGCAGCATCTTAGCTGGTTGTAGGATAGCAGGGTACAGGTCATAAGTAACCTCTAACTGCTGAATTGAATCATCTTTCTCTTCTTTCTTCTGTGTGCTTGATCATGGGATGGTGCCATTAACCGAGGTGAGGAACACGCAGCTTCTCTGATTCAAATCATCTTCACCCTTCACAGGGTTCCAATGACCACAGTTACTGATCTTCCCTCTTAACATGCTTTCTCTCTGAGAAACAGCTCATTTCTGTAGGCACTATCCCCTATCCCCATTAAAATAACCTTGGCCCTGAAATCTTTCCCATCACCTAAGAATGCATATCTATTATTGTTCCCATGGTTTTACTGCCCAGATAATATCTGTATGTGTCAATAAAGGCAGTCTGGCCCTGGCACTCACCTGAAAGGGTCCCTAACTTTCTGCCAATCCCAGCAGCAAGGTAGACTTCTCCCAGGGCTTGCCACCACTGTACAGCATAGCTTACTTGGTACCATATATATACTCCTTCCCTCTACATGATTTACCCTATAAATATTCATTAAGTATTTATTTTATACAATGGCCTACCAATCAATTACAAGAAGAGAAATAAAATTGCTATTCAAGAATCAGAGAAGTGGAGAGAGAGAACAGCCACCTACTCTAATTACATAGGGAGTGACTCTTGCCATGACAAAGCACATACCAGGTATCAGGGAAGGGAGTGTTTATGTAAGTGCCATCCCAGACTACTATACCCAGAAAAACTCTCAATCTCCATAGTTGGATAAACCAAAGTATTCCACGACAAAACCAAATTCACACAATATCTTTCCATGAATCCAGCCCTTCAAAGGATAATAAAGGGAAAATTCCAACACAAGGAGGGAAACTACTCCCTAGAAAAAGCAAGAAAGTAATTCTTCAACAAACCTAAAAGAAGATAGTCACAAGAACAGAATCCCAACTCTAACAACAAAAATAACAGGAAGTACAATTACTTTTCCTTAATATCTCTTAATATCAATAGACTCAATTCTCCCAATAAAAAGACATAGACTAACAGACTGGATGATTAAACAGGACCCAGGATTTTGCTGCATATAAGAAACCCACCTCAGGGACAAAGACAGACACTACCTCAGAGTAAAAGGCTGGAAAACAATTTCCCAAGTAAATGGTCCCAAGAAAGAAGCTGGAGTAGCCATTCTAATGTCAAATAAAATGGATTTCTAACCAAAAGTTATAAAAAAAAAAAAGATAAGGAAGGATACTTCATATTGGTCAAAGGAGAAATCTACCAAGATGAATTCTCAATTCTGAATATCTATGCTCCAAATGCAAGAGCACCCAAATTCATTAAAGAAACTTTACTAAAGCAGAAAGCACACATCGCACCCCACACAATAATAGTGGGAGACTTTAACACCCCACTCTTGGCAATGGACAGATCATGGAAACAGACACTAAACGAAGACACAGTGAAACTAGCAGACATTATGAACCAAATGGATATAACAGATATTTATAGAACATTTCATCCTAAAGCAAAAGAATATACTTTCTTCTTAGCACCTCATGGTACCTTCTCCAAAATTGACCATATAATTGGTGAAAAAACAAACCTCAACAGATACAAGAAGATTGAAATAATCCCATGCACCCTATCAGATCACCACAGACTAAGGCTGGTCTTAAATTCCAACAACAACAAAAAAAATGGAAAGTGCACATACACATAGAAACTGAACAACTCTCTACTCAATGATAACATGGTCAAGGAAGAAATAAAGAGGGGGCTGGAGAGATGGCTCAGAGGTTAAGGGCACTGACTCCTCTTCTAAAGGTCCTGAGTTCAAATCCCAGCAACCACATGGTGGCTCACAACCATCTGTAACAAGATCTGATTCCCTCTTCTGGAGTGTCTGAAGACAGCTACAGTGTACTTACATATAATAAATAAATAAATAAATCTTTTTTAAAAAAAGAAAGAAGAAAGAAAGAAAGAAAGAAAGAAAGAAAGAAAGAAAGAAAGAAAGAAAGACTTTTTAGAATTTAATGAAAATGAAGACCCATCATACCAAAACTTGTGAGACACAATGAAAGCAGTGGTAAGAGGAAAACTCATAGGTCTGAGTGCCTCCAAAAAGAAACTGGAGAGAGCTTACACTAACAGCTTGACAGCACACCTGAAATGTCTAGAACAAAGAAAAGCAAATACACTCAAGAAGAGTAGATGGCAGGAAATAATCAAACTCAGGTCTGAAATCAACCACATAGAAACAAAAAGAACTGTACAGAGAATCAACTAAACCAGGAGCTGGTTCCTTGAGAAAAATCAATAAGATTGATAAACCCTTAGCAGACTAACCAGAGAGCACAGAGACAGTACACAAATTAATAAAATCAGAAATGAAAAGGGAAACATAACAATGAAAACCATGGAAATTCAAAAAATTGGAAAATCTGGATAAAATGGACAATTTTCTAGACACATAAAAGGTGCCAAAGTTAAAACAGTGTCATATAAACCATCTAACCAGTCCCATGAGCCCTAAAGAAATAGAAGCCGTCATTAATCGTCTCCCAGTCAAAAAAAGCCCAGGACAAGATGGGTTTAGTGGAGAATTATATCAGACCTTTAAAGAAAACCTAATACCAATACTCTTCAAACTATTCTACCAAATAGAAACAGAAGGAACACTACCCAATTCAGTCTATGAAGCCACAATTACTCTTATACCTAAACCACACAAAAACCAAACAAAGAAGGAGAGCTTCAGACCAATCTCCGTTATGAACATTGATGCAAAAATACTCAATAAAATTCTTGCCAACTGAATCCAAGAACACATCAAAATGATCATTCACCACGATCAACTAGGCTTCATCCCAGGGATGCAGAGATGGTTCAATATATGGAAATCCATCAATGGAATCCACTACATAAACAAGCTCAAAGAAAAAAATACACATGATCATTTCATTAGATGCTGAAAAAGCATTTGACAAAATTCAGCATCCCTTCATGTTAAAGTCTTGGAAAGATCAGGAATTCAAGGCCCATACCTAAACATAGTAAAAGCAATATATAGCAAGCCAGTAGCCAACATCAAACTAAATGGAGAGAAACTGGAAGCAATCCCACTAAGATCAGGAACTAGACAAGGCTGCACACTCTCTCCCTATCTCTTCAACATAGTACTTGAAGTTCTAGCTAGGGCTTTTAGACAACAAAGGTAGATCAAAGGGATACAAATAGGAAGGAAAGAAGTTCCTATCACTATTTACACATGGTATGATAGTATACTTAATTGGTCCCAAAAACCCCACCAGAAAACTCCTAAAGCTGATAAAAAAATTTTTTTAAAGCCCTCAGCAAAGTGGTGGGATATAAAATTAACTCGAACAAATCAGTAGTAGCCCTCCTCTACTGAGAATAAACAGACTGAGAAAGAAATTGGGGAAATGACACCCTTCACAATAGTCACAAATAATATTACATTACTTGATGTGACTCTAACCAAGCAAGTGAAAGATCTGTATGACAAGAACTTCAAGTCTTTGAAGAAAGAAATTGAAGATCTCAGAAGATGGAAAGATCTCCCATGCTCATGGATTAGCAGAACTAATATAGTAAAAATGGCCATCTTGCCAAAAGCAATCTACAGATTCAATGCAATCCCCATCAAAATTCCAAATCAATTCTTCATAGAATTAAAAAGAGAAATTTGCAAAATCATTTGGAATAATGAAAAACCCAAGATAGCGAAAACTATTCTCAACAATAAAAGAACTTTTGAGGGAATCACCATCCATGAACTCAGCCTGTATTACAGAGAAATGGTGATTAAAAACTGCATGGTTTTAGTACAAAGTCAGGCAGAAAGATTTATGGAATAGAATTGAAGACTCAGTAATGAACCCACACACACAAACTTGATATTTGACAAAGGAGCTAAAACCATCCAGTGGGAAAAAGACAGTATTTTCAACAAATGGTGCTGGTTCAACTGGCAGTCAGCATGTAGAAAAAAGCAAATCGACCCATTCTTATCTCCTTGTACAAAGCTGAAGTCCAAGTGGATCAAGGAACCCCACATAAAACCAGATACACTGAAACTTATAGAGGAGAAAGTGGGGAAGAGCCTTGAACACATGGGTACAGGGGGGAAATTACTGAACAGAACACCAATGGCTTATGCTCTAGGATCAACAATCGACAAATGGGACCTCATAAAATTGCAAAGTTTCTGTAAGGCAAAAGACACTATCAATAGGACAAAAAGACAACCAACATATTGAGAAAAGATCTTTACCAATCCTACATCTGATAGAAGGCTAATATCAAATATATACAAAGAACTCAAGAAGTTGGACTCCAGAGAACCAAATAAACCTATTAAAAATGGGGTACAGAGCTAAACAAAGAATTTTCAACTGCGGAATATCAAATGGCTGAGAAGCACCTAAAGAAATGTTCAACACCTCACACCAGTCAGAATGGCTAAGATCAAAAACTCAGGTCACAGCAGATTCTGGCAAGGATGTGGAGAAAGGAACATTCCTCTAGTGTTGGTGGGATTGCAAGCTGGTACAAACAGTCTGGAAATCAGTTTGGCAGTTCCTCAGAAAATTGGACATAGTACTACCTGAGGACCCAGAAATACCACTCCTGGACATATACCCAGAAAATGCTCCAACATATAATAAGGACACATGCTCCACTATGTTCATAGTAACCTTATTTAGAATAGCCACGAGCTAGAAAGAACCCAGATGTCCCTGAACAGAGAATGGATACAGAAAATGTGGTACATTTACACGAAGGAATACTACTCAGCAATTAAAAACAATGAATTCATGAAATTCTTAGGCAAATGGATAGAACTAGAAAATATCATCCTGAGTGAGAAAACCCAATCACAAAAGAACACACGTGGTATGCACTCACTGATAAGTGGATATTAGCCCAAAAGCTCCAAATTCCCAGGATACAATTTACAGACCACATGAAGCTCAATAAGAAGGAAGACCAAAGTATGGGTGCTTTGGTCCTTCTTAGAAAGAGAACAAAATACTCACAAGAGTAAATATGGAGATAAAGTGTAGAGCAGAGACTGAAGGAAAGGCCACCCAAAGACTGTCCCACCTGAGGATTCATCCCATATACAGTTAATAAATCCAGACACTATTGTGGATGCCAAGAAGTGTGTGCTGAAAAGAGCCTGATATGGCTGTCTTCTGAGAGGCCCTGCCAGAGCCTTACAAATACAGAGGTGGATGTTAGCAGCCAATCATTGAACTGAATGTGGGATCCCCAATAGAGGAGTTAGAGAAAAGACTGAAGGAGTTGAAAGGGTTTGTAACTCCATAGGAAGAATACCAATATAAACCAACCAGACCCCCCCACAGAGCTCCCAGAGACAAAGCCATCAACAAAGGAGTACACATGGCTCCAGCTGCATATGTAGCAGAGGATGGCCTTGTCATGCTTCAATGGGAGGAGAGGTCCTTGGTCCTATGAAAGCTCAATAGATGCCCCAGTTTAGGGGAATCTAGGGCAGGGAAGTGGGAGTGGGTGGGTGGGTGAGGGAACGCCCTCATAGAAACAGGGGGAGGTAGGATGTGATAGGGTGTTTCCAAGAGGGAGGAAAATCAGGAAAGAGGACAACATTTGAAATGTAAATTAAGAAAACATCCAATAATTTTTTTAAAAGTCAACAGATGTTCTAATCTTAGAAGTATTGTTAGCTATTCATTGAGCAATATTATGGTTTTTATTTATTTGTTGTTCAATTCAGTATATGGGAATTGACACTGCTTTTGGGGGCCTTACTTAAATCTTATTAGCATGACTCCATGTATGCAGGTATAAGTGTAAAGATCAGGGAACAACCGTTGGGTACTGTTTATTTTGCCACCTTTGTTGTCGGGCTAGTGAGCCAGCCTCTCTACCAATGATGCCATCTTTCTCACTGCTTTGCCAGTCATCTGTTCTTGCATGAGCCTGGTTTGATTTTTTTTGGGGGGTGGGGGTGGTGACTTCCCATGTTCCCTAAGTTCTTCAAGAACTTCAGGGTTGTAGATGGGGACAGGGGGGTTCTGGTGTTAGGGTTCAGTTCCCCCATTTGATTCTTGATCTGTCAGTAAAGAAAGCCATGGGCCAATTGCTGGGCAGAAGGTGCAGGCAGAACTTCATGGTCCCAGGAGGAAAAGGGCACACAAGGAAGAGAAGAGGGAGTTCCACCATGCTTTGGATAGAGGAGAACCAGACATCGATGTGAGTTCTAGGGAGGAAACAGTGGGCTAAGATGTCTAGCAGGGACTAGATTCAACTGACCAACTAAGTAACGGCAGGTGGGAGGTACAAAGCTAAGAGTCGTGGTAAGAGTGAGTTTCCCAGGTGGGAGATAGTAGTGCCCAGCAATTGAACCAAGAAGGCAAGTTGACAATGAAAAAAAGAAAAGAAAAGAAAAGAATTCTGAGTATGTACAGAGATGGAGGTTAGATAGGACAGGAGATCCAGGAACACCATTCTGTTTGAGAAGGTCAATGCCATTAGGACCATGGAGTGATCCCATGGGAAAGTGGAAGTCTTCAGCTGCTAGGAAGAAAGAAAAGTTGAGAGGAAAAGTCAGACAGATAAGGCTGACAAAAAAATAAATAAATAAAAAACTAGGAGTCCATTACACACAAGGAAAATAGTTCAAAGGTAGAATTAGCCAAAGCCAAGAGAAGATAAAGGACTAGCTCAGGAAATTAAGGCATCAGAATTGGCAGTGAACAATTTCTCTGTGTGTGGCTCATAATGGCAACTCATACTTTTTAAATAATATATTCTGGATTTCCACATTCATTCAGTGTAAATACTGACAATGCATCAAAACTGCCATCCTAGGGAAGTGGATCAGCAAGGAAGAACATTTGCTGCTCTTCAAAAAATGTGGATCCATTCCAAGCACCCACATTAGATGGCTCACACTACCTTAACTGGAGTTCCTGAAGATACCAAGCCCAGCTTCTATGCTCTGCCTGCTCCTACATTCATATAAGGCACAGACAAGCAGGCAAAGTATCATACATACAAATTTAAAAGATATAAATACTTTTTAAAATAATCATTCTTTGAAATTTACTACTTGGTTTCCCTAATAATTCTTTGGTGTTGTGAATTTATCTGTATCTCTATCTCTCTGTGTGTCTCTGTGTGTCTGTGTGTGTGTGTCTCTCTGTGTATCTGTGTCTCTCTCTGTTTGTCTCTGTCCCTCTATCTCTGTCTTTCTGTCTCTGTCTTTCTCTGTCTCTCTCTGTGTCTCTCTCTGTCTCTCTCTCTCTCTGTCTCTCTCTGTCTCTCTCTCCTTCTCTCTCTCTCTGGGAGGGGGAGTGTCAACTATCCCTTCTCTCTCTTCTCTCTATGGTCCTCCTTGTATCCTTGTATCCTTGGAAGAATTCAAGGACCATGTGAACCAACACAGCTATAGTATACAGAGTGTGATCATGCTTGACATACCATCATGAAGTCATTCTCAACTGCCTCTCCTGAGCTCTTTTCCTTCCAGTTTTCCAGTTCCATCATGAGACTCAAGAAATGTGTTCCAAAGGAAAGCAGGTGCTCTCACATCAAAGAGAGGAAGCCTATCTGAATTCCCAAAGCCCCACTTTGTGTCAGTTCCTAAGCTGAGCACTACAGCTTAAAAAGAAAAGATGCAAGCCATTTGTTCACACGTTTGGGACACTTGGACTGAGTCAGAAGCAGACACACAAAATGAGCACACAGCATGCTAATAGAAAGGACATAGATGAGGAACCACACAAAAGAGAGGATCCAGAATATGAAGCAAAGGAACATGTAGATGTCTAGTGAATTCTGGGGATGGCATACCAGTGCCTGGGGCTCAGGCAGATAGAAACCTATCTGCTATGTGGGGCTATGTACAGACCTTGCACATGCATGTCACATCCCTCTCCTACCTCTCTCTACCCTCAGGTACAGATGGACCCCAATCACTGATGCCAGTTGGAAGATTTTCTTCTCCAATCTTAAGTTAACCAGAAACCTGGAAGAATTGGACCTAAGTGGAAATCCACTGAGCTACTATGCAGTACACAGTCTTTGTAAGGCCCTGAGAAAGCGTGGCTGCCAACTAAAGACCTTGTGGTGAGTCTGGACTAGGGGGTTCTCGAGAACCCTGAAGCAGGTGTAGATGGAAGGAGACTAAAGTAAAGGAGAAGGGTAACTCTAGAAGGAGGCTTAGTATTTATCAAATATTCACTGAACTCCCTTTACACCTATAACACATGCCAGACTTGTTAAGATAAACAAATGGGATTCTGTTCTTGGGGATCATGAGAGACTTCATCATCAAGAAATCCCACTAGCTAATGATAACACTGGACTCATGAGGACTTCAGTGGAGCACACTTCTTGAGGACATGGATAAAGCAGAAGTGAAGAATACAGAGGCAAAGGGAAGCCTGAGGGGAGAAAGCTCTAGGTCCAAGAAATGATATCTTCCCATTTCCTCCTGCCCAGTGCCCTTATAATCAAACTTCTACTAGGTTTCTATGGACTTTATCTTGATTAAGACTTTACTTAATGAATGAGATCATGCCCTATTCTGTGTCTTTTGAATTTCATGTCACATGACTCTTGAAATAGAGCAGTGAGAGGTTCTAGGTCTATGGAGCTCTACCTTGGCCAATGGCAACAGAACATTGATCCTGACCCTATATCCATTGCTCCTGCAGCTCAGCTGTGGAGAGCTTGGAATTCTCTGCCTAGACCAGAAAAGGCACAACAGAGACCTAACCACTGGCAGCTTAGCATGCCAAGGCTCACAAAGGGAGACCTGAGATAAGTTTTCAAAAGCAAAGAGCCCTGGATAAGCTGACAGTGAGCATCTCCCATGCAGGCTTGTTGAATGCGGCCTCACATCCACATACTGCTCACTTCTGGCTTCAGTACTCAGTGCCCGCTCCAGCCTGACTGAGCTAGATCTGCAGATGAATAACCTGGGTGATGGTGGTGTGAAGATGTTGTGTGAGGGGCTCAGGAACCCTGCCTGCAACCTCAGCATCCTGTGGTAAGCAAGCCCTGAGATACCTTTCTGGACATAGGATGGGAAGGGACATAGGTGAGTTCCCAGATGACAAAACATAGAAAAGGGATAGATATATCATAACCAGCCTGACTCCTGAGCAGCTGTGCCACTAACACCCTGTGATTAGGCAAGTCACTGTCTTCTGGAAAACTCAGTCTCCTCATGGATTAAATGGAATGTGATACCCATCTCATGGACACAGAATGTATATTAAACAGTACATATGAAACAGCCTACAGTATACATATGTAAAAACAAACTAATACTAGGTAAGTAGCTGGGTATGGTGGAATCACATACATTAGCATGGCTATATATAGTAAGGGAATCTCAGGTTTGCTTTCCTCAAAGAGAGTGCTTCTATCATTTATTCATTCATTAATTCATGTATGTATGCATCATATCAAGTCCTCTGTATGCCAAACATTGGTGCAGGCCCTAGGAAACAAAAATGAATGCATATGACTTATTCTTCTGAGTTATGTGGAAATAGAGAAATATTGATCACCCATCAGCCTGTGACTCTGAATTGACAAACTGCTGAATGTTGTTCGGTCAACAATGTTATGAGAGTGTAATTCTGTAAGAGGGATAATTTTACTGAATGGCACAAGAGATCTCTCTGAGGTATGAAGGAGAAATAGACCTTGTTTCAGCCAAAATGAGACCAGCAGACCAGGCAAACACAAAGTTGGGAAAGGCTCTGGAAAAGATAGGTCCTGGAACCATAGTCACCATAGAGACTACTACAGTAGTCTGAGATAGTTTTCAGCACCTAGAGCTGTACCATTCCTCCTGGCTTAAATTCCATACAAACTAAGAAAGCATCCAAACTACAGCCCTGGAGATATGTGTCCTTCTCCATACAGCCATTCATGCTGTCTCTAAGTTGCTTCCTCTCTGGTCCCTCCACCTCTCCAACACAAGTCCAGACCGTTTCTAGAGGAACACTTCCCAGAGGTTGCTGGCCAGTGGCCATCATGAGCTTAGAGAAGCACAGATGCTACATACCCCTGTACCCAGGGCCTGCTGGTTCTTCCAGACAACAGGAAGAGTCAAGCAAGCCTGTGCCCTGGGATTTCCCTCTGTCTGGCCTTCTCCTGCAACCTTCAAACCTTAGGAGAAGTTTTGCAGTGAAGATCCTTATTTTCTCACCTCTGGTAGAGGAAACAGGCTCAGATGGTTGGCACATTTGCTCCTCAGCAAGTTTTTTAGGCATGACTGTTCCTCGTACAATAAAGAAGAAGTCCAGGACTGGACTTTACTGAAGATCTGCCTTCCAGGCAACTCAATTACATGTGAATTCTTACCTGTCTCCTTCCCTCCTGGAGACATAACAATCTTGAACTCAAAGGTTCTGTTGCCCTCCCCAGAAAGCAACTTGATGTCATTTCACAGCCTCTCAGAGGAGGAGGAGGAGGAGGAGTAGTCTTTCCTCTCCCAACTTGTCTATGCCTCACAGCAGGCAGAGTAGCAATGATGTACCCATGCTTAGGAACTGAGGACTCTAAAACCCAGAGAAGACAGGCACTACTCTAACACCATCATCAACCCTGAAGCCTGAGTGTTATAAGAATGGATCAGAGGGCCTTGGTAGTGGCTTCTGTGTAAGGACAAGTGTTTCTTCCTTAGCACTAGAGGAATGGAGGGGGGAGGTGAGAAAGAACTAAGTCTCTTTCCTTCAAGGTGAATGCCATGGAACCTTGCATCCGGCACTATGTGTTCACCTTGAAGAGCTTCCCAGAATCTCTCTGGGGATGTGGGCATGACTATTAGCCTTTAGGAATGCAGACAGCTACAGATGTGCCCTTTGCCAACAGAAGTCCCCTCATCTATTGCCATGTTCCCCTCCCAAGGACAATCTATCTCCAATGACTGACCTGTGGAGAGCAAGTATAAAGGGCCAGCCCCACATTTCAGCTCTGGAATGTTTCAAAGGTCCACTTCCTGTATTCAGATCACTGAACACTGACCAAGTCCCACTGAAACTGCTTCATGAACACATCTTCCTCACAGCCTGCTGCTGCTCTCTCTGTTTCTATCCTGTCCTGATTTTTTATCAAGGATAATACTGAATGAGCCTCTTCACTGGCTCCATCCATAGACAACAGAGTCCAGGATCTGGACTCTGATGTCTTAAGATCCTGTGGTGGATCTCAGAAGAAGCAGCCCCCTTTTGTATTTGTAGGCTGGACCAGGCATCTCTCAGTGACCAAGTGATTGCACTGCTCAGGACTCTGGAGGCAAAGAATCCAAAGCTGCACATCTCCAGCACATGGTAAGAAGGAGAAGGAGACAAAGATCCGCCTGATCAACCCTGGCCCTATGTGGCTGGTTTGAAGCTGGGAAATGGAGAATGGGACCTGAGGTGGAAAAGACACAGAAAGCCTGAAAAAAAAACAGGAAACCACAGAGACTGAAGTAAGGAAGGGGTCTGTGTGTACAGAGGTTGTAATTTTTTAGCAAAAATAGGATTATACACCATGCCAACTTAAGCTCTTCCATCAGAAAAAAATATAAAAAGGTGAATTAATGGAGTGTCCTCTGGGAACAGTAAGTGTGATGTCAGTGAAGAAAGACATAGAGAAATGCTTAGAGAGCAAAACACACTCTGTGTATCACTGTTTAAACACTAATGCTCAGACAGACACATACATAAAAGAGAATGTGCATGTTCCAACACACACACACACACACACACACACACACACACACACTACTGTGGAGTATGAAGCCTCAGGGAGGGAAAAGTCCATTTCCATCCCCCAGAGACTGTACTAACCCTGATTTTGGACACATTTCAGTTCACGACCATGAATTCCATCTGTTCCCAAGTTCCTAGCTTCTGTGCTGCATATGAAATGGAGGGGCCTTTAGACAGAGGAGGGTCATCCATTCATTTAACAAACATTCCTGCAGAAACACTATGCATCAAACACTATTTGGCCATCTGAGGGCACATTCATGAACAAGGCAGACATGGCCCAACATTTATTACCTGAGTCGAGCAAAGAAGGGACACTTGGTCCCCCACTGTCCACATAATTGTACCCAGGGATTCTGTAAGTGCAGTGGTGGTCTGTTTAACAAAGCTAAGGTGAGCTGTAGTGACCTCTCAAAGATGGGAAATCTGGGAAGACCCAAGAAGAAAACACCAGGCGTAGAGTATAAGAAAGCAGAGAGAGCAGCTCCTTGGAGGGAGAGGAAACCACATGTGGTGAGCTTCAGCTCTGCTTCACCATCACCTGAGAGATCCACAGAAATGTATTTGTGCTGACTTAGACTTTCAGATAGGGCAGCTTCCTTCAATGAGATTTCTGACTTAGAAGACTATCCAGGTGACATTTGAATGGGGTATTTGAGAGGCACCTGTCTAGAGGTCAATGAGCAAGAAGAGGTGGTATAGGAGGCCCTAGAGTGGACAGGGGTCAGAGTAAGAATAATGGCCCATGCCAAGACACTTCTACTTCTGCCCAGAGGCAATGAAAGGCATTCCATGGCCTCAGTTATGAAGTGGCATCTCCTCCCATGTTTTATGGTCAGCTACTATGCAGAAAATGTGCTGGAAGGGGCAACATCAGGAGCAGGAATACCTGTCAGAGGATGCAGGTGGTGGCTCGGGACACTGCCCACTTCATCCTAGGACTAGGATGCAGGCTTGATGAGTTTAGAGTAGGGAACAGAAATCAGGGAGGTTGAGAAGGTATTGTCTTGGTGATTAGCATTCAGAGTAAGTGATTATTAGCTTTTTTCACTAGAACACAATGTCTGACACTGGGCACCACATATAAAGAACAGAGATTATTTCTTGTAGTTCTAGATATAAGAGGGCAAGGGTATGGACTCTGTATCTAGAGAAGCCTTTCTTGCTCTTCCATCTGATTTCACAACAGAGAAAGTTGAAATAAAGAAGTTAAGCTGGATTTTTTGGCAATCTGATCAGGGCACAGGAATCTACCTCTGTGGTGATGTTATTGGCCCCTTAACGAAGGCAGAGCCCTCATGATCTCATTGTGTCTTACCCTTCATTCTATGAGCACTGTAGCATTGCATTCAGGATTAACATTCTAATGTGTGAACACTGGGGAACACATTCATATAAAGCAAAGGAGGGGTTGAGATTAACCTGGTTCTAGCACCATAGTTGCATAGGAGGATGGGGGCCCTCATACAGTCGTGGCTCAGAGTATAAGCATAAAACAGAGTAAAAATACAGATGGGTTGGATTTTATGTGGGGATATGGTGTGCACAACCCTGGATCTCCATGCTTTTCCTGACATCTGAGGGAAAGAGTTTGTCTATGTGTAGGAAGCCACATGTGATGGTCCCTACAATGAACATGGATAAAGAAGAAGTGGGTGATAGCCAGGCCCTACTGAAGCAGCAGAGACAACAGTCAGGTATGTAAAGGAATCAACCCAGTGCCTGTAAATATAGGATACAAGAACATCTGTAGGGGAAAGACATCATTTCTCTTTCTTGTTTGATTTTTTTATTTCATACACAAGTACTATATTTACATTATTCCTGCCCCTCCATCTATTCACTCAAACTCCTCCTGTGTTCTATTCACAAACTCTCAAATTCCCAAACTCTTCTTTAATATTATTGTTGTTAAATATATGTGTATATACACTTATGTGTACATATGCATATATAAATAAAACGGGATGAGTCCATTTACTGTTGGTCATGTATACATGTTTGAGGGTAGCCACTTAGGATTGGATAATCTATGTTGTAACCCTTGCCTGGAGAAGGCTGACTGATGTTACCTCTCTCCTACCAGCTGTTAAGTGCCTATAGCTCTTTATTTTGGCATGGAACATTAAGAGATTTCCCTCACCTACATTAGCATGTCAACTACTGTTGTCATCAAGAAAATCTTGTTGAAGCAGTGATATTGGTGAGGTTTTATGAGCACAAATTCCCTGTCCCATACAGAAAGCATTATCTGTAATAAATGTCCTGGAAGTGCTCATCATTTTTATCCCCCTGTCTCTGACATGGAACAGTACAAGTTCACCATAAACAAAAGCCTCACCCTTTTCGAGACCTTTTTCATACCTAGAACCCAGAGGGAGCATTACTTCCCTCTATCTCAGCCTTGGAAGCTACTGCTGCCCCTTTCCCAAGTCTGTGGCTTGTATCAGGCTCTGTACCAGGGCTCACTGTCTCATTCTGATCTGCTATGTCCTAGGACTCACCTCAGTATCCCTGCTCATCCATCTTCTGAATTATGTTCTTTTCTCACCATAACCACTTGAGACAAGCTAGGAAGAAAGAAAACACAAGGGCTGGCTTAGGAGCAGGTATGGTAGGATGGCTGCTCAAAAAAGACAATGTAAAGAAAATAAAACAAAATGCCACAAATGCATATGCACACACAAACACACACACACACATATGCAGGTAGCCTGGGGATCAGTGATACAGACTGAATATTCACTTCCTGATAAGGCCTAAACTGGTCAATCTAGAAAAAGGTTCACAACCTTATTTAACCAAAATAACAAAGAACAAACCAAATTAACAAAATAACAAAGTTCAGCAATGGTAGATTACTGGGGAAGTCAGGGGAGATGAGGCTTTACAACACAGAGTGACCACTGGCTGGCCTCTTCTACAAGAGTGGTAAACATAACTTGTACCATTAAAGACCTTTCATCCATGCTCTCCTGTCTCTCCAGGAGACAAACACATGGAACCTCTGGGGACTGAAGATAAGTTCTGGGGCCCTAGAGTACCTGTGACTACTGAGGTGGTTGACAGAGAGAGGAACCTGTACCGGTGAGTGAGCTTTGTGTGGCATAGGCTAGCTGTACCCAGTCTACTTTCCATAAGGGATCTACCTACACAGATAAACCCCTAACCCAATCTATGCTGTAACTTCTCCTCTCTTCACCAATTCAGGAGACTTAGACCAGGAATAAAATAAAAATTTGGGGCTGATATAAAATTAGGGGACTTTTTCAAAAAAATTATAAAACAGGAGACCACAAGTACTTCCATTTTCAGTTACTCAGATCCATCAACCACTTTCAATTTGTTTCAACTATGCTCATTCTTTCTTAGTCAACACTGTCACAGTACTGTGACAGTACAGCTGTCACAGTATTATAGGGCCAAGACATTATATGATTTCACCCACAATAATTTCACAATATATCCCATTATTAAGATAGGACCTAGACTTCCACAACCAGCACACCACTACCAGTTCAACGTGCTGACCTTAATACTTCATTTCACCGAAAGTCTGTGCTCAGCTTTGCTCCTTATCTGAAACAGTCTATCTGGTGATTAGTTTATCCCTGGTGTACACAGCATCCCTCCCCTCATTATATTCCTTTTCTCCTGTCTTAGATCCACCTTAAATCTCTGTACTCTTTGCATTCTTGCTTTACTAACAACTATTATATGCCAAGAACCCCCCTGAAGCTGAGAACATGACAATGTTTATGGCAGCCTTGTTCTCCAAGAATTCTAGTCTCACAAATAATTGCCTAAATACCCAATGGTGTCTTCTATAACCTATTACCCTCCTCCAACACTGCCACAGTCACTGTCTCAGCTGAAGAAACTGTCACTTCTCATTTCCTCTCACAGAAACTGGCACTTGTCTACCCAACAGTTTCCAAACAGAAAGTGCTGAGAAAATAACTGAAGATCTTGGTAAAGTGTTCTTTCAGGACCAATTATTTACCACTATTATCATCAGATAGACTCTTATTATTGAGAAATGTACACTTTAAGAATAGAAACACTAAAAACTGAAGATGTATCTGATTATTTGAGCCCTTGTCTAGTGTGAACAAGGTCTTAGGTTTCTCTCCAAACTTTACACATACAAGTACACAAACACACACACCTCTATTTCATCACCCTCAACACCATCACAGGAGAGCTGACAGCTCCCTACATGTGCTACATGGAGATTTGCATTAGATAGCTCAGTACCCACAGTTCTCTAAGGTGATGTTGTCATTAACCCTATGTACAGATGAGGAAACACATTTGAGAGATTAAGTGACTAATCAGGAATCCACATAGAAAACAGAGGAAAAAAACTCAGAGCCAGCTGCCTGAAGTCTGCTGTGTCCCGAGCTCTACACTGGGTCTGCACACAACAGATGAATAGTCATATTTTTAACTGGTGTATGCCTCTCTCTCTTCCAGAGTTCAGTTACCCATGGCTGGTTTCTACCACTGTCCCAGTACAGGACTTCACTTTGTGGTGACAAGGGCAGTGACAATCGAGATTGAATTCTGTGCCTGGAGCCAATATCTCGACAAGACTCCCTTGCAGCAGAGTCACATGGTAGTTGGACCTCTGTTTGACATCAAGGCTGAGCAAGGAGCTGTGACTGCAGTGTACCTCCCTCATTTTGTGGCCCTCCAAGGTAACCAAGGGAAGCTTAAGGAGGAGGTGGGAATAATGGATGAGCTTGACAGGCCATATGGAAACTGTAGGATAGTGGGTGATAAATAACTGTTCAAAGGCTTCCTTAATAAGGCAGAGCAGTTTCCAGAGGTAAACAATGAAATGTTTTGTCATCACTTCTTGTCTGATGGATCTTCTTTGAAGTACATGTCTCCCAGCCTTATGACTTTACTTCTGTTTGACCAGAAGGAATCCCTAATTAGACAGTGATGTCCTCCATAGCAATGTTAACTGGTGATTATCGAGTACTCTTTACAAACTATGTACCTTAAGGTGTACTGTTTATACTCAGATGGAAGCGTACCCTGGGACTTGGAGCCCAGGACTCATACAGTTCTGAGGGGAAAAGGTATTCCAATGCAAGAGTATCCTGAGAAATGGGAGTTTAGGAACCACCCAGCTCTGAGAAGAAGCTTCCTCAGCAGAGGCATTACAGCTCCAAGGGGAGAGTCTCCCCAGCTGAACTGAAGATCTCAGGGTCCTCAGTCCTGCTCCTACTCTTTACTTCTTCTCTTCTTCTCTTCATTGCTTCTTGGCTTCTTCCAACCAAAGTGTCACACCAGGCAGAAAATCCCATAAAAGACATTTATTGGAGGTTCAAAATCTGGAGGGACAAATCCAGAGATGGCTGCCCTCTGCTCCATGAGTGGACAGCAAGGAATTGGACTTTAGACAGGGTTTACATAAGATTTCTGAGGGGTGGATCTTTTTAGGGCAGAGATATCCAGATTGAAGATTGATGGGATTTCAAGTCCTGCATGTGGGGAGCTGTGGGATTTGTGAGTTTTCCTGTTCAGGAATTGGTGGAGTTTTATGCTCAGAGATTGGTGGGTGTTTGTGGGAAGGAAGCTCAGGAATTGGTGGGTTTCCTACTCAGGAATTGGTGACTTTTTTTCACCTCCTTTTCCCTGTATCAGGCTCATGGGTTAGGGTGGGAAGTCCTTCCCAACTACAACTGGCTTTTGCAGAGGCACCATCTCTGTGGGGTTTCCAGGGAGGTGCTACCACTGTGGACAGCTCCTCAGGGCAGCATCTACTTTGAGATATCATGGGGCCACAATTTTAACAGGAGCCATCATTTTGGACAACACCTGTGGGACATTTTACTGCAACAGACATAGGCTGGGGCAGAAAGGAGGGGCCTGACACTGCTTTGATGAGGTTTTTGCAAAGTGATTCTTGGAAACTACAAGGAACATTTGCTACCCATGGTCAACCATACTGTAAGCCATTACAGTCCTACAGGCAGGGAGAAAATGATGTCACCACATTCCATTTGAGCCACAAAAGAGGAGTATTCTAAGAAGAGAGAAGGCTCATAAAATGTCCAAATGCAGTGATCTCCAAAGATTCCTTCAAAAAATGGTCTGATAAATACAAGTTTCCCAATGAATGGTCTCATAAAGAAAGCCAATACTACAGTCTGAAATTCTAGCACTCTGGGTGCTAAGACAGAAGAAATTAGAATTCAAGAGCATTCTGACCACGCAGCCAGCCTCTATGAAAGAAAAAGCAACAAAAAGGAGAAATCCAGGAGTATTACAAGTAGCTGGTCAGGTTTACTTCTCCTGCTTCAAGGAGCACAACAGTAGGATTACCAAGACACCAGTAGAATCCAACTCACAGCAAAGGAAAAAGATGTTTGTTCATAGTATGAAGATGGTGAGTAGAAGGTGGTAGAAATGTAGGGGTGACACAACACACACACACACATACACACACACACATATGTGCTTCTCACCACCTGCAGCAGTTGGAAGAACTAGCTGTAGGGTCATCACAGTAGGTGAGTTGGCTCAGCTCCTGACTAGCCACAGCACTTGGGAGAGCCAGCCATACAGCTTGCCTGGGCAGCACAGTAGTGCTGGCACTGGTCAAGGGAAAATGAATGAGCCAGCCCAGTGATGGAGAGCTGGCCCCACCACCCATCTGCAGTGAGGTAATATGAGCCAGCAGCAGAAAAGATACCCTCTGCCCTCTTGCCCCTCACCATGTTAAGCAGTCCAGAAATCTGATCCCAGAGACATGAGTGGGCCCATTAGCACGGACTACATCAAGTTGACAAGGGACATTCATCTTCACAGTTCTAACCATTGTCAACTTCATACCCAAGCACATCACTTTAAATCATGTCTCTAAAATTTCAGTTTTATTTCATCATGATAAATACAATCTGGTTTCAAGGGTCCCTTAATAATTCCAAGAGTATAAAATCTTCATCTAAACAGAGATGAAAGGCAACGTCTTAACTATGGAACTCCTATTAAATAAAAAACAAGTTACATACTTCCAACATTCAATGACAAAGAATAAACCCTGACATTCCAACATGGAAGAATCAGGGCATGGCAAGGAATGCTCAGAGACCACAGAAAGACAAACTCCATCATCACAAATTCTGCAGCTTCATTTCCAGCCATGGAGCTCATGGTATCATTCATTGGACTCCAAACGACTTAGATAACTCCCCCTCTCCAGTTGTACAAATGAAGTACACATAGCCTCTCTGTTAGACCATGTCTACTCCTTGCCTAAAACGTTATTTAGCAGGGAAAAAAATGTGGTTGTGGCTTCTCCAACATCCTAGGATTTATATTCCCTCTTAGGCTTCACTTTCAAAGGTTCATAGAATGACCTCCCAGGACCTCCTCACAGGACTTTTGACTCAAACACACTGCCTGGCCTCAGCTGCTATCTGAAACTGTGCATACTGATTCAATGACTCCTCTCAGTATAGCATCTTTCAAACATTAAAAAAAAAACTATAGGAATGATACTGTCAAGTTCTACTGAAGCTTTGAAATGTGACCACAACAATAGCTGTATAATGTACTGACCATAGGGAAACCTTACTTGAGTATTTTTGGAACACAGAAAGCCATCACTTTAAGCTTTATGCATTTAAATGAATTTGGTTATTCACAAGATGAAGGATATAGAGTGAGACTTTGCCCTCAAGACACCTTTCCTATTGCCACAGTACAATACAGTTTTCCCTTCTGTGATGATGATCTCTAACAATTACAGCTGATTTTGAAGAATCATTCAGAATGGTTTTTTGTCAAGAAATTTCTCTTAACAAATTAGTACCCTGTATTTAAATTCACCTTCACTCACATTCAGGGCATTAACACAATAAATCTATATCCTTGACCAATCTAGCATGAATAGATTCTTTCCATTTAAATTTCCCAATAAAAACCATTCTACTCCCAGAAAGCTCATGAGCAGGCCTCCCCTGCCTTCTCAACATTCTTGTCTTTCCTGCGTTCACCAAAATGTCACCATAAGCTCTGCTCTCAGGATAAAGCATTTCCAGTCCTAAGTATCAAATTCTTCATTATACTATCCAGAAAACAGTTCCAAAGGCCTAAGAACCACTTGACCGGCTTTTTTTTTTTTTTAATAGCAACAACCCAACTCCTGGTATCAACTCTTTATCTAGGTTTCTTTACTTGTGACTCAAAAAAAACTGATCAAAGAAACTCAGGAGAAAATAGATTATTTTGCCTCAAAGTTCAAAGGTAAAGTCAGTTCAACATGACATGGAAGTCTGAGAACATGGAAGTGTGGCACCTGGTAAACTTGCATCAACAGGCAGAATGCAGACAATAGTGAATGTGGTGCTTGTGTGACCTTCTCCATTTAACAGAGTCCTGGATCCTAGCCCATGAAATGATGTTACCCACCTGGGGGAGGTCTTCCAAAATCAATTATCCTAATCAAGATATTTTCCTTCTATTATGCCCCCAGGCCTAGACCTGAGGTGATAATAGATTTCATTATGTTCACATTTAAGATTAACCATTCCAGGGATTTAGATAGCTTTGTCTTCGGTAGACAAATGTACCCTGGGTCTCAATCATAACATCAAACTCAGTCCTGCAACAAAGATTTTAGTGAACACTGCAAAATCCTGAATCAGTGAGGTTGGTGATGACAACACCTTGGTGAACCTATTGGTTGTCAAGTTTCTTTATAGCATTCATGAAGAAGACCATCATGAACCTTCACTCCACTGTGAATATTCATGCAGTAACTATCCTGGGACAAAGTCAAATCTGTCTCCCAATGAGAGGAAGTCTGCATGAGTCACCCCTGGAAGGAAGACACATTTACCCTCCCTGGCACCATGAATTAGTAGTGTGAAAACACTTGATAATTCTGCCGTGTTGTCACTAGAAGTTAATTAGTAAATCTTAAATTGTAATCAGGTTTTCTCATAAAGATTAAAAAATAAATACAAACCACATAGAAATCATAATCAAGGCAGGTTACAAAAGAAAAATTTTTATTGGGGCTTACATTATTAGGAAAGGTTCAAGGACCTTCATGAGAAGGAGTATGGCAGCAAGCAGGCAGGCATGGCACTGAAGCTTACAGCAGTAGCTGAGAGTTTACATTCTAATAGGAGAAAAAGAAAACTGATAGTGGTATGAGCTTTTCAAACCTCAAA